>NW_006921613.1:7851111-7860550 GCF_000298275.1 Orycteropus afer afer
CAGGGGTCCAAGATTATCTTCTGTGTCTGTGTTAATTGGTTTCCCTTTTCTTTGTTGAAGAGGGTCTGTGCAATCCTTCTGCCTAGTCCACCATCTTGCCCCGCCTCCCTCTAGCTACAGGTTTTGCCAAGTGCTTGTGCTGGTATTATGTCTTCCTTAAAACGTTTGGTAAAACTCAACATTGAAGCCGTGCAGGTCTGAAGTTTTCATTGTGGAAAAGTATTTAACAGCAAGTCTAATTTTTTAAATATATAATATGAATATCCCTAACATCTATTTTTCTTTAGTAGTTTGTGTCTTTTAAGAAGTTTCTCTGTTTCACTTAGTTGTCAAATTTATTGGCATAAACTAGTCCACAATATTTTCTTATCATCCTTTTAATATCTTTAGATACAAAGTAATAGCCCTTCTCTCATTCCTTACTGAACAAATAATTTCTTTTAAAAGGATCAGCACAAAGCTGTTCCCTGTAAGGTAGAAGTTAAAGATGTCCCAAATGTCCAACTTTTCAACATCTCTAACATCAACTACTACTCCTCCCCTGAGTACTCTCCTTCCTGTCTTCTCACTGCCATTGAGTCAGATATAACTCATAGCAAACTTTCCTTGGGTTTCTGAGGCAGTATCACTATGGAAGTAGTGCCCAACCTTCCTTCCAAGGAGTGGCTGCTGGATTTGAACCACCAGCCTTCTGGTTAGCAGTCAAATACCTTAGGCACAAAGCCACCAGAGCTGCCTGTCTTAGGATCTCTTAACTCCTTACAGCATTTCACAGAACTCCCAAACCACCAAGGAAATGACACATGTAGTTGTGGAGGCTGGCATGTCCTAAATCCCTGGATCAGGTATCAGTCTGGAGAATTGTCTTTACTCATGCAGTTGCAGGCATGGACAAACCCAAATTGGCAGGTCAAATGATAGGCTGCTGGCTCCTAAGGGTGTGGAAGCTGATGATTTAGGTCAGATAATAGGCTGCTGGCTCAAGTCCCAAGAACCAGCAGTCAGATGATGACAAACCAGATGCAGAATCTAGTGCAAGAGAGAGAATTTAGCCAGAGCATTCATGTCCATTAGATGTGAATCATACACTCAAGGAGACTAAGAATGGTGACTTGAGTCACACCCTCTAGTATGGTGGTGATTCAAGATATATCTAATCCTAACGCTGCCTCATTAACATTATAGACAACTCACTCCAAAATGGGACCATAACCGTAGGCATAGAGGCGAGGATTTATAATGCATCACAAAATGGTCATATTAAGTCATCAACTATGGTCATATTAAGTCATCAACTATGGTCGTATTAAGTAATTCACTGCATTGCACATCTATTGATAATTTATCTCGTCTCTTTTTTTTTTTCCTGATCAATTTGGCTAGAGTATTTCCACTTCTTTCCAGCTCCAAAAAAAATCTTTTAGTTTCACCAATTTCTCTATTGCTTTTTGTTTCCTATTTTGTTCGTTTCTGCTCACATTTTTATTGTTTCATTTTTTCTGCTTACTTTGGGTTTAATTTGCTCTTCTTTTCTAATTTCTTAAGGTAGAAGCTTAGGTCATTGATTTTTAAACATTTCTACCTTTCCAGTATAAATTTTCAATGCTACAAATTTCTTTGTGAACACTTTCTTAAAAATTTTTTTAGATCTATCGCACAATTTTTGATACATTATTTGCGTTATCTTTCAGTTCAAAATATTTTTTAGTTCCCTATGATTTCTTCTTCAATTCATGGGTTATTTAGAAGTGTGTGTTTATTTTCTAATTATGTGAGGATTTTCCAGATGTCTTTCTGCTACTGATTTCTAATTTAATTCTGATGTGGTCAAAGAACATACTTTGTATGATTTGAAACATTTTAATTGATTAAGACTTGCTTTATGGACACTTTATCTTGGCAAAGTTTCCACGTACACTAGAAACAAATGTGTATTGTACAGTTGTCAGGTGAAGTGTTCTCTAAATGCCAGTTAAGTCAAGTCGGTGATAGTGTTGATCAAATCTTCTGTATCCTTACTGATTTTGTGTCTACTTGTTGCTCAGAGAAGGCACTCTAGTGGTGCAGTGGTTAAAACATTTGGCTGCTAACCAAAAGATCAGCAGTTTGAACTCACCAGCTGCTCCACAGGAGAAAGATGAGGCAGTCTGCTTCCATAACTATTTACAGTTTTGGAAACTCTATGGAGCAATTCAACTTACCCAACAGGTTTGCTATGTGTCAGAATTGACTTGATGGCAGTGGCTGTTATTAAGAGAAGCAGGTATTGAAATCTTTAATAATCACGGATTTATCTATTTCTCCTTTGAATTCTATCAGTGTTGGTGCATAAGGATTTTTTTTAAGCTTCTCAGTTGATTCTACTGTGCAGTACAATGAAGGAACATAGCTCTAAACCAGTCGTTTTCAGTCTTCAGTATGTATCAGAATCACTTGGAGACTTGTTAAAGCACATATTGCTGGGCCCTACTCCCTAGGAGGTCTGCGGTGGGGCCCAAGAATTTGCATTTCTAACAATTCCCAGGTGATGCTGATACTGAGGATCCAGGACCACAACCTAACAATCACTGACTAAGCCAATGTTTCTCAACCCTGGCTGCATGTTGGAATCACCTAGGGAGCTTTAAAAATCCTGAAGCACCGGCCCTATCCACAGCAATTAAATTTAGGGTCTTTGTTGGGAGAGCAGGAGTAGTGGCCCCCAGTATTCTTTAAAGCTCCCCTATGTGGTTTCAGGAGCCATGGGTGACACAGATGATTAAGTGTTTATTTACTAGCTAAGACATTGGTGGTTCAAACCCACCCAGAGGCACCTCAGAAGACAGGGCTGGTGATCTGCTTCCAAAAGGTCACAGCCTTGAAAACCCTATTGTTGTTGTTGTGTGCCCTCGAGTTGGACTCAACTCATAGCGACCCCTCCTTGGGTTTTTGAGGCAGTATCACTACAGAAGTAGATTGTCCCATCTTCCTTCCGAGGAGTGGCTGGTGGGTTTGAACCGCCAGGCTTCTGATTTAGCAGGCAAGTGCCTTATGCTACCAGAGCTCCTTGAAAACCCTATAGAGCAGTTCTACTCTGCACACAATGGGGTGGTCATGACTTGCAATCAAATCCATGGCAACTAACAACATCTGATTTAATAAGTAGCCAAGATTGAGAATGGTTGCTCTATGCTAAAGTTATTATACTGATTGCCTAAGAAAGTCTTTTGGCTCAATACAATACTTATCTCTGTCCCTGGGCAAAAAAACACTGTGCAGTACTTGCAAACAACAGGTAGTATGAATGAGTTATTGCATAGGGGCTAGGGACTAGGTTTCAGTCCAGCTTATCTGTTGTCAACTCGTGGTTCCTTCTTTTGTAAAATGGAGCCAATATTTCTTGCCTACTTCTTAGAATATAGAATAGATCTGGTAATAAATAATATTCTGTCTTTTATCATTGGGGAAAAAAGAACTTCTATTTTAAAATATATTTATATTAAAACTGTCACCTAATCATATTTACTTTCTATAATTTGGCTTTTTATTTATAATTTATTTGGAGAAGAGAAATAATTAACTAAAAAAAATTCAGGTGCCCTTTAGTCTACCTGATATATGCTGGGAAATTCATGTGTAATTCACATAGATTCCAAATAATCTTTGGCAGCCTTTCCAACAGTAAAGCCATTAAACAAGAAACTTTTCACCTTCTGTGAAATCTTCACTGCATCCTGCTTTGATCAAAGTGAAAACATTCTGGCAGAATTATGACAAGCAATTGGGACACTTTGAACTACAATATGACACTGCCTTCTATTTTTATCACTCTTTTTCTCTTCCTCCTCCTTTTACAATTTTCAGAAAAATTTTACGTACATTTCAAATCATGCAATTTTTTAATGGTTACAAAAGGTGGGAGGGAGGGAGTAGAAGAGTAGTTTTTGTTTGAGGGGGCAAGAAATTTATGTAAATAACGGTGAAATATTTTGGAAAGGGTAGTGATAATGCTGGTACCACATTGTGAGGATAAAGATTTTTGCCTTGTTAAGCTTCACTCTGTATTGTTAAAACAAGACTCCATATTTTTAGTTAAGATGCCATTTCTTTAAAGCCTGACTTCAGTCTTGTGTTATCTGTCATCTGTCTCTCATTGGTGCACCTCCTAAATAAACTTTCTTCTTCTCCCTGAGGTCTGGTGTGGACTCCTGGCTGTGCCGCTCCAGGGCTGGACCCCAGCACTTTTGGGGTAACAGCATGAAAAGCGTAATCAGTGTTATTGAATTGTAAATGTGGAAGTTGTTGTATTAGTGAATGTTTTGGTGTATATTTTTTCACCACAATAATAAAAAAAAAAATCTCACAAATCATGTAGTATTTACAACTGTCCTGTGAAATGGGCAGGCCAAGTATTACTACTGGTCACATTTCTCATAAACCAAAAGAAACCAAACTCACTGCCATTGAGTCATTTCTGACTCATAGTGCCCCCATTTGGGTTTCTGAGGCTGTAAATCTTTATGGAAATAGATCACAATCCCCCTCTTCCTTCCCTGGACCGGCTAGTGGGTTTGAACCACTAACCTTCCAGTTAGCAGTCAAGTGCCTTATCACTATGCCACCAGAGGTCTACAGAATAAAACTGGTACTATACCATCCTCACAATCCCTGCTACATGTGACCCCATCATTGTAGCCACTGTGCCAATCCATCTCATTGAGGGTCTTCCCCTTCTTCACTGACCCTCTTTTTTACCAAACATAATATCCTTTTCCAGGGAATGGTCCCTTCTGACAATATGACCAAAGTTGGTTAGACAAAGTCTGGCCATTCTCATTTCCAAGGAGCATTCCAGCTGCATTTTTTTGGAGAACAGATTTGTTAGTTCTTCTGGTAGCCCATGGTACTTCCAGTATTCTTCACCAATACCACAACTCAAAAGCATCAACTCTTCTTCAGACTTTCTTATTCATTGTCCAGTTTTCACATGCATATGAGGCAACTGAAAATACCTTGGCTTAGATTAGGTGTGCTTTAGTCATCAAAGAGACATGTTTGCTCTTTAGCATTTTAAAGAGGTGTAGTGCACCAGATTTGCCCTGTGCAATATGATGACGTCTGATTTCTTGACTGCTACTTCCATTGGTGTTGATTGTGGATCCAAATAACATGAAATCTTTGACAACTTCAATCTTTTCTCCATTTATTGTGATGCTACTTATTGGTCCAGTTGTCAGGATTTTCATTTTCCTTAACTTCAATCTTTTCTCCATTTATTGTGATGCTACTTATTGGTCCAGTTGTCAGGATTTCCATTTTCCTTAAACTGAAGTATAATCCATATTGCAAACTGTAGTCTTTTAATTTTCATTAGTAAGATCTTCAAGTCATCTTCACTTTCAGCAAGCAAGGTTGTGTTGTCTGCATATCGCAGGTTGTTAATGAGTCTTCCTCCAATCCTGATGCTGTGTTCTTCTTCATGTAGTCCAGCTTCTTGGATTATTTGCTCCTTATAAAGATCCAGTAAGTATGGTGAAAGGACACAACCCTGATTTTAAACCATGCCGTATCCCCTTGTTCTGGTTGAACGACAGCCTCCTGGTCCACGTACAAGTTCCTCATGAGCACAGTTAAGTGTTCTGGAATTCCCATCCTTCTCAATATTATCCATAATTTGTTATGATCCACACAGTCAAATGCCTTTGCATAGTCAATAAAATAAAAGTAAATATCTTTCTGGTATTCTTTGTTTTCAGCCAAGATCCCTCTGACATCAGCAATGATATCCCTCATTCCACGTCCTCTTCTGAATCCAGCTTGCATTTCTGAAAGCTCTGTCAATATGTTGCTGCAACTGTTTTTTAATCATCTTCAGCAAAATTTTGCTTGCATGTGACATTAATGATATTGTTCAATAATTTCCACATTCTGTTGGATCACCTTGCTTTGGAATGGGTATAAATATGGATCTCTTCCAGTTAATTGGCCAAGTAGTTGTTTTCCAAATTTCTTGGTGTAGAGAGAGGAGTAAGTACCTCCAGCACAGCATCATTTGTTGAAACATCTCAGTGTGTATTCGTCAATTCCTAATTGGTTTTTCACCAATTAATAAAAGTGTAGCTTCAACTTCTGCCTTCAATACCACGGATTTTGATCATATACTACCTCCTGAAATAGCTGAACATCGACCAATTCTTTTTGGTACAGTGACTCTGTGTATTCCTTCCATCTTCTTTAGATGTTTCCAACATCATTCAATATTTTGCCCATAGAATCTTTCAATATTGCAACTCTAAGCTTGAATTTTTTCTTCCATTCCTTCAGCTTGAGAAATGCCGAACGTGTTCTTCCCTTTCGGTTTTCTAACTTCTAGCTTATGTTACTGTATTTGTCCAACAGTTCTCCTGGCCTCTACCCTTGCCCTATTTTCGTCCATCTGCCACTCTGTCAGCCACTACAGAGAACTTTCTAAAACATAAATTATACGCCAATTTTCTACTTACTCATTTGCCCTCCACCACTGACAAAATGTAACCAAAAGTCACAAGCAGGCTCTCCCAATCTATTTGTGATTTGGTCTGTGCTCACTTCTCTCACATCTTTCACCACTTGTAACTTCAGCCAAGCCCAAGTTTTGCAGATCCTCCAGTGTCACCTTTGACGTTGACACTAATGTTCACTCTTCCTGGAAATCTCCCCCTTTCCCTGCCCTTTGCCTGGCTAAAATTAACTCACCCTTCTATACTCAGCTCAGGCTGGAATTTTTCCTGGCACTCCTTTTATACGCCCCTTTGATATGCCCAAAGCATCTTGTGCAAACAAGAGTCATCATTCACCCTCAACTGTGTTCGCATTCAAATTTGTGTCTCTCACTAAACTGTGAGTGACAGGAGGGCAGGGACTGCATTTTATTCAGTGTCTAGTATTAAGTACTCATTCATCCAACATATATTGAAGGATCCACTATATACCAAATATTGTCCTAGGCTTAAGGGATATAAACCAAAAAAGCCAAACTCCCTGCTGAGGAGTGGATTCGACTCATAGTGACCCCTCCTTGGGTTCCCGAGGCAGTATCTCTAGCAAGTAGATTGCCCAACCTTCCTTCCAAGGAGTGGCTGGTGGGTTTGAACCACCAGCCTTCTGGTTAGTAGTTAAATGCCTTAGGCACTACACCACCAGCGCTCCCTTAAGGGATATAGCAGTGGACAAAGCAAAGATACTCCTTGCTATGAAGTGGGAAATGCATAAGAAATAAAGAATAATTGAACAGATAAATAAGCAAGAAAATGTTGTTGTTATGTGCTGTCAAGTCAGACCCGACTCATAGAGACCCCTCCTTGGGTTTCCTGAGGCAGTATCACTAAGAAGTAGGATTGCCCAACCTTCCTTCCAAGGAGTGGCTGGTGGGTTTGAACCACCAGCCTTCTGGTTGGCAGTCAAGTGCCTTAGGCACTATGCTACCAGAGCTCCTAAGCAAGAAAATAGAAGATGAAAAAGATAAATAAGCACTACGCAGAAAATGAAAGCAAATTATGTGATATGAAAGTGACTGGGTGGCTACTTAGGTTGGATATGTCAGAAAATTCTCTCTGGGGAAGGGATATTTAAGGTGGTAAGTGACTGCCAACACCCAGGCATTCTAAGTTTCAGAGAGAAAAATATTCCAGCAGAGAGGACTACCAGTGCAGTGAAAGACTAAAGAAGACTCAGGTGGCTTAAAACGTGGGAAAATTGTCAGGACAGGTCAGAGAGAAGCCAGGGGCCAAATTAACTAGACTCTGCCGGCCAGAGTAGAGGTTTGATTTTGTTCTAAGTGTGATGGCAAGTAACATCAACTGATTTGTTTTCAAAAGATCATTCTAGGACTGATGTGTGGATAATGAGACTGTCAGGAACGAAAACAGAAACCAGTTTGGAGGAAATTTGGGGGTCTAGACAGAGCAGTTTTGGAGAAACTGGGCCGATGTGTTTGCATGTGTGAGTGGATAGGATATACTGATTGATGCGCAGGTGAATTATGAATGACGCGCCGATTTTTGGCTCGAGCGTCTGAGTAGTTACTGGAAAACCCAGCAGGTGCTCAACGACATGAGGAGGGGGGGTTGGAAAAGTCCCTTCTCTTCTCCCGGCTCCGGCAAGAGTTAAGGTCAGGCAGCTGTTAAGCGCCACGCCCAGAGAGTACTCCGCTCCCTCTCCCCTCCCGGAGGCAGAGAGAACTCAGCTGCCGACGCGGGCCGACCCGGGACTCCCCGTCCCCAGCTCGGGGGTTTCCGCGTCTTCCGGGTGGGGCCGGAAGAGGAAGTCGGCGGTGTGGTGGCGGCCCCGGCGGATCCCAGCTGCTCGCCTGTGTGTGGCCGGACCGCAGAAGTAGCGCAGCGGCGGCACAGCGAGCCCCTACCTCCCCACCCCCGCGCTGAGCCGAGCCGCGCCGCCGGACACCCACCAGTCCGATGGGGTCGCAGTCTGTGATGGCCCTACTCTGGGTCTTCCTGCTACCGCTGGTAAGGAGGGCGGGCGGGCACTCGGGCCTCCCCGGGGCGGGGCCGAGTCTGGGGTTCCCCTCCCCTTTTAGCGCCGGGCCTCCGAGTACTCCCTTTTGCCTCGCCTGTGCCCCCGCCAACGCTGCCAGCTCTGTTTTTCCGTTTTCATTGCCCTTTCATCTTTCCTTCCAACCTCTTCTTTTTAACTCTTCACCCCAGTCTGCCTACCCCCCAACTCCAGCCTTTTGGAGTCCCGCTACATTTACCGTAGTGTTGCTCTTAACAGTTGTCACCGTTTCGGGCAGTTTTACAATTGACCTCCAAGTTTCATCGTCTGTCTTTTCTTACTACTTCTTAATCTCTTGACCCTGGGAAATAAAGAAAGAAAAGGATACTTGGCTCCAGGGTGTTTAGCGGTTCCAACATTGAACTTTAGTTTAATTGCTCGGATAGAAATATTTCGTGCCCCTCGGCAGTTCCTGCTTTGCCTTGGGGTTTTTAAGTCATTTGATTCAACTCAGAGGTTTTTTGGTCATAGTAATAGTTTCTTAAAAGAACACATTGAAATGAAATGCCTTTAGTGGTGTCCGTTTTTTGCTTAAAGAGGAAGGAGTCCTTTGTTTCTCTAATTACAGAAGGAAAGTAATGATTAAAAAAAAAAAAAGCCTCAAGTAATTGGCGCTTCAGTGGGTGGCTAGGACGCCAGTGTTCAATATTTTCAGTTTTTGTTTCTAGTGACTTTCACTTATGAAGTTTCATAGTGGAAACTTTTTTGAACATTGTTTATACAAAAGGTACTGTATGGTGTATTCCAGTAGAATGTGGAGCTTCTCAGATTTAATTGTGCTTACTTTCCAGTTTAAAGCCTTACCATTGTGGATACATTCAGTATGAAACTAACTTGTATTAAGAAACCAAAATAGAGATCAAAAGGGTTAAATGCCTTTGGTACATTAATGACTTTGCTAGGCACCATT
>NW_006921613.1:7861050-7865740 GCF_000298275.1 Orycteropus afer afer
GCACTTGACTGCTCACCAGAAGGCTGGCGGTTCAAACCCACCAGCCACTCCTCGGAAGGAAGGTTGGGCAATCCTACTTCCATAGTGATACTGCCTGGAAAACCCAAGGAGGGGTCGCTATGAGTTGGGGCCGACTCGACGGCAAACAACAACATGGAACATCCCCACTAATCCTTTCTCAAATGAGTAAATGAATGATTATTAATGATACATTATTCATCAGTTCTTCATAAATTCACATTGAAATTCTTATTAAAAGCTCTGAACTCTCTCCCCAGAAAAACCTAGTTAGAATGTTTGTTTAAACTTAAAGGCCTTGATAAATCTAAAGGTTGTCTCTGCTCTCATTTGTGGTAGCCAGCCTCTCTTGCCTTTTCTGAGGAACTCAAACAGATCTGGCTTCTTTTTTCTCAGCAGGTTCTCTGTCTGCTTACTTACCGGACACTTAGTTCCTTTCTTCCAGTATTCTCTTTATTTATAGTCTTTCACCATTTTCTTCTTAAGCCCTTGTTTATTCCTCTTCCCTAATCTTACAGCTCTAGGTGGCTTATTTTTTATTGTCTTTATCATGGTAGGATTATATATATTTGCGTTCCTGCTTTCAGTTCTTTTGGGTGTACACCCAGGATTGGGATTGCTGGATCATATGGTAGTTTTGTGTCTGATTTTTTTAGGAACTGCCAAACTGTTTTGCACTATGGCTATACCGTTTTGCATTGCCACTAGCAGTGGATGAGGGTTTCGGTTTCTTCATATCCTCTACCAATATCTGCTATTTTCTGGTATTTGTTCCTTTTTATGTTTTTTTCTTTTTTTTGTATGATAGACATGTTAGTGGGGCTGAAGTGGTATATCATTGTAGTTTTGATTTGCATTTCCCTAAAGGCTAGCATTTTGAATGGCAAATTGCACTGGGTAAATCTGCTACAAAAGAACTCTTTAAAGTGTTTAAGAGCAAAGGTGTCATATTGAAGACAAGTGTGCCTGAACCAAGCCATGGTATTTTCAATAGCTTCATATGCATATGATAGCTAGGCGGTGAATAAGGAAGACCTCAGAAGAATTGATGTATTTGAATTGTGGTGCTGGTAAAGAATATTGAATGTAGCATGGACTACTAGAAGAATGAACAAATCCGTCTTGGAGGAGTACAACTAGAATACTCTTTAGAAGTGAGAATGACCAGACTTCATCTCTCATACTTTGGTCATGTTGTCAGAAGGGACTGGTACCTGGAGAAGGATATTATACTGGGTAAAGTAGAGGGCCAACGAAAAAGGAGGAAGGTCCTCAATGAGATGGATTGACACAGCGGCTGCAACGATGGGCTCAAGCATAGCAAGGATTGTGAGGATGGCACAGTGTTTGGTTCTGTTCTACATGGGGTCATTATGAGTTAGAACCAACTCAACAGCACCTAACAACAGCAGTAGCAATCGCTAATGACTTTGAACATCTTTTCATGTGCCTGTGGCCATTTGTATATCCTCTTTGGTGAAATGTCTATTCATGTCCTTTGCCCATTTTTTGATTAGGTGGTTTATCATTTTGTTGTTACAGGAATTCTTTACACATTCAGGATTGTAAACGCTTATTAGATATTAAAAAAAAAAAGAAAAAACAACTCACTGCTATCAAGTCAATTCCAACTGATCACGACCCCCTTTGGATTTCTGAAGCAGTATATCTTTATAGAAGTAGATTGCCCAGTCTTCCTTCCGCAGAGTGGCTGGTGGATTTGAACCGCTAAACTTCTGGTTAGCAGTCAAATGCCTTAGGCACTATGCCACCAAGAGCTCCTTTATTAGATATGTGGTTCCCTAAAATTATCTCCCTATTGGTAGTTGTCTTTTCACTTTGTTGATAAAGTCTTTTCATGAACAAAAGTGTTTTAATTTTTATGAAGTCCTATTTATCTAATTTGTCTTTTGCTGCTGGTGCTTTTGGTGTCTTATCTAAGAATACATATTTAGAAACTAGGCCCTATAGCCATACCCTGTATGGTTTAAGTTCCCACATTTTGGTCTTTGATCTACTTTGAATTGGTTTTCGTATTGGTGTAAAGTATGGATCCTGCTTCATTCTTTTGCATGTGGAAATCCAGTTGTCCCAGCACCATTTGTTAAAGAGACTCTTCTTTCGTGATTGAATGGACTTAGCATCCTTGTCAATAATCAGTTGACTCTAAGTGGCTTCTTGAAACTCATTTAAATTAACTATGCCAGCCCAGTCATTTCATTTCTCTTTTCCTTTGGGCTCTTGAAGCTGGCACTTTTGGGCTGCTTTCCCCTTAATCACTTAAGAACAGGGTGAAACATCACAAAGAGTGTAAGGATGGTGCAAGACTGACAGTGTCCTAATCCAGAAACAGTGCATAGTATCCAGAAATCACTACCATATCCTTGAAGAAGAGGCACAGTTCAACATTGGAAAGGCCCTTAAATATCATTGTAATCTTTGTATCATAAGGACCATATTGTGTATTTTGAACTCAAAGTACAACCTTGTCTGGCTGTTTTAATGATTCCGCTCCTTGGAAGGAAGACTGGACAATCTGCTTCCATAGAGATACCACTTTGGAAACCCAAGAAGGGGTCACTGTGAGTCACAATCAACTCGATGGCCATGAGGTTTTTGTTTGTTTGTTTGTTTAAACCCATTAAACATTTAGATGTAGAAATAAAAAGAATGCCTAGCAGATAGTTAATTCTGTGTTGGCCTTAACCATAATACAGTTTCTCACTTGTTCTTCTCTAGTACCACTACCCTTACAACCCAACTGTTAAATCTTTGCAGTGTTATTTTGACCTAGTCACAGTGTTCTCTTTCAAAGGGAATGAGTGAAGTTTAGCCTGAATCAGTTTTCTAAAATTGCTTCAAAGTTCTCAGGAGATTCCTGAATCTTTCTCAGGGTGTGTGTGTGTGTGTTTTAACAAAAGTCCTGTTTATTTTTCTTTACTTCCAAGAATTTGAGGTATTACATAGTCACCTTTTATGCTCCTTACAAAGAAGTGATAATCATGATCCCAAGCAGAAAATTATTTTCTTTTGCTGAAAATCTGCATCCTTATCCAGCTCAAAGAATCTTATTAAATTCTCTGCTGCCCATCTCTCTCAACCTTCTGGGGAAGTGAGGTGTGCTCTGTTATCCAGACTATCAGAGACATTCTGTGGTACCAATTTTATCAAATTACTCTTTTAGCTTTCAGGTTTTTCATAATTTTGCCTGCATATTATATTCACCATTTTTTTGCCTTCTTGCTTCTTTATTCAATCTTCAGCTTTCCAAGTCACTGGTGACTATGTTATCTCCTTCCCCAAATGCAACACCTATAAGTAAATCTCCTTTGAAATGCAAAATAACCCTGAGATGGTTTAGGAAGATGGTTTGTCCCAAATCATATAGAAAGTTGTGAAAAAGAGGTCTAGAATCCAGGACTTCTAGTCACTTCCTAATATTTTTTTCACTACATATAGTAATGATCTTTTTCTGAATCAAAAATAGAACACAAGACTGGTAGGATAAATTTGTGAATTTAACTATTTATAAGAAATGATTTAAAGCTAGGAGACCAAAACCAAACCAAATTCACTGCCACAGAATCGATTGCGACTCATAGTGACCCTGTTGGGTTTCTAAGGCTGTAAATCTTTATGCTTCATCTTTCTTCTGCAGAGCAGCTGATGTGTTTAAGTCATTGACCTTTTAATTAGCAGCCAGATACTAACCACTATACCACCAGAGCTCCCTAAAGATAGAAGTCATGGTTATCATATACTTGGCAAATTGTTTGTTAAACATTACCTGAAATTGGATCTTTATGAAAATCTAGATGAAAACTCTCCAAGTATAGGCCCTTACTCTAGGTTACTAAAATTCTCTTTTTCTTTTCTTTTTTTAAATTTGATTACCTTAAGGCCAGAATTTGTCAAGCTTGGTCTTAAGTCTACTTTGGTTTGTACATTTTTATTACTTGCCTGGCCTTATAGGCATTTGAGGTTTTGAAGTCTAATCTAAATCATAAATTGTATAAAAGTTGAGATATATCATTATGTAGTAAGATTACTTAGAGGAAACCAGGGAAAAGGATGGATTTAGGTAACAAGTAGAAGATAAGGCCCGAGGAGAAATTATGCCTGATGCTGGAGAGTATGGAATGAATGACTTTGTCTGCTTATCCACACCCCAGTACCTCTTAGCCTGTGTATTATCTGTCCCCAGATTCTCCAAGGGAATAATCTACTTTCCCATGGCCCACAGACTCCTCTGGCCCCAATTTAAGTAATTAAGATTACACTTAAAGAGTCTGTAGGTCTGGGTCTAGTCACTTTCAGTTTATCATTTTCATAAACCTTGAATACTAGAAGTAAAAACAAAGTCAGTTGTCTTGATTATATGAGTTATTAAAAACCAAAAACCAAACTCACTGCTGTCGAGTCAGATCTGACTCATAGCGACCCTTCCTTGGGTTTCCAAGGCAGTATCACTATGGAACCATATTCCTTCCGAGAAGTGGTTGGTGGGTTTGAACTACCAGCCTTCTAGTTAGTAGTCAAATGCCTTAGGCACTACACTACTGTTGTTGTTGTTGTTGTTATTTGCCGTCAAGTCAGACCTGACTCATAGCAACCCCTCCTTGGGTTTCCAAGGCAGTATCACTATGGAAGTAGATTGCCCAACCTTCCTTCC
>NW_006921613.1:7874995-7876294 GCF_000298275.1 Orycteropus afer afer
CCCTGTGCATAAGCAGCCCTTCCTTCTCCCATGATTGTTCTCTCCAGGGCGTGTGTCTACTTGAGGTAAATGTTTAACGCACATGCCTGTACTTTGTGTGGCTGGAAACCACAGTTGTGGGTTCAATTCCAGACCTGAAGGGCAGCTAGGGGCCATAGTCTCAGTGGTTACACCAGGCTGGACTGTACTTTTGAGTTAGCAAGACAAGCTTCTTCATAGATGGTTCAGGACAAACTCCTCCTCAAGAAAAATTGAAGATGAGAAAGAAGTACATATCAGTTTTTTTATTCGTAAAACATGATCATGGGTCAGTAAGAAAGAATTTGTTGCCTTCTGTAACCAGATTGGGAAAGCAAATGTTCCTTACTTGCAGGATCATGGATTTTAAAATTGAGAGGAGTGATTCTAAGAGAGAGAGAAGTTCAAAGCAGTCAGATTATTAAAAACATAAGTAATTTTGCAAATAAAGAGGGTTTGATATGAAAGGAATGAGGATTATGGAAAAGAAAAGCAGCCAAAACAAGAACTTACAACCCAGAATTACCCTGCCAAATCAAAGATATATTACATGCAAAAGGAAAAGGTATCTTGGTTCTGTATAAAGATTTTTCAGCAGAGTTAAAATCTTACTACAATGTGATCACTTACTATAATAGTCCTCAAGTGTTACAGCCTCAAGATGGCATGGAAAGAAGGTTAGCTTCCCATTGCATGAGGCTCTTGAGCTGATTTAAGAGTAGAATTTTTTAAAAAAAGAATTTTTTAAATATTGTATTTTAAAGTGTTATAAATCTAGTATATGTTTTCCCTTTAGGAAATTGCCTGGTGCTTTTTAATACATTGAATATGAATACATAAATTTTTAATGTATCAAAGCTTATGTGTACTATGATACAATGTCTTTAAATGTATATTTGTTATGACAGATATCAAAGGTTGGCACTTTTTCCCACTCAAATACCACTTGTATTGAAACTTCCATTAATCTTTGTCATCCAGAAGAGTTGCTAGTGTGGCTAGAGTTTCAGGGGGTTGCTAGTATGGCTTTCCATCAACTCTCCCCGCTCTTAACCAGGCAACCCACCGAGAGCCATGGACACTTAAAGTGGTGGCCTTCCCAGTCAACACTTTTAAAAAATAATAATAATAATTTTTGCAGTATTCCCTCCCCCAGTCAACATTTTTTTTAACAAGAAAGTGGCATGTTGATAAATGAGCAGTTGACAGTGTGTAAGGACCTCTGGTAGCATAGTGCCTGAGGCATTTGACTGCTCACCAGAAGGCTGGTGGTTCAAACCC
>NW_006921613.1:7876394-7886480 GCF_000298275.1 Orycteropus afer afer
AACTGCCAGCCTTCTGGTTAGCAGTCAAGTGCCTTAGGCACTATGCTACCAGACCTCCTATATGAGTTATTAGAGAGGACAAATACAAAAAGTACATAATAGTAGATGAAGTTACATAGGTGTAACTTGAACATGTTATTCAGACACACAATCTCAACTTTGCCTTTCCTACAGAGCCCCTTTTCAACTCTTTTTTACTTTATTGGTATTTAAACTGACATAAAAAGAGAAAGATATGAAGAAAGAGGATACCTCCTACATTACTGTGATGCAGTGATAATGGATAGGGAACTATTGCTTCATAGCATTTAGGGATCGATAATTACATTGTAACTTTACATATTCTGGTTTAGGAATATGGATTCTCTTAACTTGTTTGTTCTCATAATATGTAAATTCTGTTGGCAAAATTTGAAAGAAAATACTCTGTGTGGTGTCTGAATACAGATAAATAGCTTGATTAGCTGACTTTTATAAAGATTACAAGAATCAATTGGAGAATTACAGTCACATTCCCACACTGCTCCTCAAAGCTGAAGGATTTAGTGCATCTAATGGATAACAATACGAATAACATGAACCAAGTTTAATTGACAGACAGTTGAGGGGGGTGGAGAAACTAGAAATCACTGACACATACGCTAAAGAATTCTAAAGGAACTCATTGGGAACTGCTGGCCAAAATACAGATATTGGCTATGCCAGCAGTATAACTCTTACCTTTGGAGAAAATTACTAAGGCAATTCTAATACTGTCCTGGAGACTAGTGAGTTTCACTGCTATTTATGATGAAATCTATAACTTTATACACTGGACCAACATCAGGGAACCTTGTTAGGCCCTAACCCACACTGATGAATCAAAATATGCATTTTAACAAGACTATTAAAGTTCAGGAAGTGCTAATCTATAATAAAGAGTAATTGCTACACATATTACTAAGCATAATCTCCAGAAATAGAGAAGAACTTGCTTGAATGATCTATTAGAATGTTTTCGCCCCTAGCAGATTTGTGGGTGTGTGTAGGGAGGGGACAAAATATATATATAAAGGAAAATTTGCCAATTTGTTTTGATGTGTACAGTTCAGTGATATTAGGTACATTCACCATATCGGACAGATATCACCACTGTTTCCATTACCCTTAATAGAAATTTAGTACTCCTTTAAGCAGTAATTTCCTATTCCCCTCTCTTCCAGCCACTGGTAACCACTAATAAATTTTGGTCTCTATGCACTTGCCTATTCTAAATATTTCATGTAAATGGGATCATATATTATTTGTCCTTTTATTTCTGACTTATTTCATTCAGCATAATGTTTTCAAGGTTCATTTTTGTCACATAGCATGTACCAGAACTTCATTTCTCTTTGTGGCTGAACATTTTATTTTATGTATATCTAAAACCCAAAACTGTTGACATTGAGTCGATTCTGACTCATGGCAGCCCTCTAGGACAAAGTAGAATTGTCCTATAGGATTTCCAAGGCTGTCATCTTTACAGAAGCATCTCTTTCCTGCAGAGCAGCTGGTGGGTTCTAACCACTGACCCTTTGGTTAGTGCCAAATGCTTAACCACTTTGCCACCAACAGCACCACTTGTATGTTTATACCACATTTTATTTATTCATTCATCTGTTGATGGATGGTTAGGTTTCATGGTCACTCCCCCCGCCCCCCCCCTCCCAAAATTACTGCTATCAAGTCAGATCCAACTCATAGCAAGCCCTCCTTGGGTTTCCAAGGCAATATCGCTACTACACCACCAGGGCTCCTGGTTGTGTGGTTGTTGTTTGCCGTCGAGTTGGCCCTGACTCATAGTGACCCCTCCTTGGGTTTCCGAGGCAGTATCACTACGGAAGTAGGATTGTCCAACCTTCCTTCCGAGGAGTGGCTGGTGGGTTTGAACCTCCAGCCTTCTGGTGAGCAGTTAAGTGCCTTAGGCACTATGCTACCAGAGCTCCTGGTTGGGTGGTAGTTAAGGTTATTTGTCCACCTTAACTGGACCTCCTTTTGAGTGGCTGGACAGCTGGATGTAGTGATTCCCCAGTGAAGAGACTGGTAATCAGTTCCATGGTGGAATCTGCTGTGAACAGCTGAGTAGCTGCCGTAATATATAAGACATAGCTTTGAGAAAGGAGCTGAACTTTTAGGCATGCTTTGATCCTGCATGTAGCCAAGTCTTCATTCAGCAGCCTGATGTATTGTCTGCCAATCTTGGGACTATTTCTGGACTTGAACTAGTGGCCTGCTGTGTTGCTTGATAATCTTTGGACTGTGACCATTTTACTTGTGAACCTTGGCTTTGTCAGCCTCAGCAGCTAGCAGCTGCCTGAGTTAAAAGAAGCCTCCAGTTTCAGTGGGTCAGGAGCAAGAGGCAGAGCTAAAGCCCAAGGTCGAGGGACCTTCATCCAGCCCCTGTTGTTACTGTTGTTATCTGCTGTCAAGTCAGACCCGACTCATAGTGACCCCTCCGTGGATTTCTGAGGCTTTATCCCTACAGAAGCAGATTGTCCATCCTTCCTTCTGAGGAGTGGCTGGTGGGTTTGAACCGCCAGCCTTCTGGTTAGCAGTCAAGTACCTTAGGCACTAGGCTACCAGAGCTCCTTCACCCAGCTCCTAGAGCCGGCATTTAGAACTTGGACTTCTAGCCTCCAAAACTATAAGTGAATAAATCTCTGTTTGTTAAAACTACCCACTTGTGGTATTTTCTGGTAGAGCAGCACTAGATAACCAAAACATTGTTATTACACTTTTTGGCTATTATGAATAATGCTGCAGTGAACACTGGTGTACAAGGATCTGTATGAGTCCCTGCTTTTAATCTCTTGGGGGTACATAACAATAACAACAACATACCTACGAAGGAAATTGTGAGTCATATGGTAATTCTGTGTTTAATTTTTGTGGAAACACCACACTGTTTTCCACACTGGCTATACCATTTTATAATCCCACTAGCAATAGATGAGGATTCCAGTTTTTCTACTTCCTTACCAATACTTGTTATTTTCTGATAATAGCCATTCTCAAGTAAGTGAAATAGTATCTCATTGTTCTTTTGATTTGCATTTCCCTAATAACTTTGAGCAACTTTCATGTGCTTATTGACCATATGTATATCTTTAGTGAATGTCTATTTGGATCTTTTGGGGCCCCTACTTTTTTTTTTCCACCTGAGTTGTTTGTCTTTTTGTCATTGAGTTGTAGGAGTTCTGTATGTATAGGTAGTCATCAATTTATAACAGGGTTCCATTCCAGCCACTCCCATCATAAGTTGGTTCTGACGTAAGTGGAATACCTCATTTTAAATTAACAACCAATACTTCTTATTTTATAAAACGATGAATAAGATCACACTGTACTTCTGGTCTAAGAAGCTCTGGTGACACAGTGGTTAAGGCATTCTACTGCTAAACAGAAGGTTGGCAGTTGGAACGCACTACACTTTGTGGGAGAAAGGTGTGGCAGTCTGCTTCCATAAAGATTTACAGCCTTGGAAACTCTATAGGGCAGTCCTAGTCCTATAGGTTCGCTATTAGTTGGATTTGACTCGGTGGCAGTGGGTTTGGTTTTTTGGAATAGGCTTGGTCTCCAGTGAAACCACAGTAATGTCATAACAATAAAGTTGGAGTTGTAATGGCTGTGGTGGGTGTGCATATTTCAATTGTATGTTGTTAGAGTTTGACATTGCCCAATTTTCTATCCATTACAACTTCTGACACAGACACTGCCTTCCTTATAGAGTGAACTTCTGAGAATGGTAACATCAATGAATTACACACTGCAACACTGTGTGTAGTACATCTTAGTAAGAAGTACCAAAAAAAAAAAAAAACCCAGATGGTTGTTAGTGTCATTTGATGTAATTCAAGTATGTTGTAAATTGGGGACTGCCTACATTCTGGATATTAAGCCTTTGTCATATATAAAGGCTCCCCAAAATTTTCTCCCAGTCTGGAGATGTTGTGCATTTTGTTGATAAAAATACTTTGATGCACACGAGTTTTTAATTTTGATGAAGTCTAGTTTATCTGTTTTGTCTTTTGTTGCTCATGCTTTTCATATCTAAGAATCCATTATTGTAAACTAGATCCTAAAGCCGTACTTCATGTTTTGTTCTAAGGGTTTTATGGTTTCAATTCTACATTTAGTTCTTTGATCCATTTTGGGTTAATTTTCCTATGTGGTTTGTGCTAAAGCTTTTAAAAAGAATTAAGTATATACATGGGTAAAGGTTAACATTGCATTATTCAGAGCTTAATCTTGATCAGATGAGAATGGGCCAAGCTACAGAGCCCTGGCAGATGCACAGGATGCCATGGATACAGGATGGAGATATTATGTTAACTAAATATTTAGCTAGAGGATCATTATTTTCAAAATGAATACGTGAAGACTTGAATTTGGAAAATAAATCCAAGTTGGAAGTTCCTTTTGAGAAGAATAGGAGACATACAAACCAACAAACTGTAAAGAAACCTTGAACTGTGCTAATTGCTTGGGCAGGAGCAGAATAGGTATTTCCCATTATGTTAGTATTGGGTTAGTGAGTCAGTATCAGGAGTCTATTGGAACTGAGCTCAGGAATTCAAATAACTGGATGGTTGGAATTAACAAGAGACTAGATTGAAATACATGGATGCAGTCCCAGAAGACAGAGACGTGAAGGTCAGTCTAAGACTGACTTGATATAAAGTGAGCAGGTGAAATAAAGCTCCTTCTACATGTCTTTCTGATTAATGTCTGATTTCAAAAAAGGAGCCCAGGTGTTGCAGTGGTTTAGCACTTGGCTGGTAAGTAAAAGTTTGGCAGTTAAAATCCTCCAGTTGCTTCCCAGAAGATGGTATGGCAGTCTGCTTCCATAAAGATTTCAGCCTTGGAAACTTTATAGGGCAGTTCTGCTGTGACCTGTAGGGTCATTGTGAGTTGGAATTGACTGCTCTGTCAATAGGTTTTTTTTTTTTTTTTTTTAAATGAGGCTTTACATATATTATGTTAGTAACTTCTCTGAGTCTCAGAGCCTTCATTTGTGAAACAGGGATTCTGCTGTCTTCTTATAGGAGATCTGGTGGTGCTGTTGTTAAAGCCTTGAGCTGCTAACCGGAAGGTTGGCAGTTTGAACCCACCTGCTGCTCCCTGGGAAAAAGATAAGGCAGTCTGCTTCTGGAAGGATTTACAGCCTTGGAGACCCTATGGAGCAATTCTACTCTGTCCTGTGGTTTCACTCTGAGGCAGAATTGACTCCACAGAGTAGGTTTGATTTGGGTTTGGACTGTGCATCTACTTAATAGGTTATGGTGTTACTGAATCTGGATAAATGTATGAAAAAAACCTAGTATATAGTTTGGTGTATCATAAGAATTTAACATAGCATATAGTTCGGCTGTGCTGTCAGGATCTGTTCATGGCCACCAAGTATATAAATTGCAATCTTTATCTCTCTTTTTCCCAAATAATTTCCTTATCTAATTATTCTGTGTAATTTAATGACATGTTTTATAAGTTCCCTCCCCTTGCTTAGATCCATAAGCTACTAAAGCCCTGAGTATGCCAGAAAGTCCTTTAATCCCCAATGTTCAGGGGAGATTTTAATTAGGAGAGCATGAATTAGAGTATCTCTTTACTATAGAAATTCACACTGAACTATATGAAAATACCATTTTGTTAACTCCAAATGGTCAAATACCAACAATTTAATACAGTTCAACCTAAAATGTGCTCTCGTGGCAGAGGTACAGTACATCATCTTTATTTGCCAAACATCCTTTCCACCCCCGCCTCTTTTGTGGTTTTTAGAGAAAAAGTTGTTCAGAGGAGGAGAAAAAGGATTTCAGTTGATCCAAGTTTGAAGGGAATTGTGATGTGGAATGATACTCTAATTATCTTAGAATGTTTCTTCATTTTCACACACATCATGTACAATAATTGCTCCTTTCAATCATTTCTTATCTCTTACCTTTCCCTTTCAGGGACCTATTACTTATTTCTAGTTCTTTTTCCTCACTTTAAACTCTGTATTGGCCTTTTTGAATAGGCATTTGCAGAATCATGAGAACCTGAGAGAATACTCTGTTTCAAACTTCACTGGTTCTCTTCTAAAGATAACAGTGAAGTGATAAATACCTCATGAGAATTTAGAAGAAAAGTTTCAGACTGTGAGGGAGTATTGAAGTTACTGCTTCATAGCAAGAATCCTCCCTGGGATATGCCCCTTATAATAAGGTCCATAATTGTCCACAATGAGAAAGTGACTTACCTTCCTTAAAGAATGTATTCTGAGCAAATGTGTATAGTTTCAGTATCCCCAAGCCTTCTTTTTATCTCCTCAAACAAGAAGAAATAAATTCATGGGAAGACATTTCCTCTTAAGGAAATGTGGTCAAACCTGTACATAAATAGCTTTATTAACATCCTTATTTGTTGGGAAATGAAACCATTGTCAATGTGAAAATTATTGTTCATGCCCTAGACAGCTGCTCAGGAAGCAATCTTGCATGCGTCTGTAAATGGCAGCACTTTACCATCAAAGGATTACTGCATGCTGTATAATCCTCACTGGACAGCTCTTCCAAGTACCCTAGAAAATGCAGTAAGTAAATCACAGTTCTGTTTATTCTTAAATATAAAAATATGACAAGGTGAAGATGAGTGTTAATTATCTTTCAGTGTGTGAACTAGTTGTACTATATGATGATTAATTAATAACTATTTTACTGATTTTGCTCTTTCTGGGAAAGGCAATTGGGAAATTGTTAAATACTTCTAAGCTGGGATGTTTGTCGTAAAACATTTCTAATTAAAAAAAATGTTGTATTAAGTCAATATAGGTGCATTGTCACTCAATGCATTTAGAGTGGAATGTATTTGTCATATTAAAGACATTTTTTATTTTCAGACTTCCATTAGTTTGAAGAATCTGACTACCACACCACTGTGCAACCTTTCTGATATTCCTTCTGCTGGGATAAAGGACACAGTAGTTGTGGTGCAGTGGGGAACCTGCCATTTTCTTGAAAAAGCCAGGATTGCACAGAGAGGAGGTGCTGAAGCTTTGTTGATTGCCAATAACAGTGTCAGAGTAAGTGGTAAAACTGTAATTACTTCTTTTGTGCTCATGACATCAAATTTCACAGGAATTGATTAACTTCTGTGTTTGTGGTTTAGGGGCTGAGGTTTTAATAGTCTGATGATAGGATTCTTTTTAGTGAAAAGTTCTGGATCTGATGGGCAATTAATTAGAAAATTCTGTCATTTTTGTTCTCTTCCTAGAATAGACCAGATTGTGTTGGAAACAAATTAAATCTTGATTCAGGAATCTACCATAGACCTACTGCTGCCTGGGCTAGTTACTCAGTAAAGTTGATAGTGGCACATAGTGTCCATTTTATATGTATTCATACATTCATTCATTGTGTGCGTGTGTGTATGCGTGCACACACTTGCACACGTGTCAGTGTAAGTTTATGCTAAAAGGATCAATCCAAATTTCTAGTTTTGCATTTTAGTTGACTCATATATCAGTATAAGTGTATGCTAAAAGAATCAATCCAATTTTCCAGTTTTGCATTTTGGTCCTCCCCCAAGAAAACTATGGTTTTTGAGAACTCTTACTATAATATTAGGAAAGAACATCTGAAACTTTTAAAAATATTTAAAGATGTAATATTTGTATTTCATGGAATTGTTTGCATTACTTTTATTCCATAAGTATGATAGTAGTTAATAAGTTTTCATAATACATGTTTTCCTTTTAGTATCCTCCCTCAGGGAACAGATCTGAATTTCCTGATGTGAAAATACTGATTGGATTTATAAGCCATAAAGACTTAAAAGATATGAAGCAGGTAAATGAGTAATTATATATTAAATGAAGTTTATGAATAGCTCAACTCCTTAGTTTTAATCACTGGTATTTAAGTTGTTATATAGACTCCATTTGCTAATAAGAAGCTGTAAAGGCCCATCAGGTCTTCATTTCGGAAGTGTTCACTTCTCATTTGGTACAGGCCATCCAGAGCCATTATATTGCAAAAGATGTTTATTGGTTTGGGCACCTTTTAAAATCTCGTCTCATGTTGTTTATCTTAACTCTAAATCCTTAAACAAAATATGATTGTATAGAATACTGCAATTTCAAGATGTAATGAACAAAAAAGATTTAATAAACCAAAGCATAACCTCATATTTTTGACTAGAGAATATATCATAGTATTAAACGAAGTTCTAGTATTCTTGACTATTTGATGTGCAGTGCATATTCTAGAGTGAAATGTGG
Source organism: Orycteropus afer afer (assembly GCF_000298275.1). Lineage (NCBI taxonomy): Eukaryota > Metazoa > Chordata > Mammalia > Tubulidentata > Orycteropodidae > Orycteropus > Orycteropus afer. The sequence continues at coordinate 7,884,676 of NW_006921613.1, forward strand.
AATATTGTTACCATACTCCATAGTAGGGAGAAAACTAACTCCTGTGTTTAACTGTTGTTTTGCCTTTCAGACACTTGGAAATAACATTACTGTGAAAATGTATTCTCTATCATGGCCTACCTTTGACTATACTATGGTAGTTATTTTTGCCATTGCTGTGTTCACTGTGGCATTAGGAGGATACTGGAGTGGACTAATTGAATTGTAAGTTTAATTAAACTTCAATGATTTCCTGATAAATGGTTACAGAAGTTATTGTTTGATTATTTTAATCATGTGACATTTAAAATTTTTACCTGATCTCAGAAGGTAGCATCAGTAAGACCAGATTACAGGCTTGTCCTTGTATAGGTCATTTATTTTTTTAACTGAGAAGAAGGGGAGTCACAAGTCCTCTAACTCTGCTGGTAGGGAAACATTGAAATCATAGGAAAGAATCTTTTAAATTGAAACGTTTAATTATCTCTCCCTGGAAAGCCGAAGATACTTAATGTCCTAACATGCCTATTTGCTAGACTGAAAGAAAAGAAGGAGGAGAAGATGGGGAGTTTTTAGCTCCTTTTGAGTTGGGTCATTGCTGTGTGGCCTTATCATTATATATAATGCTTTAGAAATTCTGTGACTATTAAGCATATTCATATTTTAGTTTACATATAAATCCATTGCCGTCGAGTCAGTTCTGACTCCTAGCAACCTCATAGGACAAAGTAGAACTGCCCCATAGGGTTTTCAAGGCTATAATCTTCACAGAAGCAGACTGTCACATCTTTCTCCTGCAGAGTGGCTGGTGGGTCCAAACTGCTGACCTTTATGTTAGCAGATGAATGCTTAAGCACTACTCCATCAGGGCTCCTGATTTTAATACAGAAATTTCAAATGCACATAAAATTTGGATTTCCCTATTTAATTACACCTTGAGCCCAGTCTTCTTAGAATTAGGCATCTTTGGCTTAGACTGAAGCAGACAATATAGTCTAGAAGGATCAGTTTGTATTCATAACTCTGAATGAAAATATTTGCTCAGAGCATACTGTTTCATGCATAAAGGAAAGTATATTCACCTTGTGACTTCATCTATAGGTTCAGATCAAAAGAGCTTATTTGTAAATGAAATTAAGCTTATTTGTAGTTTCTTAAATACTAACATTTTATTTATCTACATTAAGAGGGAAATCTTAAGAGTTTAACAAATGTATGTTCCTGGAGTGTTGAGCTTTAAACATTTTACATAATCGGAAAACATATTTCAATATATATTGATTACATTTGTTTGGTGTGAGTAAACATTGTTTTTGCTTCATTATTAATTTTTAAGAGCATAGTATATAAGAAGATCTCTAAGATCATTTTCCAGATTACTTAATGAAACCTTGTAAATAATTTTCAAAAGCTGTTGATTCATACCCAAAGCAACCTATACATTCAATGCAATCCCAATCCAGATCCCATCAATATTCTTTAAGCATATGGAAAAACCAGTCTCTAACTTTATATGGAAAAGAAAGATACCTCGGATAAGCAAAGCACTATTGAAGAAGAGGAACAAAGAAGGAGGTCTCACACTGCTGGACTGCAAAACCTACTATACAGCCATAGTAGTCAAAACTGCCTGGTATTGGTATAATGACAGACACATAGACCAATGGAATAGAATTGAGAACCCAGAAATAGATCCACCGACCTATGGTCAGCTGATCTTTGACAAAGGACTGAAATCCATTAAATGGGGAAGACATTGTTTAACAAATGATGCTGGCATAACTGGATATCCATTTCACAAAAATGAAACAACATCTGTACCTCAC
>NW_006921613.1:7890500-7898397 GCF_000298275.1 Orycteropus afer afer
CTTCCTTCCGAGGAGTGGCTGGTGGGTTTGAACCGCCAGCCTTCTGGTTAGCAGTCAAGTGCTTTAGCCACTATGCTACCAGAGTAATGGGTTCCAGGTAACAGAGGAATCAGTAAGGTTGACAGAACATAGAGTACTTAACAAAGGACACTTGTGGCTCTTTCTTCTTTGACGTCTGTTTTTGCCTTTTATTAGCTTTGTGACCCAGCATGGGTTGTTGGGAGAACTAGTAACAGTATTTTGCTATCTTAAATAAAGGTAGGACAAAGCTATGTCTTGAACTTCATCTTAGTCCTTCTTAACATATTGATGAGGACAGAGTAGGTATGTAGTACATACTGAGTTAACTGATAGGAGACTGTAGTGTTTACATTTAAGAGAAGGTAATTTGAAAAGTACTATCTGTAAATTGATAATAGTAGGTATATAAAAAGAATTGGTTATGATTTAAAATTTAGTACATCAATATAATTTCCTAATTGGCTAATAAGAACTTCTACAAACATTACTTTCTTTATATAACATACGTTTCAACAATTTAGCCTTCAGAAAAAATACTTACTTAAAAGTTAGTGGTTGATAATGAATCATCTCTGGAAGACAAAATTAAAAGGAGTTTTCATTTTCTAAATATTTCTTTCCTGTGTGTGCAGTATTTTAGAAATATATTACTTTTGTAACCAAGAAGAAATTTAAATTGGTGTTAGAGATAAATTTTTAAAATAACCGTACTTGGCAGAGATTTGCTGAAGTTGCTGTGTGTGTTTATGCAGGGAAAACATGAAGGCAGTGACAAACGCCGAAGAGAGAGAAGTGAGGAAAAAGAAGGAAGAATATTTAACTTTTGGTCCTCTTACAGTAGTAATATTTGTGGTCATCTGTTGTGTTATGATGGTCTTACTTTATTTCTTCTACAAATGGTTGGGTAAGAAGTTATATTTTATGCTTGCTGCCTTTAGAATACATTCTTCTCATTTACTTTGCTACTTTCTCTTTTCCTTTAAACCATTTTAAGTGGAAAACATAACTGAGTAACTTGATTAATGTTCCCTTTTTAAACTGTAAGAAATGTTAGGTCTCTGTTACCCTGGAATAAAAAATATTCAGGTAAAAAACATGCTCTGTCTTAAGATAAGAACACTTCTTTGTAGATGATTTGAAAGAACTGCTGTGGTCCTTAAGTTCTGCTCCCTGCAGATAAAGCATTGATAGCCCAGTATCTAGGCAGTAGAATAAGGGCTTCTTGATGGCTATATTTAGTTACTTGAATAGAATTTGATATGTTGCCTTTGCTTACCCCAAAGTGTAGTTTCTCCTTTTGTCAGTTTGCAAATCAAAATGTTATTCCTTCCCTTGTACAGTAGTCACTATCATACTACCTTTGAAGACACACAAGTATTTGCTTGTGTTCTCGAGAGTAAATTAGTTTTTCTCAGCACTTCAGACTGGTTCAAAAATGGTTCAGTCATGGCCAATAAAAACAAGGGCAGTGTACATGTTGTATAGCAACCAAATCTCTTTGTGTGATCGATTTTGACTGAAGTAGGAAACTGACAACAGTGCCTGGTTCCTGTACAGGTCAAAATCTGAGGCACAAGAGATTTGGTTGTTGTGCAATGAGTATGCTACCCTTATTTCCATTGGCCATGATTGAACCATTTTGAACTGGTTCAAAGCCGTGCTTTTTTGTCCTTTAAGAAGTCAGGGCTAGGAACTCTAATGGCTTGCCTTTCCCTGAGTAATCATCCTAGTGGTCTAACAGGATGAAAATTTGCCATCCCTAGCCAGTGTACAGAAGTGTGCCTGATGAGAACTGGCAAAAAATCCTTTGTAATACTGCCAAAGCCTTCAACTCCTCTATTTGGAGACATTAACATAAATTTCTGGATTAGAAAACTGAATCCTAGTGTTAGTTTCAGCTTATTGTTTACTTTCTTTTGTCCTATTGCAGACATTTTAAAAACAAGACCTATGATAGATAATGCTTCCAATTTTTAAAATATCATTCTATGAATATCACTCATATTTTACTCTGTTGCTGGGAGAGTGGATTCTAGGATGATATTTGTATCATGTTGGCATTGAGCAGCTAATTTTTCTAATTTAATACTTAGCCTTCAGTTGCTTGTGTCTGTTCCTCAGTTGATAAGTTAGTGATCTTTGTTAGAAAAAAGAGAGTTTTCTACCCTTCCCTAAAACATGTTTTAATTTTTGGTGAGGGATCTCCTTAAATTCATCACTATTTAAAAAGTTGTTCATAAATAGAATTTTTGGTGTAGGAGGAGGATCATTGCACCTCATGGTACCCCAAGACAGTGGATTTTATGTCTCTGGCAATGACTTGTGTGATGTTACAAGACTTAATTTACCTTTGAATGGTTCCTTAATGGCCAAAATTGCTGCCATTTATTTATATATTAAGTAAGGAGGTTATACCAGATTGCTAAGGTTCTTCTTACTATTTATGATTATATATGAGTTCCTCTAGACTGCTAGTCTGCTTAGGAAAGTAAGTGAAGACGAATTATTTAATCAAATTCTTTCCCATGTCTAAGAAAATTATTTTCTTAGATGTAGCATCATTGAATAAGACAGTTAAAACTCTATTAGGGTCTCAAGAGCATGATTTCCACCAGTGTTTTAAAACTTGGGTTGGACAGCTTGTTGGATGACTTCCTAAACTTAATTTGGCAATCTTTAATTACTTAGTACTCATGTTACCATACACAGATCCCTGCAATAATAAAAATAACTACAAATAACTCTTGAATAAAGCTTATTGTGTGTCAGGTACTGTTCTGAGCACTTGCATATGTCAACTTTGCATCCAGTCCTCATACTAAAAACCAAACTCACTCCCCTTGAGTCGGATCCGACTCATAGCAACCCCTCCTTGGGTTTTAGAAGCCGTATCACTGTGGAAGTTGATTGCTCAGTCTTCCTTCCGAGGACTGGCTGGTGGGTTTAAACCACCAGCCTTCTGGTTATCACTCAAATGCCTTAGGCACTACACTACTAGAGCTCCTCCAGTCCTCATTGTAATCAAGATACTATACATTTTACAGTTTAGAAATAAAAGACTTCAGGGATTAAAAAAGTAATTTGTCCAAGGTCACCAGTTAGAAAGTGGCTATCCTTGACTCAGTGCCTCTAGGTTATTATCCCTTTCTTATCTATAGAACAAAACTCTAGTTTCTGAAGTTTAATGGAATTTGAAAAATTCAGGTAAAATTTGTATGTCCACTGTGAAATTTTGAATACAGTGATTTCCTCTTTTTAATAACAAAAGAGGTCACAATGTTGTTGATTTTAAATTCTCAAGTAAGTGTAGATAATCTAGAAACATATTTGTTGATTTTAATTACCTGGGTGTCATATCAAGGAGCTCTGGTAGTGTAATGGTTAAAGCGTTTGGCTGCTAACCAAAAAAAAGTTGGCAGTTCGAACCCATCAGCTTCTCTGTGGGAGAAAGATGAAGCAGTTTGCTTTCAAAAGCATCATTCATGTACATCCTTGGAAACCCTGTAAGACAGTTCTGCTCTACCCAACAGGATTACTATGAGTTGGAATCGACTCAATGATAGTGGGCTTTTTTGGATATCATATAGCAAAGACATACATTTAAATGGATTTGACTGCACCACAAGTCAAGATTGTATAGATAAAATGCCACTATAGGAGAAATACCCACCCACTAAAGCAACAGCAAGATTAGTGTTTTTTAAAATAATATATTTTCATTTTTGTTGAGAATATATACAAGTTTTTACATGTACAAATCAGTGACATTGATTATGTTCTTCAAGTTGTGCAACCATTCTCATCCTCCTTTCCTGACTTATTCCTCCCCATTTAACATAAACTCATTGCCTCCCCTGGTTCCTATCTAATCTTTTGAGTTGCTCTTGTGAATTTTATCCCATATGTAAGATTAGTGTTTAAGGTTGTATCAGATCTTATCCCTAAGCTGAATTTTTAAGTCCTTCTTAATGATTTATTAATTCTTCCACTCTTTACGTATAAATTAAGTATACTCAGATGTTTGCAACTCCCTTCATAGAAATCTTTAACAAACACGTCAGTTTGAATCATTGAATGATAGAGCTTAAAACAATCTTACTAATGTATAATAGACCTAAACAAACAAACAAACAAAAAATAACAAAAATATCCACTACCATCCAGCTGATTCTGACTCATAGCAACTACCTTTGGGTTTCTGAGGCTGTAAATCTTTTTGGAAGTAGATTGCCCAGTCTTGGTTCACAGAATGGCTGGTGGGTTTGAGCTACCAACTTTCTGGTTAGCAGTCAGATGCCTTAGGCATTGTGCTACCAGAGCACACATAAAATACCCACTAAAGCAACACTTGACTGCTAACCAGAAGGCTGGCGGTTCAAACCCAGCAGCCACTCCTTGGAAGGAAGGTGGGCAATCTACTTCCATAGTGATACTGCCTCGGAAACCCAAGGAGGGATTGCTATGAGTCGGGTCCGACTCAACGGCACATAACAACAACAACAATAAAGAAACACATAAAGTACTCACTCTTACGACTCAAGATCTAAATATTTTCAACCCAGTTACCAACTCAAATTGCAGTATAGTCACTGAATTGAAAGTATCAAGATTCAGTAAGAAAGATTTAATTATATTAATAATATATATAATATGTAATAGTATATTAATATATATTAATAATTAAATGATTAATAAATAAGAAAGAGTTAATATTGCTTCTATAAGTATTTTCTTGTCATATTTCTTTCTGTTCTCATATAATTTAGTGTTTTGTTTTTTTCTAGTTTATGTTATGATAGCAATTTTCAGCGTAGCATCAGCAACAAGTCTGTACAACTGTCTTGCTGCATTAATCCGTAAGATACCATGTGGACAATGCAAGTATGTATCTCTTATGGGGAATCCTAGACTGTTGGTATTTGTAATTTAAAACCATATAAGGAAAAATAGGAGTGTTTAAACCTGCATGGTCCATCACATGTGGATATCTAAATTTAAATAAATTAAAATTAAAGAAAACATAAAATTTCATTTCTGTGTCTCATTAGCCACATTTTAAGTACTCTATAGTGACTAGTGACTACTGGATTGGACAGCATAGAGAAAGAACATTTTCATCATCAAGAAAGTTCTCTTGAAACTAACTGATCAATAGTTTAGTAGGCATCATTTGTTTTACTTAAAATCAAGACTTTTAAATTGGCTTTTTAATAACTTTCTTTTGACTGTGGTTAGTGTTTGCCACTTCTCATACAGGTGAATGTCATTTTTCATCTACAGGGTAAACTAAACTGTTTGAATCTGTTTTTTAGGATTGTATGTCGTGGCAAAAGCATTGAAATAAGACTCATCTTTCTCTCTGGACTGTGCATAGCAGTAGCTGTTGTTTGGGCTGTATTTCGAAATGAAGATAGGTAAAAATATTTTAATATTTGTGCTACTGTATATATATATATTTTAAATAATTTAACTTCATTGATGTTCTTGGCATTGCATTAGAAAACAAATGATGATTATCCATTTTGGAGAAAACCCTATATCTCAAGAACACTTTGTTGTATAAAATTTGAACCTTACACAGAAACAAGAGTGAGAGCTAAACTGAATAGATAAGAAACATTATGTTTATTTTCTCTTAGTTTAAATGTTGAGTCTTAGAATTTTATTGGTAGCTAGACATCACAGTTAACTGGTCTAACTCTTTTACTATCCTTACCTGTTTCAAGATTATAATTTATTCAAAAAAGTTTGTCAATGATCCAATAGTACCACTTTTTTAAAAAATACTTTATTGCGTTTTTAAAGAAAATTTACATTGCAGATTAGGTTTTCATTTAACAATTTCTGTATATATATTTTTTCAGTGATGTTAGTTACACTTTGAACAACGTGTCAGCATTCTCATTATTTTAATTCTGGTTATTCCGTTTCCATTAGTCTAGCTTCCTGGTTACCCCTTCCCTTCTCATCTTTGGTCTAGGGTAAATGTTGACCTTTAGGTGTCATATGGATGATTGTTTAGAGAAGCACAGTACTCATGGGTGAGGCTATTTCTTTTATGAGCCACTCTGTCCTTTGGCTGATAGGTAATCACTGGGAGTGGTTGGAGTTCCAAGGTTAAAAGGTATTCCAGAGCAATAGTCTTAGGAGTTCTTCTAGACTACTAGTCCAATAAATCCAAGCTTTTTTAGGAATTTGAGTTATGTTCTATATTTTTCTTCCAGTCTGTCAGATGATCGGTTTTGGCAGGCAGCACTATTATACCTTGTTCCGATGATTATTCATTATTATTTTTGTTTGTTTTTTGGCTTTGTTTTTATCCCAGAATAGCATAGTCTTGAAATAAGCTACTTTTAAATAAACAGATTTTATGCTAATGGGTTTGAACTCATATAGGAAAGGAAATAAGCTGAAATAGACTTCAGAAATATACTTAAGAGCTTATGATGCAGCTGTAAAAAAAGAATGAAGATCTTTGTGCATTAGAATGTCCTGAATAGAGCGGGAGAACAATGTAGAACAAAACTTAAAATCATAAAATGTATCAGGTTTACTGGTTGGATAGAGACTGGTATAACTCCTGAGGCAGTGGCCCTTAGACACTCTGCAGGCCTAGAACTGAATCACTCTTGTGGTTCAGTTTTTAGCCAAACAATGGAGATAGACACTTCTTAGAACGGTCAACCAACCATTTGAGATCCAAAGGGCAGTATTTGCCTAAGGACAAAGTTCAGAAGGCAGGAAGCATTAAGAAAGGAGGAAGAATGAAAATGGGAAACACAGGGAGGAAGTAGAATGAGTGATACTACATTGTAGGGACTGCAATCAATGACATGAAACAAAATGTGTATGAATGGAACTGGTTTGCTCTGTAAACCTTCACCCAAAACACAATAAAAAGTTAAAAAAAAAAAAAAAAAAACTCTCTAAGAACTGATAAGGGAACTCTGGTGGCACAGTGGGTAAGGCATCTGGCTGCTAACCAGAAGGTCAACAGTTTAAACCTACTAGCTGCTCTGTGGGAGGAAGATGAGGCAGTCTACTTCTGTAAAGATTTACAGCCTTGGAAACCCAGGGGCGATTGCTATGAGTCAGAATTGACTTGATGGCAGTGGGTTTAGTTTTTTGGAAGAACTGATAGGCAGTGATTTCCAGGATATGTTGTTAAGTAAAGTGAGAAAAGAGTATCTAGAATGTGCTACTACTACCTTTCATGTAAGAAAGAAGGGGGTATGTGAAAATACACAGTTACCTGCCCATTTGCAGAAACAACCAGAAAAAAATATACTTATGCTTATTTAATGGTTTATTAATACAATTATTGAATATCAAAAGATTTAATGGTCTAAAATTTGTAAAACAAGGTTCATACAATGTTAGGCAGCCTCCATTATGATACCTGATAATTATGCATGTCAGTGTTTGATAAGAGTGAGTGCATAGCTCTGTTTCCTTTATGTTCTAGCTGTCTGGACATATATTCTTATCTTATCATTGTTATGATCTACCTTTATAGAAAAATACATGTGTAAGTTCAAAGATTAAGGATAAATATGCATTTATATCTGTCTGATATTTATGTTCCTCTGAGTTAACCTTTAATTTCTTAGTATATTAGTACTCATTTTTCTACTAATTACTAAATACGGAGAATATGAGGGAGTTTTTATTGTTATGTTGTTGTTGTGGTTATTTGCCATTGAGTCGGCCCCAACTCATAGCGACCCCTCCTTGGGTTTCTGAGGCAGTATCACTACGGAAGTAGGATTGCCCAACCTTCTTTCCGAGGAGTGGCTGGTGGGTTTGAACCGCCAGCCTTCTGGTTAGCAGTCAAGTGCCTTAGGCACTATGCTACCAGAGCTCCCAGGACCTTCTT
>NW_006921613.1:7898497-7900762 GCF_000298275.1 Orycteropus afer afer
TCTAAAAATTAAATTTTTATGTGCTTCCAAAGACTTCTCCAAAAGAGTCAAAAGAGAACCTAGAGATTGGGAAAAAATATTCAGCAGTGACACATACAACAAGGGATTTACCTCTAGAATTTGTAGAAAACTCCAACACCTCAACAACAAAAAGACAAACAATCCAATTAAAAAAATGAGGAGACGATATGAATAGATACTTCACCAAAAAGGATATTCAGGTGGCCAACAAACATGAAGAAAGGCTTACGATCATTAGCCATTAGAGAGATGCAAATCAAAACAACAATGAGATACCATCTTGCCCCAGCACTAGTAGCATAGTTCAACAAGACAGAAAATAACAAGTGCTGGTGAGGATATGGAGAGATTGGGACTCTCATGCACCGCTGGTGGGACTGTCAAATGGTACAACCACTGTGGAAAGCAGTACGGTGATTCCTTCAAAAGTTGGAATTAGAGATACCATTTGATCCAGCCATTCTAATACTAGGTATATATCCTAAAGAAGTGAGAGCCAGGACAAGAACAGATACATGCACACTCATGTTTGTCGCAGCGCTATTTACAATAGCCAAAAGATGGAAACAACCTAGGTGCCCATCAACAGAAGAATGGATAACCAAACTATGGTACATACACACAGTGGAATACTGTGCAACCCTAAAGAATAATGTAGAATCTGCAAAACACTGCATAATGAGGATGAACTTGGAGGACATGCTGAATGAAATAAGTCCATCACAGAAGGACAAATATGTTATTAGTCCATTATTGTAAAAAGTCAAGGAAAGGTTTATATATGGAAGGAAATTTTCTTTGTTGGTTACCAGAGGTGGGAGGAGAGGGAGGAAACACTGTTAGGTAGAGACAAGTATAGATTTGGGTGAAGAGAAGGGCAGTGTACCAAATGTGAGTGATCAAGACAGTGGCATTGAGGAAGAGGATAGACAGAGAGAGGTGCAGACAACAAAGTTGAACCCTTTAGCACATACAGTTCTGCGTTGTCAGTGAAGGCAAACATGGATATATGGGGTGGGTACATGGACAGGCTGAACTAGGTATGTCTATGCAGGGGAGAGTGTGCCCAAGACCATGTATAGGGTTGGCAGACAGTGTTTCTACAAATGTATCGTTACGTTCTGTAAGAATTCCCAGGTATATAGTAGAGCTGACAAGGGACAAAGTTGTAGTCACTTCTTGGCCACAGCCAGCTACCCAGAGGGAGCAAGTAGTTGGACCTGTGGGCTCAGGACCATAGTCATAGGGGACATCAAGCTCAATTGGCATAACATACTACACAAAACATTGTTCCACCTCCTACTTTGGCGAGTAGCGACTGGGATCTTAAAACTTTGCAAGTGGCCATCTAGATGCAACGATGGGTCTCTCCTCGTCCAGAGCAAAGAAGAATGAAAAAACCCAAAAATTCATGGAAACAGTCCGAGTGACTGGTACACCATGCAATCCTTAGCCTATACGACTGTGAGACCAGAAGAACTAGATGGTGCCCAGCTACCACTGTCAGCCACTCGGAGGGGTATCTGTGTAGGAGATCCTGGGTAGAATGGGAGAACAATGTGGAACAAAACTCAAAATCATTTATAAAAAGAGAAAAAAGGATCAGGTTTGCTGGTCTGATAGAGCCTGATGGAACCACTGAGCTATGGACTCTTAGCTGCCTTTCAGGTCTGGAATTGAACCCACTCCTGTGGTTTCCTGCCAAACAAGAGACAGGCATATGAGTTGAACATTTATATAAGGTAGATACACTCCTCAGAGAGAACAATCATGGGAGAATAGAAGGGCTGTATGTGCACAGGGAGACAGCTGAGGGGGCAGGAGTGTGTGGAGGGAAGGACAGGGAAGAGGTAACTATGGGGAGGAAATGGGAGGGGAGCTTTTGCATTGTGGTAAATTGTAGTCAATGTTATGAGACAAAGTATATGTGAGCTGCTGTATGGAAAGTGACCTTTCTCCCAAATCATCAAAAAAAAAGTTTTTTTTAAAAAAAGCTATGGATTCATTGAAAATGTTTTCTGTTTTTCCCTTTAATACAGATTCTCATTGTACTTCCATTACTAGATACATTGTATTTATTCTCCAGACTTCTCAAACTATAATATGCATACAAACCTTTTGGAGAGCTTGTTAAAATGCAAATTATGACTTAGTAGGTTTGGGATAGGGGCTAAGATTCTACAGTTTTTAACAAGCTCTCCCAAGTGATGTTTGCTGATCGATGGACTGTACTTTTTTTTTTTT
>NW_006921613.1:7905112-7913421 GCF_000298275.1 Orycteropus afer afer
TATGCTACCAGAGCTCCTATTATTATTATTATTATTATAGTTGCTGTTTAATAATTGAATAGTCAAATCATAGCACTAGAACAGTATTACTTTAATGATCTATTTCTTGGAAAAGTTTCATGTAAAAATAACTGGATAAAATAATGCAGTAATTATCTTTTGATTTTAGGTGGGCTTGGATTTTACAGGATATCTTGGGGATTGCTTTCTGTCTTAATTTAATCAAAACACTGAGGTTACCCAACTTCAAGGTAGAGTATACTGCTTCACAAGAGAAAATATTTTTTTCTTTGTAAATCAACTTTATAAAGGTATAATTTATATATAATAAAATACGCTTATTTTATGTATAGTTTGTTGACATTTTATAAATGTGTAACTATGTAACCACTGTCTCAGTCAAGTTATAGAACATTCTCATCATTTCAGAAAGCTCTATTACACATTTTAACAATCAGTTCCACTTCATGTCCTCAGCCCCAGGCAACCACTGATCTGATAGTTAAAATATTTTTAGTCATTTATATAATGTGCCAAATTCATTAAGTCCTTGCAGAATGAAATATCAGGGAAAGAGCATTTTTTTCCAGTGATTTTTTTTTAACAAATGGATATGAAAGAGTTTTAATGTGTATGTAGAATAAAACTTCAAATAGTAACTACAGAGTATCTTTTTCAAAAATAGTAATCAAATGTATATTCAGATGTTGATTTCTACTTGAAAAATAATATAATCTTTTAATTTAGATATTAGAAGTTTGGCCTTTAAATTTCTTTCTTTCTTCAACAGGCATGTGTGATACTTCTAGGCCTTCTCCTCCTCTATGACGTATTTTTTGTATTCATAACACCATTCATCACAAAGGTATGACCATATTTTTGAAATCCATGAAGAAACATGGTAAAAGATAAGAATCTTAAACCTGCTTTTAGATTATTGTTTTTGCAGAATTTTACCATTGAGTGAGTTCTAATTCTCTTAAGAGAATTATTGTTGAACTTGGCATTTCAATACAGGATTTTTTCAAGCTTAAAGGTTTAACACCATTTTGTTAGCTAAAAAAATGTCTCCTAACGGATATGAACATGAGTATGCCTGTAATTTTATTTCCTACCTTTTTTAAGTAACCTTTATTATTATAAAGCAATAAATGTTCACTTATGTAAACAATATAGGCAGCAAAAAGAAGGAAAATAAATCATTGTTACTGCTACTTTCCTTTTTGTAGGCCTAGTTTGAGACCAAGAAAGAGCATAGCACTGTAAGTCTCAAAGCTAGGGTGTAGCTCTGTAACCTTGTAACCCTGAGCAACTCACTTAGGCCTCTGTGCTTTAGTTTCCTGATCCACTGTGTAAGGGGCTGTGGTGGTTATGTTTGTGTGTCAACTTGGCTAGGCCGCTGGTGGTAGTTATTCCTGATGATGAGACTGGCAATCAGCTCCATGGTGGGATCTACCATAAGCAACTGAGTAGCTGCTTTGGGTATGTGGTCTGCTTCCCGTATATAAGAAGCAGCTTTGGGAATGGTCTCTAGCTTATGCCATGCTTGGACCCTGTATATAGCCTTGTTGTTGTTCAGCAGCCTGCCATGCTCTGCCAACTTTGGGATTTACAATGGACTTAATTAATGGCCTGCCATATGGTTTGGTAATATCAGGACTGTGCCTTTTTACTTGTCAACCTTGGGTTTGTCAGCCTCAGCAGCCAGCAGCTGTCTTGAGTGAAGAAAAGCCTCTAGCTCCAGTGGGCCAGAAGTAGGAGGCAGAGTTAGACCCCAACATTGAGGGGCTTTCACTCAGCCCCTAGAGCCTGGCACTTTGAACCTGGACTTAAAGCCTCCAAACTTTTAAGAGAATAAACTCTTTGTTAAAGCCATCCCATTTGTGGTATGTTCTTGTCAGAGCGGCACTATGTAACCAGAATAGGGCTATTGCTAGCATTCCATTTATCTTCCCTTTCCTCTGCCCCCTCCTCCCATCAGTAGGATTCTTTTAGGTGCAAATGACAGAACCCAACCTAAACAGGTCTCATATATCCAGACTGTGTTAGAAGAAACTAGACCCAAGGGCACATGTACTCCCCTTCTGTTTCTGTTAATTTCTTCATTATATGAGACTGGCTTTTTCCACAAGTTTGGAATCATACCTATTGGTAGTTCATAGGTCATATATTCCCAGATCTGTCACTGGCTCCTCAATGAAATGGTGGTACCATTCCCAGAATAAGGGTGGAGTGTTGGGTGAGTGTGGTATGTCTTCATTATTTCCCCAATTGTTCTACTTTAGATTCCTGTCTTGTGAATATATTATTAATTATTGCTTAATTCTTCCACATGGAGCTCTGGTAGTGCAGTGCCTAAGGTTGGCAGTTCAAACCTACCAGCTGCTCCGTGGAAGGAAGATGGGGCAATCTATTTCTGTAAAGATTTACTGCCTCCGAAACCCAATAGAGGTCGCTATGAGTCAGAATCAACTTGATGTCAGTGAGTTTGGTTTTTTGTTTTACTTCTACTTTCTCCATTTTATTTTGAGTTTTGCTTTGTAACTGCCTCTTGCCTCTCTTACTTATTTAGTATTTGATATAATGACTAGGAGCTCTGGTAGCATAGTGCCTAAGGCACTTGACTGCTAACCAGAAGGCTGGTGGTTCAAACCCACCAGCCACTCCTCGGAAGGAAGGTTGGGCAATCCTATTTCCGTAGTGATACTGCCTCGGAAACCCAAGGAGGGGTTGCTATGAGTCGGGGCCGACTCAACGGCAAATAACAACAACAACAACATAATGACTACTTTTCTCCCCATTAGTTCTTTACTTATCATTTAGATCCTTAATCTATGAAATAATTGTAAAAATCTGCATTGCTGGTGTTTGCTGTAATGGCAGAAGACAAGCATTTGCCCTACTGGAAAGGTAAAATTGCAAATATAAAAAAAACCCACTTGCTGTCAGGTTGATTTTGACTCATGGAAACTCCATATATGTTAGAGGAGAATTTTGCTCCATAGGGTTTTCAGTGGCTCATTTTTCAGCAATAGATTGCTAGGGCTTTCTTCCAAGGTACCTCTGGGTAACTTGAACTGCTAACCTTTTGGGTAGTAGTCTGGTGCATTAACCGTTTGCACCCAATTAACAAAACCAAAACCAAAATCACTGCCATCCAGGCGATTCTGACTCATAGCAACCCCCGTTAGGTTTCTGAGGCTGTAAATCTTTACAGAAGCAGATTGCCCCATCTTCCTTCCATGGAGTGGCTGGTGGGTTTGAACCGCTCGCTCACCTTTTGATTAGCAGCCAAATGCCTTATCCACTATGCCACCAGAGCTCCTCTTGCACCCAGTTGTTGTTGTTGTTGTTGTTAAGCGCCATCAAGTCATCTCTGACTCATAGCAACTCCTCCTTGGGTTTCTGAGGCAGTATCTCTACAAACGTAGATTGCCCAATCTTCCTGCTGAGGAGTGGCTGGTGGATGTGAACTGCCAGCCTTCTGGTTAGCAGTCAAGTGCCTTAGGCACTACACTACCAGTAGGAACTACAAAATTGCAAATGGGTAACAAATACACAGTGAAACCTATAGGAGCTAACTCTAGAAGACTGCCTTGTTTTTCTAGGTCTGTTTTCTGCCTTTGACAGGGTACAGTTCTTACTACTTTTCTGTTGCTTGGTTTAGTGAAAACTATAGAAAACAGAGTTTTTTTCTCTGACAGGTTTATTACACAAGTTCCTGCTTTCACATGCTTTACTGTATTTAATCACCTAACATTATAGCTACATGCACTGTTTTACTTACCTTCCATGTTTTACTCTACTTTGTCAATTTATTCACCTTCCATGTGGGAGACTTGGGTTCTGTTCCTGACCAGTACACCTCATGTGCAACTACCCCTCATCTGTCAGTTGAAGCTTGCATGTTGCGTTGAGACTAAATAGGTTTCAGCAGAGTAAGGCAGACTAGGAAGATAGGCCTTGGAGATATACTTTGGAAAATCAGCCAATGAAAACCCTATAGATCACAGTGGTTCAAGCTGCGGCATGGGACCATGTAGTGTTCATTCTGTTAGCATAGCTGCTAACATCATTGTTTTACAAGCAACTTCCCGTGCCCTGATGATGAGCCGTTTGACTCATTGGATTCATTGAGAAATTTGTGTTGTTAGATGCCATTGAGTCAGCCCCTGATCCTTGGTGACCCCATTCACAATGGGATTGGCCACTGTATCACTTTATAAATGTCAAACATGTCTACAAGCAAAATATTTCGGCTATCTACGCATAAGAAGGTTCAGAATATTAAAGGCACTGGGTAAGAAAGGTGTCTTTGAGCCTCTCTTCTTTCTTCTGTGCTTAGGAAATTTTCCATTTTTCTCACATCTTAGCTCTTACTGACTAGGGATGTAATTTCTAGCAATCGGACGTGGTGGAAAAGATTAACATGCTCTTTGGAGTTTATTGTCATAGACCTTCTAAGCCTGACTTGTTTGTTTTTATTAATACTATAGATCTCACTTTAGTAAGTACTCAAAATAAAACTCAGATATTTAATTTCTGACTTTGTAGTTTTGAAGTATTAAATATTGGACTTCCTAGATATGTTCTTGACCCACATATTAGTAGACTTCTAGTGAATTGGCTAGGCGGGTACCCATAGGTGTATGGGTTGTAAGAGCCTGTCTTACTCATTTTTCTTATCCACCATTGTACTTGGTATACCAAAAAAAAAACCAAACCTACTGCCATGGAGTCGGTTCCGACTCATAGCGACCCCTCCTTGGGTTTCAGAGGTGGTATCTCTGTGGAAGTAGATTGACCCATCTTCTTTCTGAGGAGTGGCTGGTGAGTTTGAACCGCCAGCCTTCTGGTTAGCAGTCAAATGCCCTAGGCACTACGCCATCATAACTCCTATACTCGGTATTGTTATTGTTGTTGTTATGTGCCGTGGAGTCGGACCCAACTCATAGTGACCCCTCCAGGGGTTTCCGAGGCAGTATCACTACGGAAGTAGATTGCTCCACCTTCCTTCCAAGGAGTAGCTGGTAGGTTTGAACAGCCAGCTTTCTGGTTAGCAGTCAAGTGCCTTAGGCACTATGCTACCAGAGCTCCCATACTTGGTATAGTATCTTGCAAATAATAAGTTTTTCAAATACTTTTGTAGGTGTGAGAGGATGACAATCATGATCCTCAGTTAAATTTTTAAGTAATAACTAGAAAATGAGCCAAAGTTTACTCTTTATCTGGAAATTCAATCACAGCCTAGGAATTTGTTTTAAGGAAGTGTATTAAGTGTCAGTTTATTTTCTTAAACTCCTTGACTTAACCCTTCTGCTGCCCAAAGGCTTAACATGAGGAAAAGATTTCTGTAACTAGGGATTGTATCCTTCCTACTTGGCTCAGATTATCAATAGCATTCTTTTAAAAATACCCAAATAATTTCTTTTATGTACCCAACCCACATGGAAAATACTATAGTTAGTCAATGAAATTTTCCTAAAATTCAGCATTTTTATATCTTCTTATTACCTGTTTTGCTGATACAGTTATTACAAAGTGAAGCATAAAATGGGTCTTCGTGCATCAAAAAGCTTGCTACATCAAAATGTTTCTACTTTCTAACATAAACTTTGCTGTCAGAAAGGAACATTCTGAAGAACTGCTCACACAGCCCACATGAAGAAAAACTTTAGTCAGACACAGGGGAGGCAATTCAGTTAAGCAATCATAGAAAGCAGGCAGGGCTAAAATTGGGCAGAGTCAGGCTGGACAAGCTTTTCTGTTTCTTTAAGGTTGAGTTTTTTCAGGTTTGGCCTTATTGTTTTGTTATCTTGGTGAATAGCTAGAATGTCAGTTGTATATTCACATAAAATTACCAATGTTTATAACAGAGCTGAATATAAAATATTTTATTATTTCTTGTGTCCCTATTCAATGTTGCTGCTAGAAATTATTTAGAACCATAATATGTGACATAATACCACTAAAGCACTTACAAATATTGACTGTTAAAAATATTAGATATTGTGATGTCAATACTAAATATTGCTCAAAAAAGAAAAAAAAAATCACTGCCATCAAGTCAATTCCAACTCATAGCAACCATCTTTGGGTTTCTGAGGCAATAACTCTTTACGGAATTAGATTGCTCCATCTTCGTTCCACAGAGCAGCTCATAGGTTTGAACTGACAGCCTTCTGGTTAGCAGTCAAATGCCTTAGGCACTGCGCCACCAAAGTTCCTTGAGCATTGCTCAAAGGTTCACTTAAATAATCTATATATGGTTTATCAACCAGGTTCTGGTAATTTTTGAATTCTGATAAAGTGAGCAGTATGCTAAGTGAATTTTATTTTAGGTGATACAGTTTTTGATATCTACAGAAACTGTTGTAGGAAAAAAGCAGACTGTGGCCCATTTTAAGGATTCCTGGTGACGCAGTTGTTAAAGCCCTCAGCTGCCAACCGAAGGCATGTGGCTTAAATTCAGCAGCGACTCCACAGGAGAAAGATGTGGCAGTCTACTTCTGAAAAGATTTATAGCCTTAGAAACTCTATGAGGCAGTTCTACTCTATCCTATATGGTCACTATGAGTCGCAATCACCTTGATGGCAATAGGTTTATGGCCCATTTTCAATCAGTTTACAGTATGTCATGGCCATAATAATTAATAGTGGCAAATTGTTCCTTTTAAATGATTGAACAGCTTCTTTGATCTTCCTTCTCAATTTTAGAATGGCGAGAGTATCATGGTTGAACTTGCAGCTGGACCTTTTGGAAATAATGAAAAGGTAGGAATAGTGATTAAATAGAATTGGCTGCTCAGTATATATGTGTGTGGGTCTAATTAATAATCTCCCTTCCCATGTAATTCTCTGGGTATGTAGTGCATGTTAAGGTACTGTAAACCTTTATTTCTCACAAAATATAGCCCTTTTCTTAGATATTCTAAATTATTAAATACATATTGACTTGGGTTTCATCCTAGAATGATGGAAACTTGGTGGAAGCCACTGGTCAACCCTCAGCTCCCCATGAGAAAGTAAGGATTGTATTTCAGATATGTTCATTGGACTTTAAATCACAGCCTCTTGAGACAAGACTCTTTGGGGGGAAAAAAATCAAGGTTGCCAAAAATATCTGTTTCAAGGCCTGAGTCCTATTCTTGGTTAAAAAAAGAAAAGAAAGAAAGAAAAGGTTAGAAGTGGGAATACTAGATTAATACTGCTAATCCTATATGTGTGTTATGTTTCATTTTTCCAAAACTACGTATCTGTTTCTTTCAAGCTTTCAGAGTATATAAATATGTCTAGTTTATATTGTGTGATTTGAAGGTCTTTTAAAATACCAATTTAAAATTTTTAAGCTAATTTTTCTAATATCAATCTTTCCCTTTCTAAAAAATATAGGTAAAGAACCCTAGGAGGCTCGATGGTAGCCCCTCCCCCCTTTTTGTTTTTCTGTTTTTTTCAGTTACCAGTAGTTATCAGGGTACCAAAGCTGACCTATTTCTCAGTAATGAGTGTATGCCTCATGCCAGTTTCAATATTGGGTTTTGGCGACATTATTGTACCAGGTAAGTAATTATTTATAACAATTTCAATAAAAAATACTGATGATTAAAAATCATCATATATATAATATCTGTTAAAAAATCACTTAATCTATAATCAGGAACCTCGTGGAACACATAGTTAAGCTCTTGCTTAGCTGCTAACCAAAAGGTTTGTTTTTCAAACCCACCCAGCGACTGCTGGCAGAAGCAATTTGCTTCCATAAAGATTACAGCCAAGATGAAGATAATCTTACATATGTACTTGTGCTACAAAATTATCCACATACATTATAGTGGCAGCTCTCGTGGCATAGTGCCTAAGGCATTTGATTGCTAACCAGAAGGCAGGCGGTTCAAACCCACCAGCCACTCCTTAGAAGGAAGATTGGACAATCTACTTCCATACAGATACTGCCTCAGAAACCCAAGGAGGTATCGTTATGAGTCAAATCAACTCAATGGCAGTGAGTTTGGTTTTTTTTTACATTATAGAAGTAACAGAGGACAGGGTTGTAGTAGCTTCTCAGAGATAGCAAACACCTTGAGAGAGAGGATCACCAGGAGCATAGTCTCAGAGGATATCATGATCAATTGGCACAACAGAGTACATAAAAATCTTGTTCTACATCCCACTTTGGTGAGTAGCAACTGGGCTTTTAAAAGCTTTTGAGCAGGCAAGATGGCGGACTAGGCAGAAGGATTGCACAGACCCTCTTCAACAAAGAAAAGGGAAACCAATTAACACAGACACAGAAGATAATCTTGGACCCC
>NW_006921613.1:7915376-7962010 GCF_000298275.1 Orycteropus afer afer
TCCTAATTTAAAAAAAAAAAAAAAAAGCTTTTGAGCAGCCATCTAAGAGGCAACTATTGGTCTCCTCTCTCCTGGAGCAAAGAAGAGTGAAGAAAATCAAAGTCATGGAAACAATTAGTCCAAAGACATGATAGACCATGAGGACCTCAGCCTTCATGACTCCAAGACCAGAAGAACTAGGTGGCGCCTGGCTACCACTGAAACCACTCGGAAAGGGATCAGAATTGCAGATCCTGGTTAGAGTAGGAGGAAAAATGTAGAACAAGATTCAAAACCACAAAAATGACCAGAATTACTGGTTGGATAGAGACTGGTAGAACCCCCGTGACTATGGCTCTGGATTATCCTTCAGGCCTAGAAATGGACTCACTTCCATGGATTGGCTCTCAGCCCAACAGTAGAAAGTCCTACCTGCAGAACACCTACCCCAGGGAGATACAAACCACCTATTCTAGGGAGATGCACCCCTTAGCTCAATGAACCTTGAAACATGAGTAGCACTCTCATAGAGGGAAAGCTGGACAGACAGGAATGCATAGATAAGAAGGGGACAGGGAGAGGGTAGTCACAAGGAGGAAAAGGGAGGAGAGGTTTTTATGGTTGGGGATGGTAATTGGGGCTGTGAAACCAAATATGCATGAACTGAATGTAATACAAATCTGCTTTATAAAATTGCAGCCAAAGCACAACTTAAAAAAAAAAAATTACAGTCAAGAAAATCCTATGGGATGGTTGTATTCTGTTACACGTGGGGTCGCCTTGAATCAGAATCAACTTCGTGGCACCACCAGCAGCAATCTACCAGCAATAATCTGTATTAAGGATTTCTCACTGTTGTGAGTGCTACAGTCAGTGGCAGAAGAAAAAGAAGCATTTTCAGAGATAGACAATAAAGCTTGATGATAACAACCAAAACATATCTCCTGTGGCTCAAAAAGTATTGTAGAAGACACAAACAGGATCAATGTAAGCATCTTCTCCCAAAAAAAGTACATTTTGTGAAGATGAGAAGGTAAAGAGGCAGAGAAACTAGAGTACTGGAAAGGGAACAAAGTGAACACATACTAAATGCTGACACACTGTGATAAATGTAACTAATGTCACTGAACAATTTGTGTGGAAGTTATCAAACAGGAACCTAACTTGCTGAGTAAACTTTCATCAAAAACTCATTAAAACATTATTTAAAAGAAAAAATTTTACTGGAAACAAAAAGCATTCTGTGGTATAAATCTTAAGATTCCTTAAATATTGGTATCTTAAAACTTACCCCTGATTTTGTTAGTTCTGCTTCAAAATTCACTACCATTGAGTCAAATCTGACTCATAGAGACCCCCATTGGGTTTCTAAGGCTGTAAATCTTTATGGAAGCAGACTGTCCCATCTTTCTTCTGTGGAGCAGCTGATGGGTTTGAACCACTGATCTTTTGATTAGTAACCAAATTCCTTAACCACTAAGTTCTACTTCAAGTGCTACATAAAATCTTGTATAGTGACACTATGAGTTGGAATCAGTTCAACGGCAACAGGTAATATAACACTTGATATAAAATTGGTAAAAATAATAATGTACTCCATTCTTGAAGTAAATGTTGAAGGTCCCAAACATTTCTGCAAAGATAAGTTTTTGACAACATATGATACAATGCTAAAAGCAAAATTCTAATTTTTGGGAGAAAGTACCATTTTATTTTAACTTGTGAGAATGTGATTAAACAGTGAATATAGTAAAAATAAAATAATGGAGCTCTGGTGGTGCAGTGCCTAAGGCATTTAACTGCTAACCAGAAGGTTGGTGATTGAAATCCACCTGCCATTCCATGGGAGGAAGATAGGGCAGTCTACTTCCACAAAGATTTACTGTGTTGGAAACCCAGTGGTGTTCGCTATGAGTCAGAATTGATTCGATGTTGGTGGGTTTGGTTTTGGTTTTATAGTAAAAATAACAAGCAACTATCAAGGAGCTTTATCACTTATTTTGTTGTTGTTGTTAGGTGCCATTGAGTCAATTCTGACTCATAGTGACTTTATGTACAACAGAATGAAACATTGCCTGGTTCTGTGCTCTCCTCACAATCATTGCTGTTTGAGCCCATTGCTGCAGTCATGTATCAATCCATCTCATTGAGGCTCTTTCTCTTTTTCACTGACCCTGTACTTTACCAAGCATGATGTCCTTCTCCAGGTACTGATCCCTTCTGAAGTCATGACCAAAGTATGAGAGGTGTAGTCTTGCCATCCTCACTTCTAAGGAGCATTCTGGCTGTGCTTGATCCAAGACAGATTTGTTTGTTCTTCTGGGAGTCCATTGTATAGTCAACATTCTTCCCTAACACCATAATTCAGATGCATCAATTCTTTGGTCTTCTTTATTCATTGTCCACCTATCACATGTATATAAGGCAATTAAAAAGGCCATAGCTTTGTCTTCAAAAGTCTTCAAAGTGCCATCTTTGCTCTTTAACATTTTAAAGAGGTCTTTTGCAGCAGATTTGCCCAATGCAATACATCCTTTGATTTCATGACTGATGCTTCTGTGGGCATTGATTATGGATCCAAGTAAAATGAAATCCTGACAACTTCCATCTTTTCTTTGTTTATAATGATGTTGTTTATTAGTCCAGTTGTGAAGATTTTTGTTTTCTTTATGTTGAGGTGTAATCCATAACTGAAGGGTATAGTCTTCATCAGGAAGTGTTTCAAGTCCTCTTTGCTTTCAGCAAGCAAGGTGTGTCTTCTGCATATCACAGGTTGCTAATGAGTTTTTCTCCAATCTTGATGCTGCATTCTTCTTTGTATAGTTCAGCTTCTTGAATTATTTGCTCGGCATAAAATTGAGTAAGTATGGTGAAAGGATACAACCCTGATACATACTTTTCCTGATTTTTTTTTTTTTTTAATTAGGATTTGGGTGAAGATTTACAGAGTTAATTCACTTTTCATACAGCAGTTCACATACACTTTGTCTCTCTTTTCCTGATTTTAAACCATGTAGTATATCCCCTTGTTTGGTTTGAATGACTGTCTCTTGGTCTGTGTACAAATTTCTCATGAGGACAATTAAGTGCTGGAATTCCCATTCTTCTCAATGTTATCCATAATTTGTTATGAACGACATAGTCAAATGCCTTTGCATAATCAATAAAACACAGGAAAACATCTTTCTGGTATTCTCTGCTTTCAACCAAGAACCATCTGACCTTAGCAGTGATACCTCTTGTTCCCCATCCTCTCCTGAATCCAGGTTGAATTTCTGACTATTCCCTGTCTATGTACTGCTGCAACCATTTTTGAATTATGTTCAGCAAAATTTTACTTATATTAATGATGTTGTTCAATAATCTCAGCATTCTGTTGGATCACCTTTCTTTGAGATGGGCACAAATATGGATCCCTTCCAGTCCATTGGCCAGGTACCTGTCTTCCAAATTTTCTGGCATAAACAAGTGAATGCTTCCAGTGTTGCATCCATTTGTTGAAATATCTCAATTAGTATTCTGTCAAGATTGTATTTTGGTTCTCATTAATTTGTTTTATTTATATAGAGCCCCAGGAGCTATGGTGACGTTGTGCCTAAGGCATTTGACTGCTAACCAGAAGGCTGGCGGTTTCTGATGGTTATGTTTGTATGTCAACTTGGCTAGGCCTGGTTGAGTGGCTGGGCAGCTGGATGTAGTATTCCCCATGATGAGACTGGTGGTAATCAACTCCATGCTGGAACCTACTGTGAGCAGATGAGTAACTGCTTTTGGGTATGTGATCTGCTTCCTGTATATAAGGAGAAGTTTTGAGAACGGTCTCTGGTCTATGGCACGCTTGAACCCTGCATGTAGCCGTGTCATTGTTCGGTAGCCTGCTATGCTCTGCTGACCTTGGAACTTACAGTGGACTTAAGTTAATGTCCTGCTGTGTGGATTGGTAACATCGAGACTGTGCCTTTTTACTTGTCAACCTTGGGGGCTTCTCAGCCTCAGCAGCCAGCCAGCAGCTGTCTGAGTGGAGAAATGCCTCTAGCTCCAGTGGGCCGGGAGCAGGAGGCAAGAGCTGGACTCCAAAGTTGAGGGGCTTTCACTTAGGCCCTAGAGCCTGGCACTTTGAACTTGGACTAAAAGCCTCCAAATCGTAAGAATAAACTCCTGTTTGTTAAGGCCATCCCATTTGTGGTATATTTCTTGTTAGAGCGGCACTACGTAACCAGAACACGTTCAAACCCATCAGCTAGTCCTTGGAAGGAAGATTGGGCAATCTTTCTCTATAGAGATAACACCTTGGAAACCCAAGGAGAGGTCACTGTGAGTTGGATCCGACTTGACGGCAGTGAGATATAGAGCCCCAAATTAATTAATTCAGAAACTAATAAACATAGTAAAATTATTTCATGATTTATTTTTTACCAGTGCTTTCAGTGTAGCGCCAACTTCTTCCTTCAGTACCATTGGTTCTTGATCATGTGCTACCTCCTGAAATGGCTGAATGTTAACCACTTCTTTTTGGTATAATGACTCTGTATATTCCTTCCATCTTCTTTGATGCTTCCTGTGTTGTTCAGTATTTTGCCCTTACATTCCTTCAGTATTACATCTTCAAGGATTAAATTTTTTCTTCAGTTCTTTCAGCTTGAGAAATGCTGAAGGTATTCTCTTACTTTTTGGTTTTCTAACTCCATTTGCTCACGTTTCATTATAATACTGTACTTTGTCTTCTTGAGTCATCCTTTGAAGTTTTCTATTTAGCTCTTTTCCTTCATGATTTCTTCCATTTGCATTGGCTATTCTCCATTGAAGAGCAAGTTTCAGAGTCTCTTCTGACATGCATTTTGGTCTTTTCTTTCTTCCTTGTCTTTTTAATGATCTTTTGTTTTTCTTCATGTATGATGTCCTTGACATCATCCCACAACTCACCTGGTGTTCACTGCATCAAAGCTGTTCTTGAGATGGTCTCTAAATTCAGGTGGGATGTAATCAACATTGTATTTTGGTTCTTGTGAATGTGTTTTATTTATATTGAGCCCCAAATTAATTAATTCAGAAACTAATAAATATAGTAAAATTATTATATGATTTTTTTTAAAGAAGGTAAACATTTTTAAGAAATGATATCTTAAGGGATTAAATGTCATTTGTACTGTCTTACAATAATATTTATTTAATAAACATAGTTCTGAGATTTCCTCTTTGGAGTAGTTTCACAAATTTCTTATAAGAAATGGGTAATAAAATAGTTGTTTCTGCATGCTTATGTGTCTGCAAACGAGCTTATATTTCATTTTTATTTCAACTCTTTGTATTAAAATGTCAAACCATTTTATTGTACTAGGATGGGGAAGACTTCTTTGATTACAATATGAAATTGCCTTCCTTAATGTCCTTTCAATGCATTTTTTACTGATACATTAAAAAAATATTCCCCATTGCATGGAATATTGAGCATGTAATAAAAATCATGTGACTCAGGAAAATGTTTAAAAATTGGTAGTAAGTGGAAAATACCTGCATGTAAAACTTCGTTCACACTTCACAGTACTTTAAATATTCTTATAATGTAAATATGAAAGTTAATTATAATATATGCTGTTTCCTTAGTTAACAGTTACTTGACTTTGTATTGCTGTTGCATTAAGGAAATAATGTAGTTTTGTTCTTTTTTTAGGTCTATTGGTTG
Organism: Orycteropus afer afer; assembly: GCF_000298275.1. NCBI lineage: Eukaryota > Metazoa > Chordata > Mammalia > Tubulidentata > Orycteropodidae > Orycteropus > Orycteropus afer. Next base: position 7,921,039 of record NW_006921613.1, read on the forward strand.
CATACTGTAGAAGATTTGATGTTCAGATTGGTTCTTCTATATACTATATTTCTTCCACAATTGGTAAATTTTGTTTTTTCTTTATATCCTGTTAAATTGTAGTGTGTGAAGAAAAAGAGGTCTAAAAATAAGGAATTCTGGATTCTAATTCTTTGCCATTAAATAACAAGACAATTTTTTTAAATCAAAAGGTATAATTATACTTTATTACCTTTATCACAAGGTTTTGGAGATTTAAAAAGGAAATTGGGTATGAAATAAAAAGATTAGCTCTTACATATAAAATGCTTATTAGAGCATCTGACACATAAGTAATCAATAAGTTATATAATACTAGATTTTAAAAAATAATTTATGGATAACTAAGTATAAATTAATTTATGGCACAGTAATATCTCACTTACCTGGAACGACAGAGGTAGTTCTACTTATGCCTCTACTTCTATTATTGAGAACAGAGTTAGAAACTGGAAATAAGTAAAAAAGGAAAAAAAAATTACTCTTACTACTTCTGAATATATCAAATAGACATAACAAAGTTCACTTACCAAAACTCTTACATTAGGTAAATGGCCTACTTCAGCTACCAAAGTTTTTCAAGTTCATAATGAAATTAAATCCAGTAACATGAAAGTGTATGTTAACAATAGAGATGTTCCTAGAAATAGGTACCCTGACAGCAAGAAAGAATAAGTAAGAAAGCAAATGAATTAAAATTAAAACAAAAACTATTGGGAAAAAAAAAAAAACAGCCTTGGACATTAACATTACAGTCCATTAATAGTCAGTGTAATAGAATAGAAGGACACTCGAGAAAAAGGCAGGCAGCCATTAGGAGTGTCTGTCAATTTTGTTTTGTAATGTCCATCAAGTTACTTAACCTTGGGTCTCTATTGCCTCAATTATAAAATCAAGAACTAGACTAATTATCTATAGAGCTCTCTAGCTCCAATAATAGGAGCTCTGGTAGCGAAGTGCCTAAGGCATTTGACTGCTAACCAGAAGACTGGTGGTTCAGACCCACCAGCCACTCCTCGGAAGGAAGATTGGGCCATCTACTTCTGTAGTGATACTGCCTCAGAAACCCAAGGAGGGGTTGCTATGAGTCAGATCCAACTCGACAGCAGTGAGTGAATATATTCATAATGAGAAACTGAGTCATTAAGGAAATATCAAATAATGTTTTGATATGTACTTATTTTAAAAGCCTAGGAAATGTGTGATCGACATTAGGAAGATTTCTTAAACTTTAGTACCTGTAGGTGCAAATTTTAGTCTAAAATGTGACAGGTAATTGCTTTTTTGAGTTATTTATCAATGATGAATGATTAGGTTAATGTTAAAATGTCCATTGCAACATTTTTCAAAAGCTTTAAGGAATGTCCGTATCTAGGAAAATAATGAAATTACGAAGGGAAGTCATAGGGCAAAAATGTCTTCAGAAATATTTGAAAACCAATACTTCAATGAAGGGAGAAATCCGCTTTCAGTAGCATGTAGAAATGACTGATACTTGCTTGTCCTTCTTTCAGCCTATGCTGTTGGCATGATACTTACATTTGTAGTTCTGGTGCTGATGAAAAAGGGGCAACCTGCCCTCCTCTACTTAGTACCTTGCACTCTTATTACTGCCTCAGTTGTTGCATGGAGACGTAAGGAAATGAAAAAGTTCTGGAAAGGTAGCAGCTATCAGGTATGGGCTTATGCTTTAGTTACCAAGTTATGACATAATTCACTGACCAGCTTTGGCTGGGAACTTTGTATGTGTGTACGTGTCAAAAAATTACTTTAAATTTGTCAGGGTGTCATACAAGTTTTTCTCAATACTACCCTTTTATCCACTGTTTACCTGCTGCATCATCATTTCTCACCCCAGTGAAATTTGATGCCAAAATCTGGTGTCTCAAGACAACTACTAAGAAGTGAGAAAGCATCAGGGTAAACAATATTTCAACTTGAGTTTTCAAAATCCACACAAAAGTGGACTAAAACTCTATGCTTAAAATGAGTACTAAATTTTGAGACTGACATTAGCTGTTTATAGTAAGACTCCTAATGTTTTGCAGATAAGAATTATACTTTCTCCAGCATCTAAATGGGCCTAACTAAATTAGGGTACTCATTTCAGATTTAAATTGGACAAGATTGACTATTTTTTAAACTCCTAGTATGGAGACACTATTGATACCATAATCTGTTATGTCTGAGTTGTTTCTTCATTGCAGTTAAACCCCTTTCTCCTTTTCCTAAATGTTCTTGGTATTCCAGTAAAGTTCGTTTGTGCTGAAATTAAAGAGGGTTGGGAAACCCTAGCCTATTGAGGTCAGGACCATGGCATTCATCCCTTTGTGAAGCAGGTAGCTCTGCTTTGCCCTATTACAATTTACCTTCCTCTATCCACCTTTATGCATGTGTGTCAGTGATCACATTTTAAAAAAATAAATAAATAAAAGACACTTTGGATGGATGACTGCAAATGTGTTACTAGATAAACAGTTGAAAGTCCATGTCTAGTGGTTTCTCTGTAGTGTCATCTTTATTTACAAGAGGTGCTTAACACATTAAGTTAAAAATACTGCTATAATTGGGAAAGCACTGATCTAGATTCTTTTGGGTAAATCTCTTCATTTCTTGGAGGTTTTGATAAAGTAATAATACCTGCCTTGCCTACTTCACAATGCAGTTGCCTCAACTTATATTAATACACATGGAATTCATTTATAACCACAAGATTTTAGACTAAACTAGGAGATACCTTTGAACTTTTCCATGAAGGTGATAAAGTTTTTTAATTTTATAAGTTTTTTTTTTAAATACAAGTGTATCCCTCAATATATACTTCACTACTAGCCTTTCAAAGTCACATCCTTAAAAGTGATTTTTTTCATCAGTATGTTTTTTTATGATTTCATAGTTCTTCATTTAGCAAATGTTGGTTGAGCTGTTCTGTGAGTCAGTTGTTATTTTAGCTGCTGGTGATACAGGGTGAACAAATTAGAAACAGGCCTGATCTCATAGCCTCTTGAAAGTTAGAGTCTAGCAGGGCATGCAGATAAAGTCTCTAACAATAAAAGTTTCATCGACGTATTAGTTATGGTAGGGTGCCATGAAAGCTAGAAGTAGGACATCCAGTGCCTATGTTTTCAGGACAGAGTCATAAGTGATTTGGGGGAGGCTTCTAAAAATGTTACATTTATATTGAGATTTTCAAACTGAACCATGTGTATTCCATGTTGAGGTAACCATGTATATAAAGGCTCAGAAGGAAGAGAGCAGGGTACATTCTAGGAAACAAAGTTTAAGATGACTGTAATGTTAACTAAGAGGAGAAGAGCTACAGAAGGAGCCAGTAGGGTCTTGTAAGCCATGTTAAAGAGTTTGGATTCTAATCTAAGAGCAGCGGTGACCGTTTAAGGAACTTTTAAAATCTAGAAAATGGATTAAAGGAGGATATATTAGGATGAGAAACAGTAGTAGTCAGAGTTAGTAAAGTAGTGAGATAGAGGGAGGTGAGCAAAGTCAATAAAAGTATAGAGAGTCTGCTGATGGATTCATTGTAGAGATAGAAGGAAGCAGAGTTAAAGGTTTATAGATTGGATAATTAATTGAGTGGATAGGTGGTGATACCATTTGGAAAGGAAAGTGGTGAATTCATTGTTGGACATGTTAAATGCTGGACACAGTCTCTATATTGGATGTTTCAGATTACTGCCAGTATCTTAGTTATCTAATGCTAGTGTAACAGAAATATCACCAGGAATGGCTTAACAAACAGAAATTTATTCTCTCACAAATTAGAAGGCTAAAAATCTGAATTCAGGGCACCAGCTTCAGGGGAGATGCTTTCTTTCTCTGTTAGCTCTATCAGTGTTTCCCTGAGTCTAGGAGTTTCTCAGCACAGGGACCTTCCAAGGACACACTGCACTCTCAGCTCTTCTTTCTTGGTGGTAGGAGGTTCCCTCTGATCTCTGTTTGCTTGTTTAATCTCTTTTACATCTCAAAAGAGAGAAACTTAAGATCTAAAGGAATCCTGTAGATTGTATCCTGCCTCATTAACATAACTTTTTCTAATCCCACTTATTTAACATCATAGAAATGAGGAACATAGGATAGTTAGTTCATGAAATGGAGGATAATTACATAATACTGAGAAACATGGCCCAGTCAAGTTAACACATATTTTGGGGGGACAAAATTTGTTCCGTAATAGCCAAGAAGAGAGAAATAATAAGCATTTAAATAAATGGGTCTGATCTATAAGAAACTGATGGAAGCTTGAGATAGAAATCTGTTAGTGTGAGCTCATTCAGTGACTGAATGAGGGAGGATGTAGAGGGCAGAAAAAGATTCAGGACTGTGAGCAAGAGATTTTTACTGTTACTGGCATTTATCTGATTGATTGATTGATTGTGAGGAGAAGGAGAAGGAAAGCAAGCAACATAGAGGGAATTTTGTATAGGGTTAGTATTAAATCTTTGTTACATTAAAATTTAAATTTGGGAGTTATTTAGACCATGTGTGCTATCTTATATAATTAAGTATGTTTCTTGTTATTTTCATCACTTACTCAAAACCAAACTCACTGCCGTCCAGTCGGATCCAACTCAGTGACCCTTCCTTGGGTTTCCAAGGCAGTATCACTACGGAAGTAGATTGCCCAACCTTCCTTCCGAAGAGTGGCCTTCTGGTTAGCAGTCAAATGCCTTACGCACTATGCTACCAGAGCTCCTGTTTTCATCACTAGCATTCCATTTTCATTTATAACAATAATTTCTTCTTAATGTCACTTTTAAGGTATAATAAAAATATGTGCTTATTATAGACAATTTTGAAAAATATTAAAAAATATGTGAGAAAAAAAATTAAGTCCATCCATAATCCCACTATCTAGAGAGATCCACTATCAAAGTTTAGTGTGAATTTCTTTCTGTGAATTTCATCAGTTAGTGGATGATACCATACTTTAAATAGTTCTTTATCTTGCTTTTTTGACTGCTTTTTTCTGCTATTTCATTTAAAATTCTGTATTTTAGAATTGTATTCTATAATTTTAATTCCTGTGTAATACTCTCCTATGTGCATATACCATACTTTATTTTACCATTTCCTTTTTTAAAAAAAATTATTTTTCATTGTAATTGGGGTGAAACTTTACAAAGCAAATTGGTTTTCATGCAATTACTATACATTAATACACATTTTGATTCATGATATTGATTGCAACCCCCACAATGTAATAGCACTCTTATCATTTCCTTCCTGTTTACTGATTCCACTTGTCTTTCTTTCCTATCCCTTTCTGCCTTCTGAGCTTTATCCTTGGGCAGATGCTGCCCTTTTGATCTCATATGTGTGATTGTTCTGAGTGCACACCTCCCTAATATGTTGTTCACCGTATAAGCCTGTCTGTTGTTAGGCTGATAGTTGAGCCAATGGGAGTGAGTTCAGTTCCTATCTTGAAGAGTGTCTAAGAGCTGTACTCTTAGGGACTGCCAGTCTCCATCAGACAAGTAAGTTTGGTCTTTTTCGGGATTTTGAGTTTTCTACATTTTTCTCCTACTCTATCTGGATGTTCTATTGTGATCCCTTCCAAAATGGTCAGCAGTGGGCACCATCTAGTTCTTCCCATTTCAGGATCGTGGAGGCTGGGGTTCACATGGTACATTAGTCCTTTGGGCTAATTGTTTCCTTGTGTCTTTGATTTTTTCCACTCTTCTTTGCTCCAGATGAGGAGAAACCAGTAATTGCACCTTAGATGGCCATGGACAATCTTTTAAGACCCCAATCGATACTCACTAACGTAGGATGTGGAACATCATTTTTGTGGACTATATTATGCCAGTTGATCTTAGTGTCCCCCAAGACTATTGTCCTGAGCCCCTAGGCCCAGTGACTCATTCCCTCAGAGTGTTTGGTTATAGCTAAGAAGTTTTCATTACTTTGCCCCGTATGCTCTACTCTCTCACTCACTTGCCGTTGAGTCAGATCTAACTCATACCCCTCCTTGGGTTTCCAAGGCAGTATCACTACAGAAGTAGATTGTCCAACCTTCCTTCTGAGGAGTGGCTGGTGGGTTTGAACGGCCAGCCATCTGATTAGCAGTCAAACGCCTTAGGCACTATGCCTCCAGAGCTCTACTATATTCATGAATATATTTGCAGCACATATAAATGCATGTGTAGAAATATCCTCTGTCAAACCTGTATATTCCTGAGTGTAGTCCCATCTTCCTTCCCACCCCTGTTCAGCTTGAGTGTCTATCTATGTATCCACCCATAGATTATTATTACTGTTACTGCAGGATTGTATATGAAATAGTATTTATTTCTGTTGCCTTTACCTCTTGTCCTTCTCCCAGTGTTTTCCTTTTCCTCAATCATTTTGTGCTTTCTCCTATTGTATACTGCCTTTCCTTTCATCCAAGTTAATATATTGCCTACCCTCCAGTTAGTTGTTGTTGTTGTTATGTGCTGTCGAGTCGGACCCGACTCATAGCGACCCGTCCTTGGGTTGCTGAGGCAGTATCACTACAGAAGTAGATTACCCCATCTTCCTTCCGAGCCTCCAGTTAGTTATCTTCCCTCATTTCTCCTCCCACCCCTGATAACCTTGAAAAGATGTTTTTTTCTGTGTGTAAACCTTTTTACAGTAGTGGTCTTATACAATATTTGTTCTTTTGTGTTTGACTAATTGCACTCAGCTTAATGTCCTCTAGGTTCATCCATGTTACGAGGTGTTTTCACAGATTTTTCGTTATTCTTTAACTTTGCATAATATTCCATTCTTTGTTGTATGTACCATAGTTTGTTTATCCACTCATCTGTTGTTGGCCCCTTAGGTTATTTCCATCTTTTTGCTGTTGTGAATAGTGCTGCAGTGAACATGGTTGTGCTTGTACCTGTTTGTGCCATGGCTCCTATTTCTCTAGGATATATACTTAGTAGTAGGATTGCTGTATAATACGGTATTTCTATTTCCAGCTTTTTAAGGAAGCACGATACTGTTTTCCATAATGGCTGTACTATTTTATATTCTCACCAGCAGGGAGATCCAGTCTCTCCATATCCTCACCAGCGTTAGTTGTTTTCTGTTTTTTTTTTTTTTAACTTTGCTATTAATACTGGGGTGAGATTATATCTCATTGTTTTGATTTCTATCTCTCCAGTGGCTAATGATCACAAGCATTTCTTCATATGATTGTTGGCTGCTTGCTTATCTTCTTTGGTAAAGTGTCTGTTCATGTCCTTTGCCCATTTTTTAATTGGATTGTTTGTCTTTTTCTTGAGGTATTGACATATTCTATAAATTTTAGAGATTAGTCAATCCTTTGTCCCATGTGTTATCCCCAAACTCTTTTCCCTATCTGTACGTTCTCTTTTTACTCTTTTGGTGAAGTCTTTTGATGTATACTATTTCCTTTTCACAGAGTAATTTCTCTTTAAGGAATTGGCCATAAAATTATTAAAATCTGGGCGTAATTGATGAGAAAAGATGTTCACTCCAGTATTTCTAGTTATCCTTGATCTATTTGAATGAGATATAGATTTATATTCTTATTGGAAGCTAAAAAGTCATAAAACCCTTTTACAGACCCTTACCCTACTTTAACTTTAATTATTTTTCTTTTTTATATTTTAATTACAAAGTAGCACGTTTGTGTTTTTATATACATACATATACAATACATATACATACATAAATATATAAACAAAAATAAAGCAAGCAATACAGAATTGGCTAAAGTGAAAATGGAAGGCCCTTTTCTAACTATTCTATCCCCACACCAATCCCTACCCTTAAGGAACAGCTACTTTGAACAATTTATGTGTTGCTTCCAGATCTTTTTTATGCCATCTCATTCTAGAAAAGGTTGCATAGTTTGAGATGTTATATACTTAAATGTAATACCATGGTTTTCTTTAGAAATATTCTATGGTTCATTTTTTCTCTCCTAGTTTTTTCTAACACTTTGCTTCCTTTCTCTTTCCATAATGTTTAGTGAGGAGAAAGAGGATAGTAAGTAGGTAAAAAAAGGAATCCAAAGTATGCATTTATAGTCCTCATGGTGCTCTGCTCTGGACCATCCAAGTTTCATTCTAAAAAATTGTGACCTTGAAAATACTATGATTCTGCTTCACACCAGCTACCTGTAAAGGGAAAGATCACTATAACTGGACACAAAGCAGTAATAGCCCCTGAGAAGCAGACTCCAGGAGCTTCACTACATGAGATAGTACCTAAATATGGCAGTTACTCTAGGAAAATCATTAAAAAGTATCTGAAAAGTTAAGATAACTTAAGTGATTTTTTTTTTTTTTTTTTGGTTGCAGTATGGTATCCTAATTTTATTAGATAAAGACATCTGGAATATAAAATAACACAATGATAAGGAACATACAGTCTGGTGCCAGAATGCCTGACTTTGAATTCTGATTTCATCAATTATTAACTGTGTGACCTTGGGCGAGTTACTTAGCTTTCTGGTGCCTTAATTTTCCTAAAGTGTAAAATAGTGTGATAGTCATCCTACCTCAGAAGGTTGTTGGGTGGTTATATATGATAACTAAGCAAAGAATAGTGGCCAGTACATCACAAGCACTGTACATGTATTTGTTACTATTATTTGTAGGAGATGGAGGGGTTTTTTGTTTGTTTATTTATTTTGATGTGTTGTTTTGGATATTACTTTTCAATTCATTAACTGTATTTTCATTTTCTTGGTTTGATCTTAAAACTTTGGGTCTTTGTTAAATCTGATTCTCTTATTTGTTAAAGGGTTTGATATGCTGGCCTGTCACAAGCCTTAGATAACCAATTCTGTTAAGACTCCTCATTGCCCTCATGTGCAATGAATTTAAAATATGCAGAATGGATATTTGCTGAAATTCTAGGCAAGCTAATTTCAGTATGTGAAAAATTAAAATACTGCCAGAAGAGAGCTTATTTTTTCCAGAAATCCAACAATTTTGAAAAATTAGAGATATAAAGCCATCACAAAATTACTTTCCTGCTTATGTAAGAAAAAAAATCTCTCATAGATTTTTAAAGTCAAAATTAATTTAGCTTGAATGTTGTCATTTGTGAGACTCAGTATATTACAGACTTTGGGACCACTTCTGGCAAATTATTTCTCTTAAGAGTCTTTCTCATCCATAAAATGAGGCTGGATCTATGATCTATGGGCAGGAAGGAGAATAAGTAATCTATAGTTGTGGGCTAGCCCAGGGCTTAGGTAGGTAGATGTTGAAATTAGGTAAGGCTAGGCACAGACTTGAATAGTAGATTGAGGATCCTCAATAAACCTGGTAGAAGAGAGAGACTAGGATGGCCTTAGCCCTGAAGGCAGCTTTCAGCAGTTACTGGTTTGGCAGTTACTGGTTTGTCCCTTACAGAAGGGAGGGGGAAAAGAAAACTCACTGCCATTTAATCAATTCTGACTCATAGTGACCCCATTGGATTTCCAAGGCTGTAAATCTTTACAGAAGCAGACTGCCCCATCTTTCTTCTGCAGAGTAGATGGTGGGTTCGAACCACCAACCATTTGGTTAGTAGCCAAATGCCTTAACCACTGCCCCACCAGAGCTCCTTGGCTTATCACTTAGCTAACTATAATTCTTTTCCTCCTCTCTTCCTTTCTCAGCATCTCCATAACTTTGCTAGTCTCTCCTTCCATTGTATCCCCATTTACCTTCCAACTCAAAATCTGCCTTAGAGTCTCTAAGCAGATATCTAGGAATCTAAAATTAGGTTTACCTTTTTCCCTATTTCTTTAGCACTTTGTACTTTAGATAATCATTAACATCTGCCTTGTAGTATAGGTATTTACGTAGGCCTTTCTCGCTGAATTATTAGTTCCTACACGTCAGGAACCCACAGTGCTTGTAACAGTGCTTTTACACACCATAAATTCTCAGTTAATGCTATTGAAATTCTTCATGCAGAACAACTATTAATGTTCAGTCCTTAATCCACTGACCTTTCATCACTTTTTTGTATATATATAGGCTTCCTGATTGTGTTTCAGCAGCCCACGTAAAACTATGCAGTATGTTATTGTATAAAACCATACAGTTTATACCTACGTGCAGTTGTAAAAGTGATGCACTTTTACAACTTGAGACATACATTTCTACCATCTCTATATGCAGTCATTTTTCATAATACTGAAAGTTTTTATGTTCTTTTTAAAAATAATCAAATACAGAACAAGTAAAATAAATCCAGAAAAAGTAATGACACATTTGTTTATCCTATTAATCATTTGATTCATTCTAACATCTACTTTTAGATTGAGTGCAAGTATAACCCACTGTCATCCAGTTGATTTTGACTCATAGTGACCCTACAGGCTAGAGTAGAACTACCCCATAGGGTTTCCAAGGTTGTAAATCTTTATGGAAGCAGAGTGCCTCTTCATCTTCCTGTGGAGCAGCTGGTGGGTTTGAACTGCCAACTTTTTGGTTAGCAGCTGAATTCCTTAACCACTGTGCCACCAGAGCTCCTTGGTGCCAGTATGGTAGTGGTAAGACTTTTCACTGGAGATTTTAAAACGTCTCCACAGTCTTCTTAGCTGCTTTCAAATGACTAATTACATATTTTGTCAGTTGCTATAACTTGGAAACTTCATACGTTTACTCTTTCTGTACTTGGAATCTTTCAGTCCTTCTGTGAATTTTTTTGATCAAATGAAGTAATTTCTATAAGATTTTACTAAACTAATCCTATTTTAGAAATCTTAAATGTTTTTAATTTTTCTATACCTATTGTGTAGGTTACAGCATTATACTATAATTTTATGAACTTTTTTCCTGGAATACTTCAAGAGCACACTGAATATAGTACTCAGTTCGATTTACTTGGTTCTACTTGAAAGTCTACATTCTAATTACCCACTGCCATCGAGTCAATTCCAACTCATTGTGACCTCTATTGCATTTCCAAAGCTATAAATCTTTATGGAAGTAGATTGCCTCGTCTTCCTCACAAGGACCAGCTGGTGGGTTTGAACCACTGACCTTCTGATTAGCAGCCAAAGGCCTTACTCACTATGTCACCACAGCTCCTTAAGTTCTAACTGGTGTAGAGTAAATAAAGGTATTTCTCTAGAGAGAAAAATAAACCAGTGGCTTAATTACTTTGAAATATAGAACAATTAAGAGAAAAATCATCATCTTAGAGGGTATTTCTTTTCTAATACTAAATAGTGGAGTTAATCAGATTTACACAGTGATCTCCACAGTGCTATTATACCCTAGGTGAGAAATTTACAGGTTGTCGATATCCATAAATAGAGAGTTTGTCTCTGTTGAATGTCACTAGTGCTTCCAATTATTTTTAGAAGCCACAAGCTGTAACTGACAAGTCAAATACAGAGATTCTTAGAATGACTTTACCTGCTTTAGTATCAACAACTCTCCAGTTACCCCCTTAATAAGTGTTTTATTTGATTATTTCTAGGATTGGTTCAATTACAAATAAGCAGAGCTATCAGTAAATGCCAAGTTAGCTGACTCAGTTTCAGAGAACATCTCTCCATATTGAGCTTGCCTATTTATAAATGTAAAAACAATTTATGCCAATTCATTTTATTATCTTTGTTAATGGTGTTTTTATAAATTATAAAAAAAAACTTATTTCAAGTTCTCTTTTTTATATTTCTACATTGCTTCTATTGATAATTCAGCAAAGAAAAGTAAATATGGGGTAGAGATGTTTCCTTCTGAAATAAAAATGACTTTGAAAGTGTTTATTTTTTTTTAAAATTTAATATATTTAGAAAGAAAATTATGGTGTTAGTGAAGTAGCTGGAGATCAGAAAAGAGGAGGCATGTTATAACTAAGAGTTTATAGATTAGTATTTCATTAAGTTACAGCTGCCATTGTAAGTGGGAAGCAAAAGGGTCTCCCCGTCCTGTTCGTCCTTTCAAGGCAGCTTTCGTTCTCCCTCACGGTAACGCCCTCCTCTTTCATCCATAACTCCTGACTGCTAAAGAAAGAGGAACCTCAATATATTTTACATGCTTCTTCTTTCACTCTTGATTTAAATTGTGACTAAAATTAACTGTTCAACAACTTCATCTTATGTTTCATGCAGTGAGGTGCTTCATAAACATGATGTTAACCCATCTCAAATTGACTTTTTCTCCCTAGACGTGCTATGAACATGTAACTACCTTAATCTAGGGCTGTCTTTGGAAAATAGGGTCTCAGAATTGTTTAGGGATTTGGAGTGACTCATGAAGTCTTAGCCTACTTGGGTTTTGTAAGCTGTCTCCATTAGTACTTCAGCCCGTTGTCAGCTGCAAGTTTCAGCTCATGTTTCATTCTTGTCTGGCAAGTCCAGAGAACTCTTTTGGGAATTATCCCTCTTCTTCTTCCTCCTTTAAAAAAACACTTAAACTTTTAGAACCACTTTACAATAACAGGGAGCTCTGGTGGCGTAATGCCTAAGACATTTGACTGCTAACCAGAAGGTTGGCAGTTCAAACCCACTAGCCACTCCTCAGAAGGAAGGTTGGGCATTCTACTTCCGTAGTGATACCACCTTGGAAATGCAAGGAGGGGTTGCTATGAGTGGATCCAACTTGACGGCAGTGGGTTTGGTTTGGTTTGGTTTGGTTTACAAAAATAGGGAAATATATCTTGCTGGGCTTCCCATTTTCAATAAAGAAGAGGGAGAAAGGGGTATCACAATGCTCAAATATAATCACTAGTTTAAAATCTGTAACAATCTTCATAAAAACATTAAGTTTTTCCTTTTTAAATAATTTTATCTGGAGAACAAGTAGAGTCACTAAAAGTAGATGAGCAGTCTTATTCCAAGATAGGAAAAGAACTTTTTGAGAATATGATCAGAGCTGAAAGTGACCATTTGTAGAAAAGTTTAACTGGTAATTCCTCTAAAATAGTCTTCAGCAAATGAATTCTTAATTTAATTTTCAGATACCACTTAATTTTTAAGTATTTTCCAGTTTGGGGTTGCAGGGTCTTTGTTTGTTTGTTTGTTTTTAGTGTTTGTCATATAATATTTTCTAATATTTCATATATCATTAAAAAATGTAGGGGTTTATTTCTGGTTATAAAGGTAATTCATTATAGATGATGGTAGAAAAAACAGTCACAGGCAAAATACAAGCAGGGAAGGCACCAGCTGTCTCTGGGAGTGAGTGAGAAGATTGGAGCTAAAAACTGGAGACCTGACCATGGCTCCCCTCTTCCATTCTGAGCAGCTAGTCACTCCCCCTCATGTATCATTCTTAAATTATATCCTTAAGGTCACTTTAAGATCTCAATCATGTTTCACTGTCCCAAAGAATTAACAAATCTCACAGTGACATCTGGGGCCATTTTCAGTTTTGTCACCTCTATAAGTGGACAATCATAGCTAGACATTTTTATTCCTAGAATAATGGTCAGAATTATCTCCCTTTTGTGGTGGAATTTCCACTGCCATCAAAGGCAGCATGGTTATTGGGAACAGGAGATGACAGATCCATAGAAAGCATTTATCAAATTGACCCTTAGTCATATGCCCTTCCTGAAAGGTTCATGGTCCCCCTAAGCATCTCCTGTAGTGTTGTCTTAATTAAAATCTAGGAATCTTTTAGTCAAATTATTGAATACTGAGGGCAAGTTGAAAATTTGCATTCCTTGATATCTTTTATTTATGTTTAGATGATGGACCATCTGGACTATGCAACAAACGAAGAAAACCAAGTGATTGCTGGTGAACAGACTATCCAACAATAATATATGTGAACCTATAATAATGTGTCATTCATTTTCTATACATAGTTAGACTTTTAAAATCAACTTTTGAATTGACAATCTAAAAGAATATTCAATAATGTGCTTGCAGATATTTATTTTTATGAACTGGTACTGGCAGATTACAGAATAAATAATTAAAATTCATTTGCTTTTAATTACGTTGCAGTTGTGCCTTCACATTAAATAAAAGCATATGTGGTCTGTATAAATTTCAACATATATACAGTATATTTTTCTAAAAAAAAAAAAAAAAAAGTTTTGACCCACCCTTACAATTTTCTGACTGAAATGTGTTTCTTTTAATGCTAATGATAGTTAAAAGTATTTCTGTGAAAGCAAGTTTTTGAAGATTTAACTGTTAAAAGAATTATGCAAATATATCTGCTCTATGGAAGTAACTGTTTAAGAACATGTTAGAAGGTAATTCAACAGTGTTATGAAAATTTGGACCTCTCCATCACTGCAGAGCTTAAAAATATATAATTTCAAAATAGATATAAATATGTTTTTTTATAGTTTGAGTTAAAAGCCCTGGTTCTTTTAAAAATTGAGAACCTAAATTACTTTGGATTGCGTATGTATTATATTAGAAAATATTTTCAGGTATAGAGGAATATAGTACATAAAACTAGTCATTAAGAGGACTCAGAAACTGAACTCCAGAGTTTTCAGTCATCTGCCATTTCCTTGAAGATGCAGCTTAAATTTCAGTACTAATGCTCAATTTGACTCTGGTGATCCTGGTCTTTGATATTTGGCTTTGTTGATGTCAAGGTGTGGTCTTATTAAAAAAACTACTTTTCTTATCAAATTAAATATTAATACATATGACTCATTGTTTGAGTCATAACAATTTATCCCTCCACCCTTTTTTCCCCCCTCATTCTCCATCCTTTCCCTGTAGGTAATCACTGTTAACCTTTTACTGTATTAGTGAAAATTAATTTACTAATGCACAAAGTGTGGTTCAGAGGAAAGAATTGGAGACAAAAGTCAGGAGACTAAGTGTTAGTATCACTTTAACCACAATACATGGAAAAACTTGAATAATTTTGCTTTAGCCCAAGACACTTGTATCTTTGTTTCTCATCTGTAAAATGAGTAGGTTAAACCATTTGATCCTTCTTCCAACTCAAAAAATCTTTTCCTTATTGTTTGCTAAGTCTTGGATGTGGCTCTTAACCTACTTTTGGGAGTTAGAGATAAAATTATCTTTTCATTTTATTTTCCTTAAGAAATTCCAAAATGACAAGTACTGGCGTAGTCACCAGGATTTTGCATTTCTCTGTAAATAATGTAGAAAATGTGTTAACAAATCTGTGATCTTTCAATCTAAGGCCAGTCTAGCTTAGTAAGAGATAAAACTAATGCCTTTTAAAATGGATTAGACCTTTAGTGTTAGAACTAAACGTAGCATTTAAGAGAATTAGAGTTTAATTGTTAACTTTAGCTAAGAGTATTACAAATAGAGAAGCTCCTTTGACAGCCCATTTTTCTATTTAATGCACTTTGGATCCTAATAGTTTTACGACAGATGATATATCTGGCAAGTAAAAGTTAATCTTGCCTTCATAATATCACGTTTGAATTTTTTCCAAAGAATTTATTTGGCAAACTTTGATAGGGGGAAGAACAGATTAAATGCCACTTTAAAGCTTTAACTATATTTTTGTTTATAATATCAATGAAATATTTGTCAAACTATAACTTTTTTAGTAGAATTACCTGAACCTTCAACTTTATGATACTCAAAAGCCTAAACCACATTTTATGAAGAATGTGAAAGAAAATTATTAGGATTTCTTTTTTTTTTTTTTTTACTACATTGAAATAAGATAATTAATCAAAATAATTTGGCTTATAACTTGGACAGTAGTTATTAATATTTTAATTTGTCAATATAAGTTTTGCTTGAGCATAGCATTTTTAATACCTCTAGAAATTATAAAATATAAGTTATTTGATACAAATTCTATTATATCCAACTATTACTTATCAAGGAGGTAAAATCTTGTTCTGATTTGCCATTAAAATCTTACTGAATAAAGAGAAGTATTTTTATCTTCACTGTCAGCCTTACATTGTACTTAAATAATCCTTTTAGCAACCTAGCTAAAAATAGTTACTTAGGGGAATTAAAGTGCAAAAATATTTTGTTTTGGGAATCAAAGTGAAGAAAGCCTAGGCAAGGTGAAAATACATCCCAATAATTTTAAGGGCAAAAGAAGTTTGTTCTTTTTTTCCTAAACATGCCCTAAAAATAAAAAGATACATGGTATTTATTAATACTTACTACAAAACAAATTTATTTCTTTTTAATTAGAAATTATCTATGAACATTTCTGTAACTTATCAAATAGAAATCGTTAAATATTTTAAATTAGTGTGTACTATTTTTAGTTCTACATAATTGAGCAAAGATCGATATGTGAGATTTTGAGGGGAAGAGACCTTGATACTTTAATACAGTCTCTTCTTCTTCTTTTTCTTTTTTTTCTAAATACACTTTTTATTAACAGTTGCCATCAAGTTACTCTTGGTGACCCTATATGTGTCAGGGCAAAACTACTCCATGGAGTTGTCCCTGACTGATTTTTCAGAAGTCCATCACCACGCCTTTCTTCTGCGGTATCTCTGGGTGGACCAAACACTCTAACCTGTTGGGTAGCGGGTGAGCACGTTAACCATTGCACCACCCAGGGACTCCATATTTTCTGCTAGGTTCTATGAAATAATTTTTTTTCAGTTAGCAAATCTACAATTTATTTATCTTTTGAAAGAAGAGAATTTTAACTCTTCTGATGTTGAGAGTCATAGATTTTAGTTCCATGTCCATAGAAATTTTGGTGAAATGGTACACTTTATGAGATAGTAAATACAAATGAGCTTTCCAGTTTTCCTTTGCTCTTTCAATTTTTGCCTCTGGTAGCATAGTGGCTAAGACACTTGCCTGCTAACCAGACGGCTGGCGGTTCAAACCCACCAGCCACTCCTCGGAAGGAAGGTTGGGCAATCCTACTTCCGTAGTGATAACTGCCTCGGAAACTCAAGGAGGGGTCGCTATGAGTCGGGGCCGACTCGACGGCACATAACAACAACAACAACAAATGGCAATGAAAATTATTTTGATATTTAACTAAAAAATACTTGAACTAATTTATTTAAGCTTGGTCTCTAAAATTCCATCCTGATCTCAGCCAGTGAGATTCACAAAACATAGGAATTATATTTTAGCCTAGTGATATATATTGTTTTGAAAGGCTTTCTATTTTCCCATTAACACGGAAACAGGTTGGATTTATTCAAGGTGGTACCAAGTAACCAATTCTACAGTTTAAAAAAAAATTTTGCAGTGCTCTGTTTATCTCAGAAAAGGGGCCTGGTGGCATAGTGGTTAAGAGCTAAGCTGCTAACCAAAAAGTCGGTAGTTTGAACCCACCAGCTGTTCCATGGGAGCAAGCTGTAAGTAGTCTGCTTCCATAAAGATTTATAGCTTCAGAAACTCTACGAAGCAGCTCTATTTTGTCCAGTGGGGTTGCTATGAGTTGGAATTAAGTCGATGGCAACAGGTTTGGGTTTGTTTGGCTTTTTTTTGTTTTGTTTTGTTTTTTTGTTTTTATTACCTCAGAGGATAATTCTATAGGAGGTTGGGAGAAAGTAATAAAAATGAAATCAAAATACTGAATATACATCACTTTTTGCTCCCTGGAAAAAAGATAATTTGTAAATTTAAGAGCTCTGAATCTAAATCTAATTACTCAACCTTTTGGAATTTGATCCTCTAGTGCTCATCTTCTACCTAGATTACTGAATTTGCAGAGTGAAAAACTGGCTCATAGAGTATATACAGGCCATTTAATAGTGAAGACCATAAATGTAAATGTCATCATTTAATGTTTCCCGCTTTAGGTCAGTTTTTATATCTATAAAGTTGTTCATTGAGGGAAGAATTATTTTTTAAACTGAATTTTTAGCATATTTCCCCATATTGGCAGTTATGGGGCAACTAATGGGAAAAATAAGAAAATTTAATGATGTCATACAGTTGTTTGATTAGAGAAAAATTATTGTAAACAACTTTTCTCTTCTTTTGGATATGGACTTTTATTCTTTTCCCCAATATCTAAAGCATATCTGGCTAACCTACAACACTTACCAGGCAAGTCAATGTAAAGTAGGTAGATTTTGCATATTTTATACCTCCTGTTGCGCTTTGTTCAAAGGAAACCTTTTTAAAAATAGGTATGATTGAATTTTTACTTCTTAGATGATTTGAGTGTGGTTCTTTTTTTTTTAACACTTTGATTTGTAAGTAGTATAAATTAATACTTTTATAACACTACTAAGGTTTATTTTTTTATGGAACATGATTTAAAATTTTTAAATTTTGAAGTATTAATTTAAGTGCTTTAAACTGTCTTCATTATGTGCCAATACTGACAAGAAAAACAAATTTTTTAATGTATTGAATTCATTTTGGTATTCAATAAATTCTATTTTAAAATAAAATTTGATTGTTTTATTTGGTGAGAAAAAATTGAAAATGAACAAAAAGTGTACTAGATCTTGTTCACATAAAGTAAAAATGGTAATGACCATCACTTACGAATTTATATAATTATTTAAGTCTGACAAATTATCCTTAAAAACCTAGATTCTATAAGTGTCATTTAGTAGAAATAGATATTGACTCATTAATAGCCCTTAATATTTGTTGAATTAATATATGTCATGTACTGTTTTTTAACCAATCCAGTATCCATTCTTTTGTAACAAACGTATTTGGCATTTGCAGTTTTGCTGATGGCTATTCCCACAGATTATCAAGATCCCTGCTGCCGTTGTACTGTCTTTTTAACTTAGATGAAATTGGTATAGATATTTAGTTTTGTCTTCACTGCACATTGAGGGAGTCGCAATCTTCCTTCCATGGCCTTCTGTATAGATGGTATGTTAGACTGGGTTCTCTAGAGAAACAAAACCAGTAAAGCTTATATAGAGAGAGAAAGAGAAATTTATCTTAGGAAAATGGCTCACACACTTACAGAAGCTGGCAAGTCCAAAGTTCTTGGATCAAACATCAAGCTGGAGGCTTTCCCAACTCTCACAGCTGCAGGGGCTGAGAAGCTCAAGGTTGGCAGGCAGTATACTGGCTGTTGACTCCAACAAATGATGAATCCTAGATCTCCAGGATGAATGGTGGATTGTTCACTCACGGACAGTTGTAGGTAGCACAACAGGATCCCGATCCACAGAAGAGTGTCTTTTTTACCAGGATGTCCATAAATATACTGGAAGCAGGCCACACCCCTAGGGAAACTCCCTTTGAGAAGATTGGCTGCTCAAAACATATTCATCTGATCCCATCATGGGAATAACCACATCACAATTGCTTAAACCACACAGAACTGTGGTCCAGCCAAGTTGACAGATAGCTCCAACTATCACAGTCCACCCCTTGTCAACTTGGCATTTGTACACATCTTCTTAACCATATATAACCTCTAAATAAGGACAATTATAAAGTCATATTTGCGCCTAACATGATATGCTAACACACGTACAACCAAAACACATTAACCTTATTTACATTTCACAGTTCATAACAGAAGGAAACAAAATATTTGATGCACATATACAATGAAGAAATATAACAATCACAGTCCTCATTTCTGCAGCTGGTCACATGGTCATAGCTGATATTCAGAACTACTTTCTTCCACCACCCATTCTGTATTTCCCTTGCCCTCAGCAAGTACCTCAGCTGGTCATGGTTCTTTGCCTGGTGGGGTAACCAGAACAGAATTTGGTACTGAAAGAGTGGGGTGCTGCTCTGACAGATATGTAAAATGTGGAAACAGGAGTGGAATGTGTCCTTGACCTGAGACCCTGGCAGAGAGACCCCGGCATAAGACATGACAGACAGCAGGAGCAGAGCAAGAGACCAGCATGAAAGATGGCAGGAGCAGAGTGGAGAGAACCGGCATGAGACAGCAACAGCCTTACCAGCCCACGGAGGAGAAAGCTTGATGCCTTTGGTTAGGCGGCTTACTGGCGGAGTGGGTTGCCTTCAGGTATTAATTGGTAAAGGAGACCAGCATGAGATGGAGTAGCAGGTTGGCCAGCCCACAGAGCAAGAAAACCAAGTGCTTTGGGGGCAGGAAGATTTCCTGACGAGTGGGTTGTCTATGGCAGTAATCGGCAGAAGTGGAGACCAAGGAAATGGCAGAGCTGCCTCAGCCTGAAAGGGTAGGACCATGGCCTTTGGGGCTGGAACCATCACAGCCCCCTAGGTTTCAAAGAGCCAGACCTTCACCAACTTGGTTCTGGAGTATAGGGCTGCTTGTTCATGTGAGCCAGTGGGATGGAGCCATAGCCACTGCCCAAGAGTGAGGGGTTGGGGCTGCCATGCCCAAGAGGGAGAGGAACGGGGCCCTGCCAGGCCAAGGGGGTGAGGTTTCTATACAGGAACTAGGGGACTAGAGCCACCCAGTAGAGGAGACCTGTACAGATGCCGCCCACTGAAGATCTGTACAGGTACCAAATTGACAAGGGGTGGAATTGTCATCGTTATGTTTGTGTGTCAACTTGGCTGGGCCTGGTTGAGTGGCTTGGCAGCTGATGGTGGTTATTTCCCATGATGAAACTGGCAATGAACTCCATGGTGGGATCTACCACAAGCAGCCTTTGGGATGTGGTCTGCTTCCTGAATATAAGGAGAAGCCTTGGGAATGGTATCTAGCTTATGGCATGCTTGGACCCTGCATGTAGCCGTGTCATTGCTCAGCAGCTTGCTATGTACTCTTCCGACCTTGGGACTTACAATAGACTTGAATTAATGGCCTGCCGTGTGATTTGGTAATATCGGGATTGTGCCTTTTTACTTGTCACCTTGGGCTTGGCAGCCTCAGCAGCCAGCAGCTGTCTGAGTGAAGAAAAGGCTTCAGCTTCAGTGGACTGGGAGCTGGAGGCAGAGCTGAAACCCAAGACTGAGGGGCTTTCACCCAGCCCCTAGAGCCTAGCATTTTGAACTTGGACTTAAAGCCTCCAAACTGTAAGAGAATAAACTCCTGTTTGTTAAGGCCATCCCATTTGTGGTATATTCTTGTCAGAGTGGCACTAGGTAACCACAACAGATGGACAGAGGGACACCTTGTCTTACCTCAACAGAAATGTTCTGAGAACTTGGGAGGTGGGCATGGCAAGCTTATAAGCAAAGAGTACGAAACATACCAGTCTCCTGACTGCATGCCTGCTGGACAGTCAGTACCTAGCCCACACTTCAGCCTTAGGTTTCTTGAGACTCAATAATTACGTTGTCCACCAACTTACCAAAACAAACAAACAAACTCAATGCCATTGAGTAGATTCCAATTTAAAGTGACCAGTAAATCTGTACAGAAGGAGATCCATTAGTCTTCCTTCCAGGGGGTGGTTGGTGGGTTTTAACTGCCAATCTTCTGGTTAGCAGTCAGATGCCTTAGGCACTGCGGCCACCAGAGCTCCTTGACTTACCCAAAGGGACTCTGATAAACATTTAGGAAATCTGAAGCCAGCGGTTTACTTTAAGCTATCTCCTTTCTCCTGGAGCCACCTTATACCAATAGCAACATCACCTTTTTCTTACACAGGTGTGGATTGCTACTTAGTTTTTAAACAACAATATGTTGTAGAGATGCATACATTAATGGAAAACTATACAGAAAAGTAAATAAATTATTTACATAGAAATCACTATAGTGGTTCCCTGGAATGCAGGTGGGGGATAGGATTAGGGAAGGGCATGTAAGACTTATGTTTCTTACAGCCCAGTGAGGTTATGATTCTTAAAATGGAGAGGGTTACATGGATGTTCCATTTTTTTTTTTTTAATTTACACTAACTATATACTTTTCTATGAAATAAAACAATGATGCTGATGCTTAAATAGGCAGACACATCAATGGAACAAAAGAGAATCTAGAAATAGACTCAAATACATATGGGAATTTCATATGATATTTGAATTCTACATAATAAAGTATATGACATGTTAAATCAATGAGGAAAAAATGGATTGTCAATAAGTACTAGAAAGTATATGACCATCTGGGGAAAACAAGTTGCATTCCTACCTTAGTTTTTTTCCCAAATTAATTTATGATGGACTGAAAATTTCAATGTAAAAATTAAACCTTAAAAATACAGAATGAACATGGAATCAATCCAAGGGACTAGTGGACCATGTCAATCTCAGCCTACACGACCTTGAGACTTGATGGTGTCCAGCTACCACTGTCAACCACTCAGAAAGGGATCAATGGAGGAGATACTGCAGAGTGGGAAAAAAATGTGGAGCAAAACTCAAAATCATAAAAACGACCAGGCTTCCATAGTCACAGGAGACATCAAGCTCAATTGGCATAACATACTATACAAAAACATTGTTCTACATCCTACTTCGGCAAGTAGCGACTGGGATCTTAAAAGCTCACAACTGGCCATCTAGATGCAATGATGGATCTCTTCTCATCTAGAGCAAAGAAGAATGAAGAAAACCAAAGACACATGGAAACGATTAGTCCAAGTGACTGGTACACCAAACAATCCTCAGCCTATGAGACCAGAAGAACTAGATGGTGCCCGGCCAACACTGTCAACCACTCAGAGGAGGATTTATGTAGGAGATCCTGGACAGAGTGGGAGAACAATGTGGAACAAAACTCAGAATCACTTTTAAAAAAAAGGGGCCAGGTTTGCTGGTCAGATAGAGCCAGATGGAACCCCTGAGACTATGGCCCCTAGCTGCCCTTCAGATCTAGAATTGAATCCACCCACTCCCATGGCTTCCAGACAAACAGAGACAGGCATATGAGCTGAACATCTACATTAGGTAGATACACTCCTTGGAGAGAGGCGATTATGAGAGAATACAAGGGCTGTGTATGCACAGAGATACAACTTGGGGGGCAGGAGTGCATGGGAGAGAAGGACACAGGGAAGACATAACTCTGGGGAGGAAGTGGGGAGGGAGTTGCTGCATTGTGGGAAATGGTAGTCAATGTCATAAGACAAAGTGTATATGAGCTGCTGTATGGAAAGTGAATTTGCTCTGTAAACTTTCACCCAAATCACAATAAAAATTAAATTAATAAAAAGGCCAGGCTTACTGGTCTCATGTTATGTGCCGTCAAGTCGTCTCTGACTCATAGCGACCCCTCCTTGGGTTTCCGAGGTGGTATCACTACGGAGTAGATTGCCCAACCTTCCTTCTGAGGAGTGGCTGGTGGATATGAACTGCAAGCCTTCTGGTTAGCAGTCAAGTGCCTTAGGCACTATGCCTTCACAGCTCCACTGATCTGATAAGAGACTGCACAGCTCCACTGATCTGATAAGAGACTGGTGAAATCTCCATCCTCAGGCCTGGAATTGAACTCATTCTGGTGACTTCCAGCCAGACAATGAACAGACTTATAAGGTGAACTTTTACACCAGGTAGGCACACACCTTAGTACAATCAACCATGGAAGATTAGAAGGGCTGTATTTGCACAGGGAGATAGCTCAGAGGGCAGGAATGCATAGGAAAGAATGACAGGGAAAAGGTAACCACAGGGAGGAAGTAGGAAGAGAGCTATTACATTATGGAAATTGCGATCACTATCATGAAACAAAATGTGTATGAACTGTTGAATGGAAAATGACTTTGCTCTATAAACTATTACTCAAATCACAATTATAATAATAAAACAGAATGAAGAATGGAAGACTTCTAAAACACGATTTTTAACTGTATAAAGCCTTTCTAAGTATGAAGTAATAAAACTAGAAGTCATTAAAAAAAGACTAAAAAAATTTAAGAATATTAACATTGTATTAAAAAGTAACATAAAATCAGAATGTAATGATCTGGGAAAATATTATAGAAATAGCTAACTTCTTTAACCTATAAAAAGCTCCTATAAATGAATAGAAAAATGGTCAAAGAAGATTAATTGTAACGATGTATGTACAAAGGTGTTCATTACAAAACTGTTTAAATAGCAAAAGTTTGGAAAAAAATTCTGTCTTTAGGGGACTAGCTGAATTAATAGTCCAGTCAGCTCTTCACAAGGAATATATTTAAGGTACATAGTTAAATAAAGCAAGATGTAGATCTGTCTATGTTGTGCTATATTTGTGAAGTTTTTTTTTAAATCCATATAAACCATGACTATATAAACCTATGTAGAAATGATGGCTAAGGTGTGCCTGACCCAAACCATGGTTTTTTCGATTGCCTCATTTGCATGTGAAACCTGGACAATGAACAAATAAAAGACTGAATATGAAATGCAATTGATTGAAACACAATATTTAACAAACCACTTTTTATAAAAGTAAAACAAAAACAATCATTAGACACTATGGGAGGTAAGGCAGTTTTTCACTCTGAAAATTGGTAATTTAAAGAATTAGGCGTTCATTTCATGTGACATTTTTCATTAAAAAATCTCTGAAAACTTGTTTTGTGGGGTCTCAAAAAGGAGTAAAATTAGATGTGTGCTTAATTAATCATTTTCTACCTGTGTCCCTCCTTATGTTTTTATTTTCAACATTTCAACATCATTTGGTATTAAGCACCTTTATTATATTTAAATAGTGTTCCTAGAACAGGGCCAATTAATGCAATTAATGGCTGGTTGCTTGATTGTTTTATGTTTACATTTTTTAGTTTTACTTAAGAGTTTTATGCATACTGTAATTGGCTTTTATGACCCTGAAGTATATTAGGCTAAGATCAGCTACTGCACGTTATCCCTTTGAGATCTTCATGAAACAAGAGGAAAATCTCTTCAGAATATTGAGGCAAATATACACATATTCATACACATAAACACTTATATACACTTTTAGTCACTCTATATAA
This sequence comes from Orycteropus afer afer, assembly GCF_000298275.1. Classification (NCBI taxonomy): domain Eukaryota; kingdom Metazoa; phylum Chordata; class Mammalia; order Tubulidentata; family Orycteropodidae; genus Orycteropus; species Orycteropus afer. Next base: position 7,945,696 of record NW_006921613.1, read on the forward strand.
TTTCCATTTAACTTATATTGTAGAATTTTCCTTAGATAACTTCATAATGTTAAAATTTTAATAGATTGCAATTAAGTTCAACAATAGATGTTAGCAATGTAAACATATACAAATATAACTAATATTCGAAAATAAGATGTTTTGAGATTCCTTGTTTTCTATTTTTTTACTAATATTCTATGTAAAGAAAAACTTTGTTAGCAAACCAGAATAATTATTGAAGCAAATAGCTTTAAGTATGAAACTAGATAATCAACTTTAAATAGGCTTACATTTTATATATCTTACTTCTTGGATTTTCTCAGAAACATTAATGTGTCAATGCATATGAATAGCAATTCACAACTAGAACCATCAGTTAGTAATTTAACAATGGTCAGAATTATGCATATTAAAGTCTATAGCACAGGCTTATGATCCCTACCATCCAAAATCATTTATGTGTATAATCTGTTCATCTTTCAGTTCTGTGAGTTAATATCAAAATATAATAAAAACTAAGCAAGCCTGCACAGGCTAATATTTAGGGATTTATTTTTATATAAATTTCAGCAGGTTATTTCACATTCTCAGGAAGCAAATGAATCATATGATTTTTAGGATAGCTGTAGTATTAAAATTCATGTTAGGAAAATATCACTGTCTGTCCTAGTTTGATATATTTAGTCTAAGGATACTCTAAGCTCTGTGTCCAGGTAAAGTAATTCCATTCATAATACTCACATATGCTTCACAGAAGTTCATGCAGTCCCAGCAAAAACATTCTTCATCAACATAAAGGCTTTGCTGAATTCAAAGGGGAATTTCTCTCTATGGTTACTGGTAATTTGTTGTAGCTTTTGCCCAAATCTAGCCACTTGGGACAGAGTTTTAAAACTTCCAGAGTTTTTTTTTTCCTTTAAAAATAAACAAGGGCCAAAGAAAAGGATTATAAAATATTGTTTATGAGTTGTATGTTATGTAACTAATTAGCATATTCACATACAATAAAATTGAAGAAGGCAGATTTTCATCCTTTCAATTATTCAAGAAATATTTGTTGAATACACTGAACTAAGGTACTGGTTGATTAATATTTGAAACATTCCAAGTATTTTTAGTTGGGCTTTTATAAGCTTTCCTCTTGAAAACCACATTAATTCCATTAAAAGAATGCATAAGAAAGAAAATCCATTAATCCTCTATCCAAAGTACAAAAAAAATTGTTGGGATTGGCTTAATCACCCTCTGCTTATATAAACAAAGGGTTCTTCTATATTGAGTTGCCAAATATTTATTAGAGTCTAGTTTTATGTGACAGGAAAGAGTAAGTAAAGAGTATTTCATATATGGATTCTCTTTTTAATTGCTTTAATCGATTTTAAGTGTTTTAATGTTCTAAGTCATTCCTTTTAGTTTTGAAATACTGTGCCCTCTTCTCAATTGTCCAGGGACTCACGATGATGACAAATCTGTTCAGGGAGAAGTCAGAAGCTAGAGTAATTTGGAAACAATCACACGCCAACTGTTTGGACCTAGTGAAATAAACAAAGACCCTTTATTAGCTGATTATACAGATTTAGGAAAAGATTTTGTGATTGAATTTGAACTATATATATTCTTTTCTTTATTATTAATGACAGATTTCTCAGTTGTTGCTGTTTTTTTTCTTTCAAACATTGTTAGAAACAGTTATTTTGTTCCAGTCAGATCCAACTCATAGTGACCCTCTCCTTGGGTTTCTGAGGCATTATCACTACGGAAGTAGATTGCCCAGTCTTTCTTCCAAGGAGTGGCTGGTGGGTTTGAACCGCTAGCCTTCTGGATAGCAGTTAGATGCCTTAGGCACTACACCACCAGAGCTCCCATCATAAATAATTCAGTAGAAGGTCCAGTCTGCTACAGATGCATCTGTGAAGAAAGAGCCCTGTGCCACCCAGGTGGTGAATGTTTCAACAATGCTCCATTTCTTATCTCAGCACATCTTCTGTGTTTTTCCTATTTATTAATTGCTTCCAAATCCAGATGACTAAATAGTTCTTCATCCCCAAAGTTGTCTCAAAATAGTTGGTTCAGGCATTCCAGGATCTGCACTCCTCTTAAATCCAGGTAAATCAGAAAAGAGACACTGGCCACCTATGAAGAGTTGCTGCACTCTTTGTTTGGCCTCTTTGCTCAGCTTCACCATGTCAACAGGAAGGGTGGCATGGTGGGGATTCTCACGGTAGCTATCATGGCCACAATCCCAAAGGGAGAGATGTACATGCCTCAGTTGGGTTTTGCTATCACAAAAGGTAATACAGCTATCAAGCATAACTCAAAATACACAAACAGCAGAAGAGAAACCAGAGATTGGGACCTTCTAAAAATTAAATTTTTATGTCCTTCCAAAGACTTCTCCAAAAGAGTCAAAAAAGAACCTACAGATTGGGAAAAAATATTTGGTAATAACATATCTGACAAGGGATTTACCTCTAGAATTTATAGAAAACTCCAATACCTCAATAACAAAAAGACAAACAATCCAATTAAAAAATGGGCAGAAGACATGAATAGACACTTCACCAAGGAGGATATTCAAGTGGCCAACAAACATATGAAGAAATGCTCATGATCATTAGCTATTGTTGTTGTTGTTGTTGTTATGTGCCGTCGAGTCAAACCCGACTCGTAGCGACCCCTCCTTGGGTTTCCAAGGCAGTATCACTATGGAAGTAGGATTGCCCAACCTCCCTTCCAAGGAGTGGCTGGTGGGTTTGAACCGCCAGCTGTCTGGTTAGCAGGCAAGTGTCTTAGCCACTATGCTACCAGAGCTCCTAAAGAGAGATGCAAATCAAAACAACAATGAGATACCATCTTGATCCAGCACTAGTAGCAAAGTTCAACAAGACAGAAAATAACAAATGCTAGCAAGGTTGTGGAGAGATTGGGACTCTCATACACTGCTGGTGGGACTGTAAAATGGTACAACCATTGTGGAAAGCAGTATGGCGATTCCTTCAAAAGTTGGAATAGAAATACCATTTGACCCAGCCATTCCATTACTAGGTATATACCCTAAAGAAGTGAGAGCCATGACAAGAACAGATATATGCACACCCATGTTCATCGCAGCACTATGTACAATAGCCAAAAGATGGAAAAAACCTAGGTGTCCATCAACTGAGCAATGGATAACCAAACTATGGTACATACACACGATGTAATACTATGCAACGCTAAAGAATAATGTTGTTATGTTGTTGTTGTTATTTGCCTTCGAGTCGACCCCGACTCATAGCGACCCCTCCTTGGGTTTCCGAGGCAGTATCACTACGGAAGTAGGATTGCCCAACCTTCCTTCCGAGGAGTGGTTGGTATAGCATCTACAAAACACTGCATAACGTGGATGAACTTGGAGGACATTATGCTGAGTGAAATAAGTCAATCACAAAAGGGTAAATATTGTATTAGTCCATTATTGTAAAAGTTAAGGAAAGGTTTATCTATTGAAGGAAATTTTCTTTGTTGGTTATCAGGGGTGGGAGGGGAGAGGAGGGAAGGCTGTTAGATAGATAGAGATAAATATTTATTTGGGTGAAGAGAAGGGCAATGTATCAAATGTGAGTGACCAATATGGCAGCATTAAGGATGAAAAAGACATAGAGAGGTACATCGGAGGTACAGACAACAAAGATGAACCCTTTTGCACATACAGTACTGCGTTGTCAGTGAAGGCAAACATGGGTATGTGGATGGATAGATGGGTGGCCAGGCTAAATGATTAGGTATGTCTATGAAATGGGGAGTGTATCTAAGAATATATATAGGATTGGCAGACAGTGGTCCTATAAGTTTATGTGAATGATCAGAATTCCCAGGTGTATAGTAGAGCTGACAAGGGGCAAGGTTGTGGTCACTGCTTGGTCACAGCCAGCTACCCAGAGGAACTGAGTAGTTGAACCTGCGGGCTTGGGACCACAGTCACAGGGGACATCAAGCTCAATTGGCATAACATACTATACAAAACATTGTTCCACCTCCTACTTTGGCGAGTAGCAACTGGGATCTTAAAAGCTAGCAAGCTACCATCTCGATGCAATGATGGGTCTCTCCTCGTGCAGAGCAAAGAAGAATGAAGAAAACCAAAATTCATGGAAACAATTAGTCCTAGTGACTGGTACACCACCCGATCTGCAGCCTATACAACTGTGAGACCAGAAGAACTAGATGGTGCCCGGCTACCACTGTCATCCACTTGGAAGGGGATCTGTGTAGGAGATCCTGGATAGAGAGGGAGAACAATGTGGAACAAAACTCAAAATCATTTGGAGAAAAAAAAATAAAGGTGGGGACCAGCTTTGCTGGTCCGATAGAGCCTGGTGGAACCACTAAGACTATGGCCCCTAACTGCCCTTCAGGTCTCTGGAATTGAACACACACCTGTGGTTTCCAGCCAAACAAAAGACAGGCATTTGATTTGAACATTTACCTCAAGTAGATACACTCCTTGGAGAGAACAATCATGGGAGAAAGAAGGGCTGCTTATGCACAGGGAGACAGCTCAGGGGGCAGGAGTACATGGAGGGATGGACACTGGGAAGAGGTAACTATGGGGAGGAAGTGGGGAGGGAGCTGTTGTGTGGTAAACTGTGGTCAATGTCATGAGACAAAGTGTATGTGAACTGCTGTATGGAAAGTGAATTTGCTCTGTAAATCTTCACCCAAATCACAATTTAAAGAAAAAATGGTAATATAGCGTAAGATTTGGCACACAAACAAAAATCAGACTGACTTGGTCAAACCCTACCTCTATCCTGTGCTTCAATTTCCTACTCTGTACAATGGAGATAAAAGCGCGTATTGTTGAGATGACTTAATTAATACATGTTAAGTGATTATAAGAATGCCTGACACATAGAAACTACTCAATAAAAGCTCGCTATTCACAGAGACAGGATCTGATGCTTTCAGCTTGTTTTACTTTGAAAACATCTGAATACAAACCTCTATAATTGTGTGAATGTTAAGATTTGTGAAACATGTCATCATGGATTGAATTGTATCCCCCAAAATTATGTGTCAGCTGGCCATAATTCCTAATATTGTGTGGTTGTCTTCCATTTTGTGATCTGATGTATCTGTCCTCCATTTTATCACGTGTTATAAATCCTGATCTCTATGTGTTAATGAGGGAGCTTTGGTAGTGTAGCGCCTAAGGCACTTGACTGCTAATCAGAAGGCTGGCAGTTCAAATCAACCAGCCACTCCTCGGAAGGAAGATGAGGCAATCTACTTCCATAGTGATACTGCCTCGGAAACCCAAGGAGGGGTCGCTATGAGTTGGGTCTGACTCGAGGGCACATAACAACAACAACAACATGTGTTTATGAAGAGGATTAAACAAACAAACAAAAAAAACGCACTGCCATCAAGTCAGATCCGACTCATAGTGACCCCTCCTTGGGTTTCCGAGGCAGTACATAAGTAGATTGCCCAACCTGCCTCCCGAGGAGTGGCTGGTGGGTTTGAACTGCAAACCTTCTGGTTAGCAGTCAAATGCCTTCGGCACTACGCTACCAGAGCTCCAAACCCGAAGGAAAAGTTCTACTCTGCCACATGGGGTCACTATCAGTCAAAAGGAATCCGACAGCACCATTTAAAACACACTCCTTATCTTTACCCTCTTCTCAAACAATAAAAGGGGCCCTGGAATGATGATCTTCAGTCCTTTTTGTTTGCATACCACCAAGAATTATTTTTAAAAAGTAGTTAACCTCTCATGTATGTTTCATCATAAATTTAATATTTGCAATGAATATAATTGCCAGAATATTACACATTAGGAAATTTTAAAATAAGACTTTAATCAGTTTTAAGACTTTAATCACATATATATATATATATATCCAAGGAGTTTAAATATCAGAATGATTTGAAATCAATCATTATTCATTTAAGAAAATCTTCCTTGAAAATAAGAAAAATTTTTTATCATTCTTGTTTTGCCCTTAACTTATATTTCTACATTACTTTGCTCATATGATTAAAAAAAAAAAAAAAAAAAGTTTTCGCTTCAAAATCTTTTATTGACCACAATATTGTACTTGAATGCTTGAATGTCAGAGTAGACCTGTGCTCCATAAGGTTTTCAATAGCTGATTTTTCAGAAGCAGGCCTTTCTTCAATGGCACCTCTGGACTTGAACCTACAATATTTCATTACTAGCTAAGCATGTTAACTGTCTGCACCACCCAGTGACTCCAAATGATAACTACCCCTCCATAAGAAGACTTGACCCCCCTTTTGTCACACATTGTTTATCCTGAATTCAGCCAATAGTGATTGTTAATTGCCTTTACCCAAAGAGGGGTGGTGAGCTTCTCAAATCTTATGACAGGAGGTATTTTTACAGCTTGGAGTCAGCAGTAGTTAGGCTCTTACCCTCCCTCTCACAGAAACTGAGAGATGGGGGTGGGGGGAAGCTGTCTCTATCGATTACATTTTGAAGAGATGGTTACCAATCCTTGAGGAAACATTCTTGAGTTGTAAAACTGGCCAGAAGCTGGAGTATTTCTCAAAAGGAAGAAAGATGCACAATTATACAGTTTCTAAAGTAAATGGTCTAAGATAAAGGGACGTGGTGGTAAGGAAGGGTCTATTTCCCTTTTGGTATCAGGCAAGATTTTATATATATATATATATACCAAACTCACTGCCATCAAGTCAATTCCAACTCACAGCAACCCCCTTTGGGTTTCTAAGACTGTAAATTTTTGTGGAAGTAGATTGCCCCATCTTCATTCTGCAGAGCTGCTGATGGGTTTGAACTGCCAACCTTCTGGTTAGCAGTCAAATAAATGCCTTAGGCACTGTGCCACCAGAGCTCTCTCTCTATATATGTATGTATATATATATTTTTTTTTTCTTTTTGATTTCTATTTACTCATACTTTATACATAGAAAACTAGTATTTTTTTCACACACCATCACTAAAATCAATTTTCAGTTTCTTGAGGGTGATAGCACCCCTCTGAGGTTGAGAAAAGGAGTTCAAGTGGTACAGTAGTTAAGGCATTTGGCTGCTAACCAAAAGGTCAGTGGTTCAAACCCACCAGCTGCTCCCAGGAAGAAAGATGAGGCAGTCTGCTTCCATAGCCTTGGACACCCTATAGGTCATTTCTACTGTGTCCTCTAGGGTGGCTATGTGTTGGAATCAACTCAATGGCAATAGGTTTGGTTTGGAAGTTGAGAATGCATGTATTAGACTGAGAGCTAAAAATCCGAAAACATTCATACGGCATCATGACTTTCAACTTCTCATCCTCCATAGCACCTAGCTTAGAGTTTTATGGTAGCAAATGTTGGTTGAATTGAATTTGATATATAATTGGGCAACAATTGGGAGGAGATCAAGTATTTGATGCAATGAGATGAAACACACTGCCGTTGAGTCAGATCCAACTCATAGCGACCCCCCCCCCTTGGGTTTCCGAGGCAGTATCATGGAAGTAGATTGCCCAACCTTCCTTCCGAGGAGTGCTCTGTGTGTTTGAACTGCCAGCCTTCTGGTTAGCAGTCAAATGCCTTAGGCACTACACCACCAGAGCTCCTGATGCAATGAGAGTGGGGAAATAAAGATGCCATTGACCAAAATGGAAACAGAACTCATATGACATGAGAAAGAACATTTAATGACCTTCTTTTTGGAACAATGAATTTATCAATCTTGTTCATTACTGAATGTTGAATAGGACCGTACCTCACTGTCAATAAGTGAGAAAATATGCTCTGTTAAAATAAAAGCACAGAGATTTATTGAAGGTTCAAAACAGTTCCAGCCAGGGACACATCTAATCTCACAAACTGAAATCAAATGCTCCCAAAATGGAGTAACAGAGGCATATTTATGAGGTAAAATCAAGAACTAAAGGTACAACATTCTTATTGGATGTTCCAAAATTAGGGAAGTTGGAGGTGGGACAACTCAAGGCAGGCTTCATAGTGATTGTCTGGAAACATAAATGTGGGCTATTTGGATTACTTAGTTTAAATACGTGACTAAGAAGGGTGTGACAGGGTGTTCACAAGGTAATCATTTTAAAACATTTCCTGAGTGCTGCTAAGGGAATTTCTGTTAAGGATCTTGTGTCTAAATCCTTCCTTAGGAATATTCTTTCCATATCTTAAGTTTAATCACAGAGAGAAACCATTTCCTTTATTATATGCTTAAGTCTGTCTTAGGGTTTGAGATTGCAAGGAAAATCAGCAAAAGATAGGATGGAGTCGGGACTCACATTTGGGCTAATCATTCTGATATAAGTCAAGTACCTCAATTTTGGAATTCTCACATATCACACATACTTAGGTACTCAATACATATATTTTGATCCAAGACTATGTATGGCTCCTATTCACCTTCAGGTCTGGAATAGAACTCATTCCTATGGCTTCCAGCCAAACAATAGACAGGCATATATGGTGAACATTTACATCAAGTAGATAAACTCCTTAGGATTATCAATCATGGGAGACCAAAAGGGCAGTATTTCCACAGGGAGACAAGAATCCACAGGAAAGAAGGACACAAGGAAGATGTAGGAAAGACACAGGGAAGAAGTAGGAAAGGACACAGGGAAGAATTAGGAAGAGAGCTGTTAGATTGTGGGGAATTGCAGTCAATGTCATGAAACAAAATGTGTATGATCTGCTGTATGGAAAATGAATTTGCTCTGTACATTTTCACCCAAATGACAATAAAAAAATATATTTTGAATGAATATATACATTCATGCAGAATTGGTTGCTAACTGAAAGTCAGCATATTTGAATGGCATGGTTGTGTGATCACCTGTCAATTATTAATTTTGATTACTTTGATAAAGGAACAACCCTATTCCCCATTTCAAATTCTAAACTAAATTCTCCAATCTACTAAATTCTTGAGACCCAATGTCAAGGAGCTATTCTTCTTCCTTTTTTTTAATAATATTTTAATGTGTTTTAATTAAAAGTTCACACTGCAAATTAGTTTCCCATTTAACAAATTTTACACAAATTTGTGACATTGGTTACAATTTTCACAATGTGTCAGCATTCTCATTATTTCCCTTCTATTTGTTTGTTGTTTTTCCATTGATATAGCTTCCCTTTCCCTTCCTGCCTTCTTATCTTTGCTTTTGGATAAATGTTGATCATTTGGTCTCATATAGTTGATTGTTTCATTTCTACATCAATCATCAAAGGATAAGTTCTTTCTTGCTTTGGGAATAAAACAGTCTCAGTCTATTCCTATCTTATCTCATTGTATCTTACTTGTTTGTATTTTCTAGATAATAAACTCCCTAAAATCTGGAACTGTGTAGGCTCAGCTGACACCTAGAAGATAATAAACATTTATTGAATGCATTCATAAAACAGTCACAATTCCAACCCCAAGGGGCTGAAAATCTAATAAGAAAGGTATGACATAATAAAATGTTTTTTTTTTTTTTTTTTTTAATTTGGTCCTTCTAGACCTGCCAGATGTGGAAAAAATACATAATCCTTGAACATTGTTCACAAGCCTGGTCAAATTTTGTTAGGGAAAGCAATGGGTGAATAAGTTTTGATGGAAAGAAGACAAGTAAAAAGGCACAGTTCTGATGTTACCAAACCACACAGCAGGCCACTAATTCAAGTCCATTGTATGTCCCAAGGTTGGCAGAGCATAGCAGGCTGCTGAGCAACAACACAGCTACGTGCAGGGTCCAAGCGTGCCACAGCTAGAGACCGTTCCCAAGGCTTCTCCTTAAATACAGGAAACAGACCACATTCCCAAAGGCTGCTTGTGGTAGATCCCACCATGGAGTTGATTGCCAGTCTCATCATGGGGAGTAACTACCACCAGCTGCCCAGCCACTCAACTAGGCCCAGCCAAGTTGACACACAAACGTAACTACCACACTTACCAAACCATATACTCTAATATGTATGGTTAAATAAAGCTGTTTAAGAAAAATAGGTAACAGAGTCAGATCACAGAGAGTTAGGCTGAGGAATTTTTTAAAGTCTTTGGGAGCAGGAAGGTGATATGTGAAAGCAACGTTTTTAGGAAGAGTAAATGGATTGTGGTCTTCAGAGTGGATAGCAAGGGAAATCTTCTTCATGAAGAGGATTTAGTAAACTAGTACCAAAGGCCAAACCTGGGCTGGGGTGGTAGCAAAGGAATGTAAGGACAGAGAGACACGTAGACACTAGGAATAACCCAGTCTTTGGTAAACAAGGTTTGTAGTGTATGTCTGTCTACAGACAATCTCTCTGGAGGGAAAGGATGATGGCCAGTTAAACCCACAATCTTTACTGGCAAAAACAGGAAGTGCATGATTTGGGATAAAAAAGTAGTTTTGCATTTTGAACAAAGAGAGTAGTATTATTTAAAGCCTCTACTTTCTCTGGTGGCACAGTGCCTAAGGCATTTGACAGCTAACCAGAAGGCTGATGGTTCAAACCCACTAGCCACTCCTCAGAAGGAAGATTGGGCAGTCTACTTCTGTAGAGATACCGCCTCGGAAACCCAAACCCAAGGAGGGGTTGCTATGAGTTGGATCCGACCCCACGGTAGTGAGTTTGGTTTTTTTGGTTTTACTCTTTCTGAGATACATAGACGTGGGTGGGACATGCTGTTTGAGAATGCAGCACAGAGGCCACGACAGGCCTAGTTAAGAGACTTGAGCCCACGTTGCACCTCCAGCATGGATCCCAGCAGCCTAGAACCTTAACCCTCCACTATTGCTTCATGTTCCACCCAGGGAGCAGAAACAAACATCTGTGGAAGTCCTGCCTAGGTATCCAATGCAGATCTGAGAACAACCCAGTCAAATCAGGAACAGCGAAGACTGCGTTCGTGCCCGGCGCGTGCGCGCACCTCTTAAGGAGGCGGCCTGGAAATGAGGAAACGCACGCCCCTCACGTGACCTGGCCCGCGTGCGGCGACGCACACGACGCGCCCCTCACGTGGTCTATCTACTGCCCCGTCTCCGGCGGAGGCGGGCACGGGCGCGTCCCTGTGGCCACTCACCCGGAGGAGTTGGTCGCACAATTATGAAAGACTCGGCTTCTGCTGCTAGTGCCGGAGCTGAGTTAGTTCTGAGAAGGTTTCCTTGGGCAGTCCTTGTCCGGCGGCCTCTGCTGCCGCCTCCGGAGAAGCTTTCCAATAGATGGCTACAGGCCGCGGAGGAGGAGGAGGTGGAGTTTCTGCCCTTCCGGAGTCCGCCCCGTGAGGAGAATGGTACTGGACCCACGCAGGCCCAGGCGGGCAATGGTTCTGTGGGTTGCGGGCGGGGAAGGGAAAGACTAGCCAAGCAAGTGTGTAGGGGAGCCGCGTTCCTTGGGGAGAAGGACCCTCCTATTGCCTTGAGGCTTCCGGAGTTGCTCTGGCAGGACGGGTGTGTGGTTCGTTCGTGGGTGAGGGACAGGAAGCAGGTAGCAAATCTGGCGCGACAGGCTGTCGCGGGAATCTCCCTAGCCGAGATCCCGCTCCAAGGAGGCCTCTCGAGGCGTCAGCAGCGCTAGCCGGGGAGTACCTGGCTGAGCCAAGCAGCCGCAGCGCGCCAGACGCAGCGCTCAGCTTCCAAGCTCCGCACCTTCTGAGAGCGTGGTCCCCCTGGCGCCAGTTGCTGCTGGATAAGGGAGCCAAATTCTCAGCTCAAGTTCACGAAGGAAAGGAAACACTGGGAGGGAACAAAAAAGGGGCAGAGGGCACGGGTTTGGAGCTGTGCCTCGTTTTCTGCGCAGCGGGTACTTTACAGGTACGTTTCCCTTTTGGAGCCAAAGGGCAGCATTTGACGACATTGATTGTAGATCTGGTTTGGAATTTTCTTTAGCAAGAACTAAGAATTTTATTGGAGCGCTGCTGTAGGTACCGAAGCGATGTATATTGTCAGGCTGTATGCCAAACTACCTCATCCGTTGCCTAGAGAAGGGTTAGTCCTATTTGAAACCGAAGGTGCAGAGTAGGGAGAGGAAGGCGGTGCATTGCAGCATTTGGTACGGCATTTGTTAAAGCCAGGAGCCACATTTTAAATTTCTTACAGAGAAAATATTTTAGATCAGGGACTTCAAAAGCACATAGGTATTTTGGTCTGTACTTAAAATTGATAGGCTTTATGCAAACACCTCTTCATGTGCTGAAATTTGGCAGGTTTATTTTTCTCGAAAAGCCAAGTCAAGTGCCTTACAAAACTGAAACCAAGGTTTTAACTTATACCACGAATGTAGTTCATACTTTGACTAAATATTGCATCTCCTGTTATATTCCTCCTTCTTTAATGAAGGCCATTTTAACCCTTTTCCTAAATTTCAAAAGAAGGATATTGCGAAGTCCCTTTATCAACGTAAGATTTTTTAATTTATTAAATGAAACTGACTTAAGGAATTCTGTTTTGGGAAAAGTTGAATCACAGTGCCTTTTTGTTTTAAAAAAGTAAACCATTAATAGTGATTATTCAAGGATACATCTGTTGTTCCTTTTTAGAAGGTAAAAAGTATGTATTTGAACTTAATTCAGTATCTTGAAATAAATATTTTGATTTATTAGAAAATGGAAATGAAGATGATCAGTTTCAAAGCCATTTCTCCCTAACTTTTATTAGAGAAACCAGACTTCTTTGGTTGTTTCTGTTGAAAGTCTGTAATTTGTTATAGCCTTACCTCAGGTGCCTTTCTCAAATACAGGCTCTTACCTTAATGTCTTGATATCTGCATACTTTGAAATTCAACCTTCAAAAAGTGTGTTGTCTAATAAGTTTCTTCTGTTTCTGCTGCCCTATCATTTATGTCCAGTCTTTTTTTTTTTTTTTTCAATAGTAGATGTGCTCCCCCAAACAGTATTTGTCTATATAAATATAACTGGGTTCTCGCACATTGTATACGCTCAGTACTGGTTGAAAAAACTCTTAAAACTTGGCACTTTTATAGACTTACTGTCTATAAAAATGTGTTACAGACATGTTAAGTCTATAGTTGTTGATTCTGCAGGGAGAATGTCTCACTTTGAAAATTGAAATTAAGAGTCTGATTTTAATTGCTTAAGTCCTGAGTGTTACTGAGTTGTGTGACTTTCTTTACAACTTCTAATTAAATTATTGTGAAACCTTTAGATATTCTAAAAGCCTTGGCATTCATTCAGTAATGATAATTTGTTGAGCTTCCTTAACATTAGGTCAACACCGGGATCTAAAAATTTGCGTATGTTTTTAAACAGTATCATTAATCCTTAAGGCATTTGATTCTGGTTATTATTTTTCCTTTGACACCCAAATAAAACATAAAGATTTTTAAGTGTGTTTTAAAAGCTTACAACTATATACCCACCTGACCATAAAACAAAGCAAACAAAGTATCAAGAAACATGAGTAAAAAAAACTGTAGTGGAATAAAATTCTGTAAAAATTATCTACTGTGGTTACTGGAAATACCTTTATTCATTTGGTAATCATTTATTTAGTGTTTAAACTGTGCTAGTCACTGAAGAGGCACAGATGTGTCAGACAAGTCCCTTTCTTTCAAACAGCTAATGCTCTGGGAGCTCTGGTAGCATAGTGCCTAAGGCACTTGACTGCTAACCAGAAGCCTGGCGGTTCAAATCCACCAACCATTCCTCTGAAGGAAGATGGGACAATCTACTTCCGTAGTGATACTGCCTTGGAAACCCTAGGAAGGGTCACTATGAGTCGGGTCTGACTCGACGGCACATAACAACAACAACATCAACAACAATGCTCTAGTTAAAGTAAGTCCATGGGTTTCCAAACAACTTGTACTTGCCATTTAATGTTCTGTAAATTTGCTCCTACTTTGAAATGATTGAACCAACTACTACTGGCAATAAATATTTCATCATAGTCATCTTAACTTGCTGCACCTGCAACTTTTAAATCATTGAAAGGCTTGGAGCCTTTTCTTGCACTAAAACCTGCCTACTGCCATTGAGGATTCTGACTCTTAAAAACCGTATGTACCTATTCTGACTTACCTACAAATTCTACTTCAAAACACACTTAGGAACTGATCTCCTTCATAACCCGAGATCTACCTGTACCTATAAAAGGTCTTACCTGTCTGTCTGTGGTCCAGTGGGAGATGCATACATTACTTCATAAAGCATTTAGTGAGTGTCTGTGTTACAGGCATAGTGCTGCTTAGTAGTCTAGAGGACAACAAACATGAAAAACAAGGATAGTGTGATATTGCGTGGATCAGTATGGAAGGCCTGAGTAATCAGGGAGAGGGAAAAGAGATGCTAGGTTCAAGGGAGCCAATAGTACAGGTGAATTTTGTAGAGTCAAAACGAATCGAAATTAACTTGGAAATAGAAGGGGCATTCAGTTGGTAGTTTTACTCTAAGGGAACTGAGCTTTAGAAGAGAAGTGCATCCTTAGTTCTAGGAACTACTGTATAATTAATTGTACATAGTTGGGAATGAGTGCACTATAGAATGATGTGAGGTTCTAGGGGGAGTGATATAAAGATAGGCCAGGACTGGATTTCTGAGAGCAATCTGTATGCCATGCAAAGAAGTTTGGATTTTATTCTGGAGGTGTATGGAGGTGTATTCTTAAGGAAACTGTATGGAGGATGGATTGTTGTGTGAATACGCTGAAAAGAGAGAAACATATCAGGAGGAGGCTACTGGAAGACTGACCAAAATATTGAGGACCTAAAATAAAGAAATAGTAGAAGAAAAGAAGAAATAGATTGAGATGTTTATGAGTTACAATTTTCAAACTTGATGTTTACTTTTGTGGAGTAGTATCTCTTAAATTTTTATTTTTAATGATGGCAAATGTCACTAATAACTAGGCATAACATGGAAAAGTGTTACAGTTGAAGGACATACTTAAAATGCACATAATTGAATTTTCACTGCAGATATATATAGCAAGCACTTGTAAAATTTATGTTGGACCATTCTACCAATCAGATACTGTGATGTAGTGCTCTGATAGTCTCTTGCATGTGCTCATTCTCTCACATTCTAGTGCTTTCACATCTAATATGAAAGAATTCAAACATACAGAGTAGTAAAATGAACCCCCATATATTTATTACCAGTTTCAACTATAAATTTTATTTCCTGTTATTTCTTCTCCCAACTAGATAGTTTTAAAGCAAACTTCAGACATACCATTTAATCTGTAAATACCATAGTGTATGTATCTCTAAAAAGATAAGGACTCTTTTAATAAATCACAGTATTATCTGTATGACTAAAAATGAATAATTCCTAATATTAGTAAATATTCAGCTTTCATGTTGCCTGATTTTTTTTCTTTTCCTTTTCCTTTTCCTTTCACTTGCTTTGTGTGAATCAAGATCCAAAGAATGTCCATACATAGGATTTGGCTAATATATCTATCAATCTCTAAGACGCTTCTCCTTTTTGTTTTTGTCTTGTCATTTACCATTTATTTGTTGGGGGGCGGGGGAACAGATCATTGCCCAGTAGAATTTCCCAACTTGTTGGATGTATCTCTGTGACATTATGTAACCTGTTTGTTCTTCTTTGTATTTCTTGTGAACTGCTAGTTAATCTAATGACTTTATTAGATTCTAGTCTGATATTTTGATAAGAATACTGCAAAATCTGTCCTGGTCCATAGCAAAGAGTGAAGAAAATCAAAAGTGCATGGAAACAATTAGTCCAAAGGACTGATAGACCATGTGAACCCCAGCCTCCACTGCTTTGAGACCACAAGAACTAGATGATGCCTGGCTTCTACTGTCAATAGCCCTGAAAGAGATCACGGTAGGAGGTCCTGGATAGAGTGGGGACAAATGTGGAACAAAACTCAAAATCATAAAAAAAGATCAAGTTTACTAATCTCATAGACTGGTGGAACCCCTGAGACTATGGCCCTTAGACACCATTTAAAGCTAGCACCAAACTTACCCCTGTGGCTCAACTTTGAGCCAAACAATAGCCAGATCTATAAGGTGAACAGTAACACCAGGGAAATGCACACTCCTTAGAACAACTAGTCATTTGAGAGCAGAAGGCCAGCATTTGCCCAGGGGTAAAGCTCAAAAGGCAGGAGAGGATAGGAAAGAAGAAAGAATGGAAATGGTAAACACAGGGAAGGAGTGGGAAGAATACTGTTACATTGTGGGGATTGAGTCAATTTCATGAATCAAAACATACCTAATTGTCGAATGGAAAACCAGTTTACTCTAAACTATCACCCAAAAATCACAATAAAAAGTCAAACAAAGCAAAACAAAACTTAATAGGTACTACAGGGAGCTCTGGTAGCCTAGTGGCTAAGACACTTGCCTGCTAACCAGACGGCTGGTGGTTCAAACCCACCAGCCACTCCTT
>NW_006921613.1:7964320-7972016 GCF_000298275.1 Orycteropus afer afer
ACTCCTCGGAAGGAAGGTTGGGCAATCCTACTTCCGTAGTGATACTGCCTCGGAAACCCAAGGAGGGGTCGCTATGAGTCGGGGCTGACTCGAAGGCAAACAACAACAACAACAATAGCTAATGATCGTGAGCATTTCTTCATATGTTTGTTGGCCGTACCTAATCTTTTGAGTTGCTGTTGTCAGTTTGATTTTCCTCTTTTTGGGAAACGCTTCAGTGGGAATAAATTTCACTAAGTCTTTTTATTTTTATTTTTTTAATTAACCAGCCCAGTTGCCGATGAATCGATTCTAACTCATGGTGATTCCATGTGTGCAGAGTATAACTGTTCCATAAGATTGTCAAGGCTGTGACCTTTTAAGAAATAGATCACCAGGCCTTTCAAGGTACCTGTGTGTAGGTTTGAATTGCCACTTTTTGGTTGGTTAGTCAAGCATTTTGCACCACCCAGGGACTCCTTTCTTAAATTACTGCTCCTTAAGTTCCTATTTTAAATTTAGTACTTGGAGGTAAAAATCAGAGTGGTTGAGAGGAGTTTATGGATATGAGCATCATTTGGCGGTTTATGCGGATTTGAACTGAGTCATTTATGTGAATTGATGCAAAAGAAGTTAGGTGTGTGCCACTTTCAAAAGGTGCTTTGCAATTATTAGATTTTTTTACTGTGAATTAAATGTTTGCATAAAGAATTGGATCTTTCATAATTTAGGTTATACAAAGTGATTGGTTTGGGACAAGGAAACTCAGATATTAGAGAGGCAACAAACTGAACCCAATGTAAGAGAAAATTGACACTTTGTAAGAAATATAACTAATGTGAGGGAACAATTCCTGTGAAAATTGTCAAATGAGAACCTAACTTGTATAAACTTTCACCAATAATTCAATGAAATATTATTTTAAGAAAATATTAGTTTAATTTGAATTAGATATTTTATCGATTGTTTTATTCAGCTCAGCTTGGATTTAGAAAATTAGTCTGGATCTTTTGAATGTGTTTTTTGGTAGTGTATGATTAGTGTTCTAGCCGATTTACAGGTTTTAGAACCCTGTTAGAGAAATTATATGTGGAGGTAAGCAATTTTTTGAAGTTGATAGACTTGGCTCCTGTCCTAAACATTTTTGCCAAGTCACAATCTTTTGTGAACATCAGTATTACCTTTTCTTTAAAAGGCAGATGATACTCTTTCCTTTCCTTGATCACAGAATAGTCCTAGGATTAAAGTCTCTGAAGCACTACGTGTCACTCCTAACATCATGCAAAAATGTTAATAAAATAACATCTCAATTCTCTTAACTTCCACACTTCTGGAAACTCCAACTTTTGGAAATTCAGTTCCTTATGGAAAATAAGAAAAAAGCTTTTGAGCCAAGCCATTATCAGGCATATAGCAACCTTGAGAAGAGAGTTCGCTGACTGAAAAGTATGTGCAAAGTAAAATGTACTAATCTTGTAGCAGGCTTAGTTACCTGTTTTCTTCTGCAGTTGGATAGTACATTGGAAATGAGAGAAAGAAAGTTACCCCAAGAAGCGGACTATAACTATCAGGAGACTGGAGAAACATCAGTAAGAAAGATGGCTGTAAATTACCCTTTAGTATGGGAACCAGTAGTCTTCCAGTCTTTAACCCTTTTGTGACCTGTGGAACATAGTGTCACTTAACAACATTTTCAGCCTCTCAGGTTTCTAGGGAAACTGCTGTCACAGTTGTACTATATGCTGCTATTTGGCAAGGAGCTGCATGACTGAGAATCTGAAGAATTGGACCTTACCCCACCAATCCTACCACCAGAGTCCACTTAGGACACATGTGTCTCATATAATTACATCAAAATCCATATTACCTCAAAAAAATATATTTTCCCTTGATTTCACCATACCTTCCTTTACTTAAAACACATGGTATCAACAAAAAATTCAAATCAGATAATTCAATCATGAAAGGGTTAAGAGTACAATTTACAATACCCAATACCAAAAAGGTACTATTAAGTAAGAACAGTGTGTAATAGACTTTAGACAAAATTTCATAATATAAACTAACATATTAGAATTTAACTGTGGTCATTGTTCTAAGTGCTTTATATAATTTAACTTATCCCTCAAGAAAACCCTATGAAGTAGGCACCATTATTTATGGGACAGAGAAGCAAAATAACACATAAGGTCACTGGGCTAATAAGTGGTAGAGTAAGTGTTTACCTGTGAGCTAGACACTTGGAGAAGGATCTTGATAGGGCGTATCTGTGAGTCTCAGATAACAAGTGTTATAGTAACTAAAAAAGTTAATGTAATTTAAAAAGATGTGTTTTACTTTAAAAAAAAAAAACTTATACTACATTTTCTTCACATGATATATAACCTAATTAAAAAGAAAAACAAAAACTCGGTGCCATTAAGTTGATTCCGACTCATAGAGACTCCCATTGTGTTCTCAAGCCTGTAAATCTTCACAGAAACAGACTGCCTCATCTTTTGTCCATGGAGCGACTAGTGAGTTCCAGCCACCAACCTTTTGGTTAGCAGCCAAATGCCTTAACCACTATACCACCAGAGCTCCTTTTTTAACCTAATAGAACCTTAACAAACAAACCTATTGCTGTCAAGTTGATTCTGACTCGTAGTGACACTATAGGCAGAGTAGAACTGCTCCTGTAGGGTATCCAGTGCTAAAATGTGAAACAGATTACTATATTTTTCTCCCATGGAGCAGCTGATAGGTTTGAACCACGAAGCTTCTGGTTAGCAGCCCAGTGCTTTACTACTGTGCCATCAGAGCTCCTTAGTAGAACCTTATAACAGGTAGATGGTGCACATGGCTTATATGCTTGGTTTCTAATCTGAAGGTTGAAGGTTTGAGTCCTAGTGATACACTACTGAAAAAATAAGCCATTGAGAACTCAGTGGGAGAACAGTTCTACTCTAACGCTTAAGGTTGTGATGACTCAGAATTGATTGGATGGCAACTGATTTAGGACAGGTGATTCACAACTCAGTTGTATACATTGTATTTAGACAAAGTATGGAGATTTACCAGACTGATAGGAACTTTAGCAGATTGGAGAAGTCAGTAACTAGATTTCTGGGAAGAGATTCTGCATTGTGAAATTTAATTTGCAGGAATTTATCTCAACAATCTATTCTTTGACCCCTTAAACATAATTTTATTTGTCCATAGAGTAGATACTTGATTTTCTTTTGGTTGATAAAATTAAGGGTGTAGACTTATACTAAATAATGCTGAAAATGGATAGAGAATAGGTTGACATGGTTTACTCAAAAAATGAAAGCTTGTGTTTTCTAACAGAATGTCCTAATATTTTCTTTAGACTTCTCTTTTTCAGGTTAATTTTTGTGACATCATCTGAAACAAGTCATTGAATTAGATATATATGTGACAAATCCATTGCTTTGGAAAAAATGGCATTTCATTAGTTAAAAGGGAGCCAGGAATAAACATGAACAATTTAAGTTATTTGATTTCAAATACACAGTATTTTAAAATACATGTATATAATTTTGAGGTCTTTGGTAATTTTTTATATTGCTATTCCAATGTATAAAGCAATATATGTTGTTGTTGTTATGTGCCGTCAAGTAGGACCCGACTCATAGTGACCCCTCCTTGGGTTTCTGAGGCAGTATCACTACGGACGTAGATTGTCCAACCTTCCTTCCGAGGAGTGGCTGGTGGATTTGAACCGCCAACCTTCTGGTTAGCAGTCAGATGCCTTAGGCACTATGCTACCAGAGCTCCCAAGCACTATATAGAGCATAATATAACAGACACTTAATACTTGAGAAACAAAATATTACAGATAAAATGTAATCAATCCATGGACTCCATCAAAATTTTATTTTTCTTTCCACTTCAGTGGTCAACTATCATCTTAAATTTACTCTTTTATTGTTTTTTTTAATGGCACAAATGGCCTTTATTGATTGAAGTGGGAAGTGAAAGAGAGGAGGGGATACTATAGCTCCTGCTCCTGGAGAGGTCCAAAACTCAGTTATGGCCCTCCAAAAAAAACAAAAAAAAACCTTGCATACTTCTTTAACATCACCACCTATAGTATATGTAATGCTTTTTGTATATGCCTACATTATACATACATGGACTTATGTACATCTCTTTGTGGAATCCCTCTGAGTCATAATCCACTTGGTGGCAGCAGCTGGTACTGGTGATACTTTATGGACATAGATTTTGAAATTTTTCCTAATCAGAATTCAGTTTTGGGGATTTATCCATGTTGATACATGTAGATTAAGTACATCTCTTTTAACTACTGTGTATTATTATTAGGCGCTCTGGTGGTGTAGTGCCTAAGGCATTTGACTGCTAACCAGAAGGCTGGAGGTTCAAACCCACCAGCCACTCCTCAGAAGGAAGACTAGGCAATCTACTTTCATAGAGATACGGCCTCAGAAACCCAAGGAGGGGACACTATGAGTCAGAAACGACTTGACAGCAGTGAGTTTGATTTTGGTGGCTTTTGGTTATTGGGCATTGTCATAGGTTTAATTTTGTCCAGCAGAAGTATGTGTTGGCTTTGCTAGGCCATGATTCCCAGTATTGTGTGGTCTTCATTTTGTAATCTGATGTAATTATCCTCCACTATGTGATGTGTTGTAAATCCTGACTTCTGTTTGTTAATGAGGCAGGATTTTTGTTGTTAGTTGCCAGTAAGTCACTTCCAACTCATAGTGATCCTGTGTACAACAGAATGAAACACTGTTGAATCTTGTGTCATCCTCTCAATAGTTGCTATGCTCAAGCCCATCATCACAGCCAGATCAGTCCATCTTGTTGAGGGACTTCCCCTTTTTCTGTTAACCCTCTACTTTACTAAGCATGATACCCTTCTCCAGTGACTGGTCCTTTCTGACAACATGACCAAAGTATGTGAAACAAAGTCTGGCCATTCTCACTTCTAAAGAGGATTCTGGCTGTACTTCTAAGATTTGTTCATTCTTCTGGCAGTCTATAATATTTTCGGTATTCTTCACCCACACCACAATTCAAATGCATCAGTTCTGTGATCTTCTTTATTCATTGTCCAGCTTTTACATGCATATGAGGCTATTGAAAATACTATATGGCTTGAGTCAGGCGCAAGTTAGTCTTCAGAGTGTTATCTTTGCTTGTAAAACTTTAAAGAACTCTTTTGCAACAGATTTGCCTAGTGCAGTATGACATCTGATTTCTTGATTGCTGCTTCAAAGAGCTGTGGTAGCATAGTGCCTAAAGCACTTGACTGCTAATCAGAAGGCTGGCGGTTCAAACCCACCGGCCACTCCTCAGAAGGAAGATTGGGCAATCTACTTCCGTAGTGATACCACCTCGGAAACCCAAGGAGGGGTCGTTATGAGTTGGGTCCAACTCGATGGCACATAACAACAACAATAAGCTTCCATGAGCATTGATTGTGGATCCAAGTAAAAGGAAATCCCTGATGACTTCAATCTTTTCTTCATTTATTGTGATGTTCCTTATTGGTCAGTTATGAGGGTTTTTGTTTTCTTTATGTTGAGGTAGAATCCATATTGAAGACTGTAGTCTTTGATCTTCATCAGTAAGTGCTTCAAGTCTTCATCACTTTCAGTAAGCAAGGTTGAGTCATCTGCATATCTCAAGTTGTTAATGAGTTTTCCTGCAATTCTGATGCCATGTTCTTACAGTCCAGCTTCTCAGATTATTTGCTCAGCATACAGTTTGGATAAGTATCGTGAAAGGAACAGCCCTCAAGCACACCCTTCCTGGTTTTAAACCATGCAGTAGTCCTTTGTTCTGTTTGAACGACTGCCTCTTGGTCTGTGTACAGGTTCTTCACAAGCACAATGTAGTGTTCTTCACAATTCACGTTCTTCACAATGTTATCCATAATTTGTTACAATGCACACATTCGAATGACTTTGCGTATGCAAGTCAATAAATAAAACACAGGTAAACATCTTTCTGGTATTCTCTGCTTTCAGACAAAACCCATCTGACATCAGCAGTGATATCTCTTGTTCCATATCCTCTTCTGAATCTAACTTGGATTTCTGGCAGTTCTCTGTGTACTGCTGCAAGCATTTCTGAATTTATTTTCAGCAGAATTTTACTTGTATGTAATGCTAATGATACTGTTTAGTAATTTCTGCCTTCTTTTAGGTCACCTTTCTTTGGAATGGACCAAGTGTGGATCTCTACCAGTGAGTTGGCCAGGTAGCTGTCTTCCACATTTCTTGGCATAAACAAGTGAGGGCTTCCAGCATTGCATCTGTTGAAACATCTCAGTGGATATTCCGCCAGTTCCTGTGGCTTTATTTTTTTGTCAATTCTGTCAGTGCAGTCTCAACTTCTTCCTTCAATTCCTTTTTTTTTTTTTTTAAAAAAAAAAAAAAAACAAACACCAACTTTTTATTGTGATTTTGGGTGCAATTTTACAAAGCAGGTTTCATTTTTACAGTCAACAGCTCATACACAGTTTGTTTCAGGACACTGATACTGTGTACTTTCCTTCTCTATGCATTCCTGGCTGGCTATCTTCTTCTCCCTGTGCAGATGCTGCCCTTCTAATCTCCCTTGCTTGACTGTTCTAAAGAGAACATCTCTCTGGTGTTATTGTTTACCTCATAGCTCTGTTTTTTGGCTGAGGGTTGAGCCACATGAGTGAGTCCAATTCCAGTCCCAAAGGGTTACTTGGGGCCATAGTTGTGGGTGTTTCACCAATCTCTATCAGACCAGTAATCCTGATCTTTAAATGTTTTTGAATTTTGTTCCATTTTTCTCCCACTGTATCCAGGATCTCCAATTTTGATCTCTTTCCAAGTAATTGACAGTGGTAGCTGAACACCGTCTAGTTCTGGTCTTAGAGTTGTGTAGACTGAGGTTCCTGTGCTCCATTGGTTCTTTGGACTAATTGTTTCCATATGTCTTTGATTATTTCATATGTATTTGCTCTGGACAAAGAGACCAATAGTTGTATCTTAGATGGCTACTCACAAGCTATTAAGACCCCAGTTGCTACTCACTAAAGTAGACTGTAGGACAATGTTTCTGTGTACTACGTTGTGATATTCTTGGTTCTTGATCATATGGGATGAAATGGTTAATCATCTCCCACTTCTTTTTGGTATAGTGAACTGTGTATTCCTTTCATCTTTTATTTTTAATGTGTTTTATTGAAATATAATTCATGTACAGTGAAATACACAAAACTGAAGTGAGATGGGTCAATTTTTTTTTTTTTTTGCAGTGTTTCCTCCCCTCCCCTCCTACCCTTGGCAACCAACAAAGAAAGTTTCCCTCCATATATAAACCTTTCCTTGACCCTCCACAATAGCAAACTAATACTATATTTGTCCTTCTGTGATTGACTTATCTCACTCAGCATAATGCCCTCAAAGTTGATGCATATTATGCAGTGTTTTGCAGACTCTACATTATTCTTTAGTGCTGCATCACATTCCAGGATGTGTATGTACCATAGTTTGGTCATCCACACTTCCGTTGATGGGCACGTAGGTTGTGTCCATCTTTTTGCTATTGTAAATAGTGCTGTGATGAACATGAGCGTGCATGTATCTGTTCCTATCCTGGCTCTCACCTCTCTAGGATATATACCTAGTAATGGGATTGCTGGGTCAAATGGTATCTCCAATTCCAACTTACTTTCCTTTTTTTTTCAATTGTGGTTTGGGTGAAG
>NW_006921613.1:7975559-7999116 GCF_000298275.1 Orycteropus afer afer
TCTAATTTTTCATTTATTTTGTCATTTTGTTCTTATAATTTCTTCCAAATTCTTTTAGGGTTTTGTCTGTGTTTTCCTTGGTCTGTCTCTCAGTCCTTTGAAGATACCTAAATATAATTCTTTTGAATTCCTTAGCAGGGAGTTCCAATGCTGCATCTTCTTCGGGGATGTGTTTTGGGTCTGTATCCTGGTCCTTTGTTTCTCCTGCTTTATCTTCTTTGTGTGGACTGTGATGCTCTGTTGTCTCTGAGGCATTGTGTTTCTGTGTTTATATTTAATTGGTGATTATATGTTGGAGTGACTTGCCCACAACTTTCATTTTCTTTGTTTTGTTTGTATGTTATCTATATAGGCAGGGTACTGTGCTGTGCTTCTCTATTCATTAGTTGACAGCACTTATACACTAACCACTGTCTCCTTTCGTTTTGTCGGCCGGCCTCTCGAGTGTCCTTGCTGACCCTGGCAAACAGAACCTGTTTTAGGTCTCTGGAATCCGAATGAAAATGCTATCATTTAAAAATCCAAAATGGTTGCCACTTGTAAACATTCAAAATAGCTGTGCCCTCAGTCATTTTAAATATCCAAAATGGCCACCGCTTGTAAACATTCAATATAGCTGCACCCTCAGTCACTTTAAATATCCAAAATGGCTGCCATGTGTAAACAGTCAAAATGGCTGCACCCTTCAGACAGCAGAAAGTCCACAGCTCAGGTTGTCTCCCTCCTTGCTGTTTCCCTTCCTAGTCATAGGCCACCAGCACAGTTGTCCCTGCAGCCCTTGGTGACCAGGGCTGATCTTTAGGTCAATTCTCAGATCCCAGCACCACTTGGAAATACTCAGGCTGTTGGTCTTGTCAGAATAGCTGACAGTCTGCAGCTCCGACCGTCTCTGCAGCTCCAACCGTCTCTGTACTCACAGTTTTCATTCAGGTTGGTGCCTAATCCACTTCTGTATAGTTCCTTTCAAAGCCAGGATTATCCTCTGTATCTCTGTCAATTGGTTTCTCTTTTCTTTGTTGAAGAGGGTCTGTGTCGCTTGTCTGCCTATTCCTCCATGTTAACGGAAGTCCTTCCTTTCATGTTTTGATGCTTCCTGCATCATTCAGTATTTTCCCCATAGAATCCTTCAGTGTTACAACTTGGGGCTTGACTTTTTTCTTCAGTTCTTTTAGTTTTAGTTTGAGAAATTCAGCCAAACATTATAATATTTTACTGTGTCTTCTTGGGCCATCCTTTGAAAACTTCTGTTCAGCTCTTTTACTTCATCATTTCTTTCATTTGCTTTAGCTACTTTATGTCCAGAGGCAAGTTTCAGAGTCTCTTCTGAGATCCATTTTGGTCTTTCTCTTTTCCTGTCTTTTTAATGACCTTTTGCTGTCTTCACGTATGATGTCCTTCATGTCACGGTACATCTGGTCTTCAGTCATTAATGTTCAACATATGAAATCTGTTCTTGAGATGGTCTCAAAATTCATGGGATATACTACTTTGATTCTTATGGACTTATTTGAATTATCTTTAGCTTCAGCTTGAACTTGCATAGGATCAGTTGATGGTCTGTTCTGCAGTCAGCTCCTGGTCTGGTTCTGACAGATGATATTGAACTCCATTGTTTCTTTCCACAGATGTAGTAAGTTTGATTCCTGTGTCTTCCATCCAGTGAGGCGCACATGTATAGTCACCATTTAAGTTGTTGAATAAAGTATTTGCAATGAACAGGTCATTGGTCTTTCAGAATTCTATCATGTGATTTCTGGTGTGGTTTCTATCCCCAAGGCCATATTTTCCAACTATTGATCCTTCTTTTGCATTCCAATTGCTAGTAATTATCAGTGTCTTTTGATTGATTGATCAATTTCAGACTGTGGAAGTTGGTGAAAATCTTCAATTTCTTCATCTTTGGCATTAGTAGTTGGTACATATATTTGAATAATAGTCTTGTTAATTGGTCTTCCTTGTAGGTGAATGTGTACTGTGCTGTCACTGCCAGCATTATACCTCACAATAGATCTTGAAATGTTGTTTTTGACGATGAACGTGATGCCATTTCTGTTCAAAGTGTCATTCTTAGCATGGTAGACCATATGACTGTCTGATTAAAAATGGCTAATACCAGTCCATTTTAGCTCACTATTGCCTAGAATATCAATCTTAATGTGTTCCATTTCATTTTTGATGACTTCCAGTTTTCTTAAATTCTTACTTTATAAGTTCCACGTTCCAGTTCTTAATGGATGTCTGCAGCTGTTTCTTCTCATTTTGAGTTATGCCACATCAGCAAATGATGGTCCTGAAAGCTTTACTCCATCCACGTCATTACTTTGACAAGGCAGCTCTTACCCAGTTGTATTTTGAGTGTTTTCCAACCTGAGGGGTCATCTTTCAGCACTGTATCAGACACTGTTCCACTGCTATTCATAGGATTTTCACTGGTCAGATATCTTTGAAGGAGATCATTAGATCCTCCTTCCTAATCTGTGTGAGTGTGAAAGCTCCACTGTTAACCTGTCCTCCATGGGTGACACCCTGCTGGTATTGGAAATACCACTGGCATTGCTTCCAGCATCACAGCAACATGCAAGCCACCACAGTATGACAAACTGATAGACAAGTGGTGGTCTTCAGCTCTATGAATTGTAACTTTACCAAATCCAAAGTCCTAAGGAGAGGAAACAAAAACTTCTCAAGTCTTACATGATGGAAGAAACCATTTCTTTCATTTCCAGACTTAATGAATTCCAGCTATGAAACAGATGGCACCATATATTGGTCACTAATTTAAGGCATTTATACCACATTCTACAGGAACAGACTGCAGCCTTACTGGATGCTGTGTCCCATATAGCTACAACTAAATGTAGCTCCTTGTTGTTGTTAGGTTTTGTCAAGTTCCTTCTGACTCACAGCGACCCCATGCACAGCAGAACAAAACACCTCCCTATCCCGCGCCAGCTTCATGATCCTTGCTATACTTGAGCCCATCATCGCAGCCACCGTGTCAATCCATCTCGTCTAAGGCCTTCCCCTCTTTCATCAACCCTCCACCTTACCAAATATGACATCCTTCTCCAGGGAATGGTCCCCTCTGACAACATGACCAAAGTAGGTGAGATGAAGTTTAGCCATCCTCACTTCCAGGAAGCATCTTTGCTGTACTTCTTCCAGGACAGATCTGTTAGTTCTTTTGGCAGTCCATGGTACCTTCAGCATTCTTTGCCAGCACTACAACTCAAAAGCATCAACTCTTCTTCGGTCTTTCTTATTTATTGTGCAGCTCTCACATGCATACAAGGTGAATGGAAATATCATGGTCTGTGTCAGGTGCAGACATCCTTGCTCCTCAGGACTTGAAAGAGTTCCTTCGAGCCGACCTACCCAGTGCTATACGTTGTCTAATGTCCTGACTGCTGCTTCCATTGTCCTCGATTGTAGAACCAAGCAATGTGAATTCTTTGACAGCCTCAGTCTTTTCTCCATTTATCATGATGCTGCTTATTGGTCCAGTTGTGAGGATTTTTGTCTTTTGTATATTGAGATGTAATCTATATTGTAGACTGTGTTCTTCAGTCTTCATCAGTAAATGCCTCAAGTCATCCTCACTTTCAGCAAGCAAAGTTTTATCACCAGCGTATCTCAGGTTGTTAATGATTCTTCCTCCAGTCCTGACGCCACATTTTTCTTCATATAGTCCAGCTACTCCTTGTTGTAAAACATGTTAAGTTCTGTAGGCATGAGTCAACAACACTTCTTTACCATAAAATGTCTGCTAGTCAGAAAATGTTGCTTGAGATATTACAGTGACAAACAAAGGTTCTAAGAGTGTACAGTGGTGGCGCTTGCAGCAGGGAAGGTAAATTCACACATTCTGGTGTTCCTATCCTCCTGAAGATAACAAGCTACCCTCATGAGAGGGGACCCAGTGTAATCAACCTACCACCTGATTCCCCCAAGGAGCTGTCACAAATCAGAGGCTCAGCTTTGGCTTCCATTGTTGGCAGGTTGGACACTTGTAGTGGCAGCAACTAGATCAGCCTGGGTGAGGAGAAAACCATGTCATTAAGCCCATGCATCATCACTGTTCTACATCCATGGCCACTCTATACATGGGCTTAGTGACCAAGCATCAGGATGGCTAGGGAAAGAGACTAACTGATATCCGCAGGACAGATTATCTTGTTGTTGTTCATCTGACAGCTGAGAGCCTCCTCTACTATCCTTTGTTTGACATTACATACAATACCATTATGTTCACACTCTGTGTCTATAGTGGGTTGAATTGTGTGCCTCCCAAAAAAGATAGTTATGTCTAAGTTCTAAACCCTAGTAACTGAACGTGAAAAAAGGTCTTTGCAGATGTCATTAAGTAAAGAATCTCAGTATAAGATCATCCTGGATTTAGGTGTCCTTATAAGAGAATTCTGACTTGATGGCAACAGGTTTGTTTTTTGATTCGTAAGAGAACAGAGAGGGATAAATGACACATAATACTCAGAGGAAAGAGACAGAGATTGAAGAATGATGCATCTACAAACCAGGAAACATTAGTAATTGCTGCCAGGGGTCAGAAGGTAAGATAGGAGCATGCAACACATTCTCTCTCAGAGGCTCAAAAGAAACCAACCCTGCCAGTATCTTGATTTCAGACTTCTGGTCTCCTGAACTATGAGTGAAGTAATTTCTATTGTTTTAAGCTACCCAGTTTGTAGTAATTTGTTGTGGTAGCCAGGAAACTAATACAGTGTTCATTCTAAAAGGTTCACCATTTACTTCTCTACCAGAGGTCCTTACCATTAATTTTCCAATTTTGTTACTTCTAAGTCCCTGACCAGCAGCTTATATCTTATCTTAGCCCATCTCTCCTTGCACAGAGTAAAGAACCAGGCAAAGTTCTGCCTACTGGGTGAAGTTCTCTTCACTGCTGTTTGTTAAAGCTATCTCTGAATTGTAGCGCAGTAGTCGACTACTTCTAATACCAGCATAGTGCGCAGACCCATCCATAACTCAAGCCCATGTTTTCATCCTCCACTCACTAGTTTTAGAAAACTCCTATGAAGCTGTTAAGTATAATATGAGAGAGGTGACAAAGCAGAAGGTGGTACCATGAGAGAAGGTAATTCTGAAATTAATGAATCTAACTGTATAGCAGATTGGTTAACACAGACCCCCTTCCCCAACTCAATCACCAAAAAATCTTGAATTTACACAACACATGTCTCAGACCAAGTCATTGTATCCATATCTGATTTAAAAACAAAACAAACTCTTACAACTCAGTAAGACAACCCAATTAAGAAATGAGCAAAAGATGATTTAAACGAATACTTCACAAATAGACCCAGGGTTACAAACGAGATTCATTTCTGTGTCTTTAAAAAATTTGTCAGGGCTTCAAATCTGGTTTTGCCCAATTCAATCATGGCTGAAGTCTCACCAGAACAGACCCAAATTTTTAAAGTACAGTGAACAAAGATAGCTGGAACAGGAAAAAATACAAAAGGGCAGCTACACATTGCATAGCAACCAAATCTCTTGCCTTGGACTTTGAGCACAGTCTGAAGTGCTGCCCTACTCAAAGTTGGGGCCATCCGTGCCACTTTGAATGTGTGTCACTCTCCTACAGTCCTGTCAGTAATTCAGTCTCATGCATTAGGTTCCTAAAAGGGCTCACAACATCTCTTCTGAGTATCCCATTCTAGGGTTTTGACCCCTGATTTTTCCTGTTCTAGGTACTGTGCCAAATCTGCCAAATTCTAAGACTTTGGGTCTGTTACTGTTTTGCTTCCTAGGCCATGACAGAACTAGTTTAAGAGGCAAGAAGGAATGGTCCTTAAGTCAGATGTTCATAACCCAGAGGTTGCTTGTATATATAAATCAGCAATATGCACGTGAAAAGATGCTTAGTCGACAGAGAAATGCAAATTAAAATCACAAGTTTCTACTTACAGACCTATTAGAATGGCTAAAACTAAAAAAGATGACCATATCAAGTGTTAGAATATAGAGGAATAGGAGTTCTTAGCTACAGCTGGTAGGAATGAAAAAGGATACAGCCTGTTGGAAAACAGTTTGATGGTTTCTTAAAAAGTTAAACAAAAACCTACCATATTGCCCAGTCATTACATCTGTAGGAAGTTATCCAAGAGAAATGAAAATACGGGGTCAAATAATAACTTACACAATTGGAAATTTGGCTTCAGATACAATATATGATGATATTAAAGATTTACATTAAAAAAAAATCCTTGACTTTAAAATTAGAAAGGCGCTTCCAACTGTGGAAGAATAACTCCTCACGCAGAATAACAACTATAAATTCTGGACAAAACATAACAACTACCTAAAGGCATTGAAGGGCATCCAGAAACTGGAGGTAGTATATACTTGCAATAAAGGAACAGTATTGGGTGAATTTCTTTTTTTTTTAAAGTTTTTTGCCTGAACAGAGGCTTCACATTCCACAAGTGTGGCTTGAAAAACCAGAATATTAGATCTAAGGCACCACATCATCTGGAAAGTGATAAGTCCCAGTTAAAGGAGCCCTAAATTCTGCATGCTTAACTCTGCCCAGGTCTCTGGCAGACCCATGAACTATACGTACATGGGGTTAACTCCAAGTAGCTCACTGAAGGATAAAGCAACTGAACAGAGAGATTGCTGCTCCTGTAGGAGAGACAGAGTCTGACAGACAAAGACAAAGTTAAAACTAGCCCAAAGCAAAATGTTGAAATAAGTTGTTTGTCTCTGACTCTCTGACTTCTGTCAGGGTCAAATTCATTTGACCTTCTGGCGCTCTTCTAGGCCTTACTCTAGCATTTCACTCATGCTCTTAATTGACTGCTAACTACATTTAACTACATAACTAATAATTATAATAGTGCTTTAATTTAGATGTAAACCTTCTAAGCAGCAAATGTATTTTTCAAAAAGACTATATTGAAAAGCCTCTTTGAAATGACAGTGATGTCACCTTTGGGTAGAAAATGGTTTTATTATAATCAAAAAATTAAACTGAATCGAATTGAAATCATGAGTATGTGAAGAGAGTCCTACCATATCCAGTCCTTTTTTTCTGCCCATTTTACTTTCCTGCTGACCTTAGGAAGAATGATACCATAACTGTTGAGTAGCCCGTTACTGCCCTAGGTTTGTGAGATAGTGAATGTTCAAGATAGAGGACTATGAGCACTTGTTGTCATACCATATTCTGGGACCTAAGAGATTAAACAATTGATTATTAGGCACAGTAAGTCTGAAGAGTGGCCAATCTCAATTTCGCCCATATAGTACCAATTTTTTCCTCAAATGTTTTACAGAAAGTCTTAGCCTGTTGTTGTTATGTGCCATCAAGTCAGACCCAACTCATCGCGACCCCTCCTTGGGTTTCCGAAGCGGTATCACTACAGAAGTAGTAGATTGCCCAACCTTCCTTCTGAGGAGCGGCTGGTGGGTTTGAACTTCAGCCTTTTGGTTAGCAGCAGAGAACTTCATTAGGGCTCCTGAACATCTAAGATTACTAAAGTATCAAAATAAATATACAGGAAATAGAAGAATGGCATAAATAACTTAGAAAACAGAAACCTGTGTTTAAGGAAATGGTATGTATGTAAGAGCTGGACATTGAATAAGGAAACCTGAAGGAGAGAGAGTCAATGCTTTTGAGTTGTGGTGCTGGCAAAGAATGCTGAGAGTACCATGGACTGCTAAAAGAACTAGCAAATCTGTTCTGGAGGAAGTCCAGCTGGAATGCTCCTTGGAAGGGAGAATGGCCAGATTTCATCTCACCTACTTTGATCATGTTGTAAGAAGGGACCAATCCCTGGAGAAGGATATCATGCTTGGTGAAGTTGAAGTTCAACGAAAAATGGTAAGGCCCTCAACAAGATGGATTGACACAGTGGTTACAGGTATAGCAAAGATTGTGGGCCTGGCACAGGACTGGGGAGTGTTTATTCTGCTGCACATAGGGTCACTATGAGTCAGAGACAACTTGACGGCACCTAACAACAACAACGTGATGAGCATAACACAAATCAGCAGGAAAAAATGAACTATTAAATAAATAATGGTGAGACAAGTAGTTATCCATACCTCATACTTTATTTAAAAATGAATATTAGATGGATTAAAGTAAAAATGTGAACAGTAAAAAAAAATTTCGATGAAAAAAATTGAGAGTAGCTTTATGATCTCAGGATAGGAAAGGATTTATTTTTTTGAAAATACAGGAAAAAACACACTACAAAGAAACTACTGATACAATAATAAAATTAAAAGCTAGTGAACGCCAGCAGCCGGGAGACAAAGGAAGAAAAAACACAGCCTATCATAAACAAAGTGGGAAAGGAAAAAAAAAAAAAAACCCTACAAAATGCAGAAGATATTTGCATCACTTAAAGCTAATAAAAGATTAGTATCCAGGATACATAAAGAACTCCTACAAGTAAATAAATAACAAAAAGATAATCCAAAGACAACAGAGCGAAGAATATGAACAAGCAATTCACCAGAGGAGATAACTGTGCCAAAAACCTGTAACCTGAAATGATTTTCAGCCTTATTAGTGGCCAGGGAAAAGCAAACTAAAACAATGTGATACCATTTCACAGGCAGGAGTCTAGAAAAAGAAAAAAGTGTTGGCAAAGATGTAGGACAAAATAGGAATTACTATTGGAGTGCAAACTGCACACTTACTTTGGTCAGCACATTGGTAGTATCTGTAAAGTTGAAAATGTACCAACACTATGACTTAGCAATTCCACTTGTAGAAATACCAAAAACAAACTGCCGTGGAGTCAAACCCGACTCATAGTGACCCCTCTTTGGGTTTCCCAGGTGGTATCTCTATGGAAGTAGATTTTCTAACCTTCCTTTTGAGGAGTGGCTGGTGGGTTTGAACTGCCAGCCTTCTGGTTAGCAGTCATATGCCTTAGGCACTATGCTACCATCCTAGAAAAATTCTCACCCTTGAACATAAGGTAACACACAAGGGTGTTGATCATTATTTGTAATTAAAAAAAAAAACAAACAAACCTAGAAACAATCTTAAACACGTCTTTTTTATCCAAACAGTGCATTCGATTTACAGAGGTATCAGTTCATGCTTGTTTTTGTTCTCTAGTGCTGCTGTAAAAAGTACCACAAGTGGATGGCTTTAACAGGAATTTATTCTCTCATTTTAGGAGGCTAGATGTCCAAATTCAGGATGTCAGCCCTAGTGGAAGGCTCTCTTTGTTGGCTCTAGGGGAAGATCCCCATCTCCTTTCAACATCTGTGGAACTGCCATTCCTTGGAGATCTCCATAAATCTTGGCATCCATCTTTGCCTGAATCTAGGAGGTTCTCAGTGCAGGAATCAGCCCCAAAGAATGAGCTCTGCTCCAGGCCCTTCTTTCTGGTGGTACTGAGGTGCCTTTCACTTTGCTCACTTTGCTGTCCTTTCACCTCTTCTAAGATAACAGGTGATGGAGGCCACACCCCAGTGAAACTCCTTTCACTAGATCAGGCCTCTGACCTGAGTAAAAGTGAGTTGCACCCTACTGTAATCCTGTCTCATTAACATAACAAATGCAACCTAATCATCATTAACATAATGTAACCCTTCATAATCCTTTCAAAAGGTGACTAGAGAAGACAGTAAAGTATTGTAATAAAATATGCAAAGACCTGGAATTAGAAAACCAAAAGGAAAGAACGCTCTGGGCATTTCTCAGGCTAAAAGAACTGAAGAACAAATTCAAGCTTGGAGTTGAAATATTGAAGGATTGTCGGGTTAAAATTTAAAGCATTTGACTGCTAACCAGAAGGGTGGCAGTTTGAATCTACCAGCTATTCCATGGGAGAAAGATGCTGCGGTCTGCTTCTGGAAAGATTTAGTCTTGAAAACCCTATGGGATGGTTCTACTCTGTTCTATAAGATCTCTATAAGTCAGAAGAAACTTGATGGCAATGGGTATGGGTAAAATACTGAACGATGCAAGAAGCATTAAAAGAAAATGGAAGAACCCTGTGGCTCAGCTTTTAGCCAAATAGTAGACAGGCCTGTAAGGTGAACTATGGAAGTATACACTCCCCAGAACAAACAAAAAAACAAACTCACTGCTGTCAAGTCAGTTCAACTCATAGTGAACCTTCCTTGGGTTTCTGAGGCGATATGGAAGTGGATTGCCCAAACTTCCTTCTGAGGAGTAGCTGGTGGGTTTGAACCAGGTTAGCAGTCAATGCCTTAGGCACTACACCACCAGAGCTCCTTCCCTAGAGCAACCAACCATAAAAGAACAATGAACCATGAAAGATGAAAAGGACAGCATTTGCCCAGGGGTAAAGCTCAAAAGGCAGGAAGGAATATGAAGGTGGGACAAATTGAAACATAAACAGTGAGGAAGTGGAAAGAGTGCTATTACTTTGTAGGGATTGTAATCAATGTCATGAATCAAGATGTGGATGAATTTTTGAATGGAATATACCAATTTGCTCTATACATGTTCACTCAAGTCGCAATTAAAAAAAAAAAAGATGGAGTCATTGTACTGAAAAGAATTGGTTGATGTCCAACCATTTCAGGGGGTAACGTATGAGGAAGAACTGATGGTATTGAAGGAAGAATTCTAAGATGCACTGAAGGCATTGGAGAAGAATAAAGCTCTAGGAATTGACAGAATACCAGTTGAGATTTCAGCAAATGGATGCAACGCTGCAATTGCCCAGCTCACTCATCTATGCCAAGAAATTTGGAAGACAGTTACCTAGCCAACAGCCTGGAAGAGTTTGATATTTGTGTTCATTCCAAAGGAAGGTGATCCAACAGAATGTGGAAATTACTGAAAAATTACATTAATATGACATGTAAATAAAATTTTGCTGACAGTAATTTAAAAATGGTTGCAGCAGCCATTGACAGGTAATTGCTAGAAATTCAAGCCAGATTTCAGAAGAGAGTGTGAAACAAACTATGGATAACATTTCAAAGAATGGTAATTCCAGAACCTTAGTTGTGCTTATATGGAACCTGTACAGAGACCAAGAGACAGTTGTTGGAGAAGAACAAGGGAATACTGCATGGATTAAAATCAGTAGAGATGATATCTTTCACCATACTTACTCAATCTATATGATGAGCCAATAATCCAGGAAACTGGACTACATGAAGAAGAATGTAGCATCAGGAGTGAAGGAAGACTCATTAATAACCTGTAATAAGGAGATGATGCCACCTTCCTTGCTGAAAGGGAGGAGGACTTGAAGCACTTACTGATGAAGATAAAAGTACAACCTTTAGTATGGATTACACCTCAGCATAAAACAGAACTCTGCAACTGGGCCAATAAGCAACATCATGATAAAGGGAGAAAGTATTGAAGTTGTCAGAGATTTTGTTTCACATCGGTTCACTAACAACGCCATGGAAGCAATAGTCAACATGTATTGCACTGGGCAGATCTGCAAAAGACCTCCTTAAAGTGTTAAAAAGTGAAGATGTCACTTTGACAACTACTGTGAGCCTGATCCATGGTATTTTCAGTTTCTTGGTATGTATATGAAAGTTGGGCAATAAATAAGACTGAAGAAGAATTGATGTATTTGAATATGGTGTTGGCTAAGAATATTGAATATACCATGGGTAGCCAGAAGAACAAACAAGTCTTGTCTTGGACGAAATACGGCTAGGATATTCCTTAGATGCAAGGATGGTGAGATTTTGTCTTCACATAGATTATCAGGAGGGACCAGTCCCTGGAGAAGGACATCATACTTGGTAGGTTATAAGGTCAGCAAAAAAGAGAAGACGACTCTCAATGAGAGGATTGACACAGTGGCTGTAATAGTGGACTCAAACATAGCAACAATTATGAGCATGGCACAGGACCATGCAGTGTTTTGTTCTTTTGTACATGCATAGGGTCACTATGGGTCAGAACTGACTCAGTGGCACCTAACAACAAGAAGAAAGTGCCCAAGAAAGGAATGTTTGCACCAGAAAACTCATTCATGGTTTTGATTAATTGGAAGCTGAGAGGCTACTTGCTGTTTCTTTTTAGCTCTTCATGCCCTTCTACCAATAGGCACAGAATTTGGTCAGTGTACGGCCTAGGATGATTGATTACCCATTACCAAGGAGAGTTTGGGCTGCTACCCCGTAACAAGAACAAAGAAACCCAGGAGTTACCCTATTCTGTACTGTCTTACTGTTCAGAACCCCTCTCAACCATCTTGGACTCTCATACCTTGTGCTAAGCTGCCTTCCTTTGAGGGCATCTTCTTACCCTACCTGAGCTCCTGATACCTTGCACTGGGCCACCATCTCTCATAGACTCCCTCTTTACCCCTCTAGGGTTTAAGCTGTGTAAAAGTCACTATTGCTTTTCCATGGGAATGCTCTTTTCACCCTGTTCGAGCTCATACTGTGCCAGACTGCAGCTTTATGCTCTTCAGTACATTTGGGTCCTGATACCCTGTTGCAGGCCAGAGCTACTCCTCTTTTTTTCTGTGGATACCTACTTTGCTTGGCCCTAACCAGTGGCTTTCAGACTGAATTCTGAGTGAAGAACAGCTCTTAATTACATAAACAAACTAATTAGTACTTTCTTTCTAACTCAGAGGGATGTGTAGTTTTAAAGTGACATGTTTATCCAAGTAAGAAAGGGCTGTTAAATGACCCTTTATGCACAGTAACATATATAACCATGGTTTTTATTCTAAATTATAAATTTCTTTGATGTGCTTGAAACTCAATAAATGGGTTATACGGACTAGGAGCTTATTGTCTCATCTAAACCATGACTTACGTACAGCAAGATGAGGTGTCTACAGACCCATTAGGGAATTAGCCTTTTCTGCTTAGAGAATATAAAATCCAGATATTCTTTTGGTGGCAATTTAATATGTAGAATCGTAAGTATATTTAACAGGTGAAATAGATTGATTTCCACACAAATTACCTTTTTAAGAATCTTAATTTTTCCTTCCAGTTTTTATCAACGACACCTGAGCAGGACCGGATCCTCTGCTACTGATTTGGAGAGTGGGATGTGGTTAGATTTGTTTATAATGTTTTGCCCCTATTGCTGGTAGACTGACTAGGAAGAATTTTATTTATGGATTTTTAAAGTGATGATAATACTAACATTGTTGAGATTTGACTGTGTGCCAGGCGTTGTGCTAAAGCACTTTGTATGGATCATTTTATTTAATCCTCAGCAACATTTTGAGTTAAGTACTATTACGCGGTTTTACAGGTAAGGAAACAAAGAAGGCACGAAAGTTGTTCGAGGTTCCATAGCTAGTAAACAGTAAAGCTGGTATCCTGACTCAGGTTGAAATGATTCTAGAATCTGTGTTCTGTAACCACTGAAGATCACTACGTGAGCTTTAAGATCCTTTCCTGTGCTAACATCTGTGATTATACTTACCTGAAATAAGTTTTAAGTTTAGAAGGTTTCAGATTTGTGTTTGTAGTTTGCCACCTCTTGGAAGAATTTGGTAATGCAGCTTTAAACTTAATGTTGGATTGTTGTTGTTGTTGTTATGTGTCGTCGATTAGTACTTACTAAAAGAAGGAAAAGTATAACATTAGGAATATATTTGCATATTTGTTTATTTATTTATAATAAATCCAGGGCAGATTTGGTTGGGTAGCTGATGGCAGAGCAGAGTCAGAATCTCAAAAGCTGCAAAAAGTTGTTTATCATTGGGTGGGGTGTACAGCTCTCAGTTGGAGTATGTGAAGCAAATCCTATTGTAACAAGTGAAGGCCATAAACCACAGTATATACAAAAAAAGAAAAAAAAAAAAAAAACCCTCACTGCTGTCGAGTTGGTCTTGACTCATAGCGACCCCTCGTTGAGTTTCTGAGGCAGTATCTCTACGGAATTAGATTGACCAGTCTTCCTTCTGAGGTTTGGCTGGTAGGTTTAAACCATCAGCTTTCTGGTTAGTAGTCAAATACCTCAGACACTAAGCCACCAGAGCTGCTAAACCACAGTGTGTGGGGTGAGAATATATTCACAGCTGGCTGTTAGACAGAATTTGAAATAAAATTGGTAACATTGAAGAGTGCTGGTGATTGATGAGGGGAGCCAAACCCAAACCAATCCACTGTCATTGAGTCAATTCCAACTCATAGTGACCCTACAGGACAGAGTAGAACTGCCCCCCATAGGGTTTCCAAAGCTGTAAATCTTCACAGAAGCAGACTGCCTCATCCTTCTCCTGTGGAGCAGCTGGTAGTTTCAGACTGCCAACCTTTTGGTTAGCAGCCAAATATTTAACCACTGTACCACCAGAGTTCCAGGAGGAGGGGAGAAAAGAAGAGTTATTAATAATTAAGGAAGAAAAAGCTGCAGGAGATAGTTTTGAAACGTGGTTATATAAGTCACAATAGGCATAAAGTGTGGTAAAAATTTGTGAGCCCAGAAGTGACATGCTGTCAGTCATCTTTAGCAAACAGTTTTTCTAGCATGTCTGCGATGTTTTTGCCAGTTAGTAGAAACTATTATGGAAGGTTTTTGGTGGTAAAGGGTTGGTACTGGCAATTTGTTTATTTTTAACAAGAATGATATAATTAAATTAACATGTGAATAAGATTTGTACATGCAAACCTGATTTAGGAAGGAGTTTCCTTCTGGCAATTCCATCAGAAGTTCTAACATAAATTGAATATCTCATTTTTTTGGTTAGTTTTCATTAGTATTGGCTTTTATCATCAGTATATTTATAAATCTTAACAGCATTTCCTCCAAGCAGCAGGGTAATTCTCTCTTTAAATGCCTTGAAACCAGGAATTGACCCTGCCTATTCGTAAATATTCATCTGTTCTGGCATCCCTTTCCAGAACAAGCCTGTTATCCATGTTGAAAATCTGCTCAGGTCCTGTATATCTTACCCAGCTCATCCTTGAATTTTCTGACAGCTTCACCATTGTCACGTCCTGCTTCTCCAGTTATACATACATTATGGAAGCTAAACCTGCATTTGAAGTGGTAAAACCAGCGCTTGCTATTCCTTTGGGATTTCAAAAAGGCTATGTGCTTGCTGCTGTGTGCTTGCTTTCGTTTGAATTGTCAGTAAACTCAAAGGCACCTTTTTCTGAATTTGGTCTTCTATCCAAATCATCAACAGCTTCTCTATCTTGTGGCTTGGCCCTTGCCTCCTCTTTGTTCAATTTGTTGATTTTATGCCAATCTCTTCTTTAACTACCTCCAAACTCCATTCTTTTTCTTGATTGTCAAACAGTTGAATGAGAGTCTTTTCCTCATGCTGTTTTGCTGACTTTTTTCTTTCTATTATTAAGCCTTAATGAATTTCATCTTTACATCCATGCCTAGGGGAGCTCTGGTGGCGTAGTGCCTAAGGTATCTGACTGCTAACCAGAAGGCTGGTGGTTCAAACCCACCAGCCACTCCCCTGAAGGAAGGTTGGGCAATATACTTCCAAGGTGATACTGCCTCGGAAACCCAAGGAGGGGTCACTATGAGTTGGACCCAACTCGATGACAGTGAGTTGGGTTTGGTTTGGTATCCATGTCTAGAGCCTTCCTCACTTTTTTTTTTTTTTTTTGGTATTAGAACTTTCAATATGTCTAACTTTTGTTAGACATATTGTTGGGGATGTAAGCAGTACAGATGTTAGTTACAGTTAGAGAAACTCAAATTAGTTGATGCTGCTTATGGTATAATATGCTGAATAAGATCACGCCATAGGTGGTCTACAAGGAAATCATGTCTTATAACACATCAGTGTAAGGACAGTTGAGTGCATCTACTATTCAATTGTTGTATGCCCTTAGTGCATGTTCTTAGAGCTGAACGTTGCCCAACTTCATCTGTTATGATTCTGGACACAGATGCCACCTTTACTGTAAACCAGGCCATATCCTGCTGTACTATATACAGTGTTTGAACAGTACATGATAAATTGAACATCTGGGGATAAGCATCTGAGAATGATAACATCAGCAGAGAATGCCCTACAACATTGCGTGTAGTGCCTATTACTGTAATGATGCTGTTGTTATGTGCCGTCGAGTTGGACCCGACTCACAGCGACTCCTCCTTGGGTTGCCGAGGCAGTATCACTATGGAAGTAGATTGCCCAACCTTCCTTCCGAGGAGTGGCTGATGGGTTTGAACCGCAAGCCTTCTGGTCAGCAGTCAAGTACCTTAGGCACTGTGCTACCAGAGGAAAACGGCAGTTTAGGGATATGTTCTCAAACATTAGATTTTGGTCAGTGGTAGTTAGGTTTTATAGCTATATTCATATTGCTATTAAAGTGCCTTTACTATTAAAATTTCTGTAGGAAAAATAATTTTTGCTATTGCACATCTTAAACTCTTTAGTCTTCTCGCTCCTTTTATTTTTTAATTAAACCTTAACACAAGATCTCCTGGGGTTATATATATGCATAGGATGAATATAAGTGTCTAAGAAATAGTAGAGGAACAATCTGCAGGGCCTTTACACATACTTACTGGACTGACTTGATTCAATGGGAAGACAAAAACAACACTTTTGTGATATTTAGGGCATGGGTTGACAAACTATGGCACATGGGCCAAGGGCCTGTTTTTGTGTGGCTTTCGTCCAAGTATGGTTTTCACGTTTTTTAAGGTTGAAAAAATCTGACAGAGACAAAAATAACACACATTGTGTATTTTACAAAGGCTAAAATACTATCTGTTGTTGTTGTTATGTGCTGTCGAGTCGGCCCCGACTCATAGTGACCCCTCCTTGGGTTTCCGAGGCAGTATCACTACGGAAGTAGGATTGCCCAACCTTCCTTCCGAGGAGTGGCTGGTGGGTTTGAACCGCCAGCCTTCTGGTTAGCAGTCAAGTGCTTTAGCCACTATGCTACCAGAGCTCCTATCTAGTTCTTTATAAAAAACGTTTGCTGATCTTCTATTTAGAGTATAGCCATGCTTGTCTAAGAAGTGGGAAATTGAGGGAAGCATCGATCTAAGTGAATAAGTGTTCTATTTGGAGCCTGATAAATTGCATGTGTCAAATATACCAGTGACCGTGAAGCTGACACAGGATCAGGCTGCATTTCACTCTGTGATACATAAAGTCACCATACATAAAGTCGGAGCCAACTTAAAGGCAACTAACAAGAAGTAGCATATGCTGTTGGAAAATAAGTATAGAGGTCTCTGTGCCAGATTGATCTTAAGAAAACAACTGTGTTCACTTTTGTTTACTAACTGCTACTTGAGGTTCATTTTTCTCCTTTATATAGCTGTCTTCTAAATAAAAATGCCAGTGAAAATACTTGGTTACACTTAGTAGGAAAGCGTAAGCTGTGAGTTGTATATACCTGTGATTCATTTTTATGAGTATTTCAGTTAATAAATATCCTAAGTTTTAGAAGCCACCATTTAATACCTAATAGATTTACTGGAGTATTAGTCCATTTCTCTAGAGCAGTCATTTTGATATCTATTTAATCCCCCTACCTCAACCTGTTTTCAATAACTGTGCCTCAGAGTTGCCTCAGGCTATTGCTGAAGAACAGAAAGGAGAAAGAAAAGGGGGAAATGTTAATACTGATTGGCCGTAGTTAATAATTAACAGCACATTTTAGGAGTATGCTAGGCCTTCTGTTCTTTTGTTTTTTTGTTTTTTCTCCATTTACGTATAGAGCTATGTGGTATGCATATTATAATGCAGTAAAGCTGTTTAAAAGGGGAGAAGGAAGGTTGTTAAGAGACATGTACAATAGAATGAGGAAATGTAACATGTTTGCTTATTGGTTGTGAGGATTTTTGCTAAGGAATACTTCTTAGAAAGGACGATGGTGAGATTTCATCTTAAGTATTTTGGACATGTTACCAAGAAGGACCAGTCCCTAGAGAAGGGCGTAAAACTTGGAAAAGTTAGAGGGTCAGCAAAAAAGAGGAAGACCCTCAACAAGATGGACTGACACAGTGGTTGCAACATTGGGCACAAAGAACAATTGTGAGGATGGCGCAGGACCAGGCAATGTTTTGTTCTGTTGTACATAAGGTCTCTATGAGTTCAAACTGACTCAGGGGCCCCTAACGATAACAATCACAACATACGTTTGATTAGAGTTATTAAAGAAGAGAGATAAAATGGGCAGAGCAGTGTTAAAAGAGATGTCAACAATTTCCCAGAACTCATGAAAGGCACCCATCCACAGATTCCAAAAACTTAATTCCCAGTCAGGATTTTTAAAAACTCCACACCTAGACAAATTAGGTCAGAAGTGGGACATTCCAGAAATGATCTTCTATTAGTTGTAAGTTTATACTTCTAACAACTTGAGGCATATATTGTTTTTAAGTTTAAACTCCCTCAAGATAGTGGCTGTTTTTAAATTGCTTTGTATGACCATATGAAGGTGATGGGAGTCAAAGCCCACCAGGGAGTCTTTTTGGCTCTAAAGATAAAAGACTCCCAAAATACAGTACAATTGGTATTTCTTCCCACCAGCCCCTTATAAGAACATAGCTCAAGAATCACTGATTGGCAACAAGATATTATCAAGTATTCCTCTTTGGTGGATCACTCAAGCAGCTCACAGCTCAAATGCAAGGAGACAAGATACTCGTTGAGTAGGTGTAGGATTTGTCTTTGCTTCATGCCCACCCAGAAGCCACTCTCTTGTAACAGCCTATAGATACAGCTTTCGAAGTTCTACAAAAGTGTTATACCCAGTTACAAAAGTAAATGTACATAGGGAAACCCAAAGCTATGATTTCTTTATTGACTAGATATTTATAGCTTCCCAATGTGCATAGGGAGCTCTGGTAGCATAGTGCCTAAGGCACTTGACTGCTAACCAGAAGGCTGGCAGTTCAAACCCAGCAGCTACTCCTTGGAAGGAAGGTTGGGCAATCTACTTTTGTAGTACTGCCTCGAAAATCCAAGCAGGGGTCGCTATGAGTCGGATGCGACTCAACAGGATGCGTCTCAACAGCAGTGCGTATGTTTAAAAGATACTTTTATCTTTCACAAATACACACTAACTCAATGTCTCGAAGGCACAACAACAAAAATGTGCATACAGTTTACCAGTCCATATGCAACATAAGTAATGTTGCCTGAAAACAGTTGACATTGTATGTTTATGTCAGCTGAACAGCTAGGAAGTTAAACAAAGGTGGAGTCTCATGCTAAATGGTTTGGTTTCTTGGTGCTGCAGTGACAGAATTACCACAAGTAGGTGGAAAGATAGAAATCAGAATTCAAGATGTTTGCTTATGGGAAGGGGCCTCTGTGTCCCAGTTTGTTGTAGGTGCCAGCAGCTCTTTGTTATGCCTGGTTTTCTGATGCATCTACCTCCATCATGAGGCTTTTATCTTCACCCAATGTTTATTATTTTATAAAATCACTCAGAGGGGATTAAGTTTAGGACCCCACCCTACTCTGGTATGACCTCATTAATGTAACAAGAAAAATCCTATTCCTAAACGGGGTCACATTCTGGGGAACACAAGTCAATCTATAACACCTCTTCCTATTTATATATTTTTTAAAATTTGACACTGAGCTTATTAATTTTCAGCCTTTGTTTTCTAATACAGTTTTTTAAGACTGTAAATTTCTCTGAAAGCACCATTTAGACTGCATTGCTTGGGCTTTGAAATGTATAGGAGTTTTCACTATTACTCACTTCTAAGAATTTAAAACTTCTCATTATTTTTTCTTTGATCCTCAAATTTTTTAAAAGTTTTAAATATTCGAGGATATTAAAACTTAACTACATTATGTTAATTGGATTGTGACGAGTGAATCTGATTTGAAAGGTATTCATTCTCTGAAATCTGTTCAGTCTTGCTTTATGATCAAGTATCAAGTTTTATATATGTTTTCTTTGAAAAGAATGAATATTCTAGTTATATGCAGAAATCAGCGTATGTCCATTTAGTCAACCTTATTAATTATATTGTTAAAATCTTACAGTTTTCCTGAGAATTTTTTGTCTGATCTTATAATAATTGAGTGAAATATGATAGTCTACTGTGATGCTTCTGTTGTTAGGTGCCATTGAGTTGGCTCCAATTCATATGACCCCTTGTACAATAGAATGAAACACTGTCCAGTCCTGACCATTCTCATAATCCTTGTTATTCTTGAGCCCATTGTTGCAGCCACAGTGTCAGTCCATCTCACTGAAGGCCTTCCCCTTTTTCACTAACCCTCCACTTTACCAAGCATGATAGCCTTCTCCAGGGAATGGTTCCTTCTGACAACATAACCAAAGTAGGTGAGATGAAGTCTGGCCAGTCTCATTTCCAGGGAGTATTCTGGCTATACTTCCAGGACAGATTTGTTGGTTCTTCTGGCAGCCCATTGTACTTTTTAGTATTCTTCACCAACAGCACAACTCAAAAGCATCAGTTCTTCTTCATTCTTCCTTATTCATT
Organism: Orycteropus afer afer; assembly: GCF_000298275.1. Classification (NCBI taxonomy): domain Eukaryota; kingdom Metazoa; phylum Chordata; class Mammalia; order Tubulidentata; family Orycteropodidae; genus Orycteropus; species Orycteropus afer. The sequence continues at coordinate 7,995,940 of NW_006921613.1, forward strand.
GTCCAGCATATAAGACTATTGAAAATACCATGGCTTGTATTAGGTGCACCTTAGGCTTCAAGGAGACATCTTTGCTCTTCATTTTAAAGAGATCTTTTGCAGCAGATTTGCACAGTGCAATACATCATCTGATTTTTTTTGACTGCTGCTTCCATTGGTATTGATTGTAGAACCAAGTAATAGGAAATCCTTAATAACTTCAATCTTTTTCCACCCACCATGAAGCTGTTTATTGGACCAGTTGTGAGGATTTTATATATATATATATATATTGAGGAGTAATCCATACTGCAGACTGTAGTCTTTAATCTTCATCAGTAAGTGCTTTAAGTCATCTTCACTTTTAGCAAGCAAAGTTGTGTCATCTGCATATCGCAGGTTGTTAATGAGTCTTCCTCTAATCCTGATGCCACGTTCTTCTTCATATAGTCCAGCTTCTTGGATTATTTGCTCAGCATACAAATTAAATAAGTATGGTGAAAGTATACAACCCTGACACACTCCCTTCCTGATTTTAAACCATGCAGTATACCCTTGTTCTGTTCGAATGACAGCCTCCTGGTCTGTGTACAGGTTCCTCATGAGCACAGTGAAGTGTTCTGGAATACCAGTTCTTTACAGTGTTATCCATAATTTGTTATGATCCACACAGTTGAATGCTTTTGCAAAGTCAGTAAAACACAAGTAAACATCCTTTTGGTATTCTTTGCTTTGAGCCAGGATCCATCTGACATCAGCAATGATACCCCTCATTCCACGTCCTATTCTGAATCCAGCTTGTGTCTTTGGAAGTACTCTGTCAATATATTGTTAGAACCGTTTTTGAATTATCTTCAGCAACATTTTACTTGCATGTGATATTAATGATATTGTTCAATAATTTCCACATTCTGTGAGATCATCTTTCTTTGGAATGGGTACAAATATGGATCTCTTCCAGTTAATTGGCCAAGTAGCTGTCTTCCAGATTTCTCGGCATAAATAAGTAAGTGTCTCCAGTGTGGCATCCATTTGTTCAAACATCTCAGTGTTCTGTCAGTTCCTGGAGGCTTGTTCTTTGCCAGTTCCTTTAGTGCAGCTTCAGTTTCTTCCTTCAGTACCGTTGGTTCTTAATCATATACCACCTCCTGAAGTAAATGAACATCAATCAGTTCTTTTTGGAACAGTGACTCTGTGTATTCCTTCCATCTTTTGATGTTTCTGCATCATTTAGTAGTTTGCCCATAGACTCTTTCAGTATTGCAACTCAAGGCTCAAATTTTTTCTTCAGTTCTTTCAACTTGAGAAATGTTGAGTGTGTTCTTCCCTTTTGATTTTCTAACTCCAGGTCTTTGCACATTTCATTATAGTAATTTACTTTGTCTTCTCAAGCTGCTCTTTGAAATCTTCTGTTCTGCTCTTTTATCTTGTCATTTCTTCCATTTGCTTTAGCTATTTTCCTTTCAAGAGCAAGTTTCAGAGTCTCTTCTGACATCCATTTTGGTCTTTTCTTCCTTTCCTGTCTTTTTAATGACCTTTTGCTTTCTTCATGTATGATGTTGTTTAATGTCATCCCACAATTTGTCTGTTTTTCAGTTTTTGGTGTTTAGTGCATCAAATCCACTCTTCAGATGGTCTCTAAATTCAGATGGGATGTAATCAAGGTCATAATTTGGCTCACGTGGATGTCTTTTAATTGTCTTCTGCTTCAACTTGAACTTGTGTATGATCAGTTGATAGTCTGTTCCACAGTCAGCTCCTGGCCTTGTTTTGTCTACAGATACTGAGTTTCTTCATCTGGCAAGGCCCATGTATATGTGTACCCACCAGTTATTTGCAATGAATAAGTCGTTGGTCTTGCAAAACTCTTATCATGTGATCTCTGGCGTCATTTCTATCACTAAGGCCATATTTTCCAGCTACCAGTGATTCTTCGTTTCCAAATTTTGCATTTCAATTACCAGTAGTAATCAATACATCTTGATTGCATGTTTGGTCAATTTCAGACTGCAGAAGGTGGTAAAAATCTTTGATTTCCTCATCTTTAGCTTTGGTGGTTGGTGCATAAATTTGAGTAATAATAGTATTAACTGGTCTTCTTTTAAGCATATATTGATATTATCCTATCACTGACAGTATTGTACTTCAGGATAGATGTTGAAATACTGTTTGTGACGATGAATGCCACACCATTCCTCTTCAATTTGTCCTTCCCAGAACAGTAGCTCATACGATTGTCTGATTCAGAGTGGCCAGAAACAGTTTATTTCATCTCATGCCTAGGATATCCATCTTTATGCATTCCATTTCATTTTTGACAGTTGCCAGTTTCCCTACATTCATACTTTGTACGTTCCACATTCCTGTTACTAATGGATGTTTGAGCTCTTTCTTCCAATTTTGAGCCATGCCCCATCAGCAAATAGAGGTCCCCAAAGCTTTACTTCATCCACATCATTAAGGTCGGCTCTGAGGAAGCTGCTTTTCCCCAATTGTGTTTTGAGTGGCTTCTGACCTGATGGGCTCATCTTCTGGCACTATGTCAAAGAGTGTTTCAGGGCTATTCATAAAGTTTTCCAGTAATATATGAGACAGTGTTTCATGCTTTTCATAAGGTTTTCACTGGCCAGTTTTTTGAGAAGTAGATAGCCCCTTCCTTCTTCTGAGTCTGTCTTAGTCTGGAAGCTTCGGTGAAACCTTTCCACCGTGGGTGACCCTGCTGATACTTGAAATACTGGTGGCAGAGCTTCCAGCCTCACAGCAACATGCAAGCTACCACAGTAGGACAAACTGCCAGGCGATTGGTGACTTCTTTGGTCTTGTTGTTGTTGCTAGGTGCTGTTGAGTTGGCTCTGACTCGTGACCCTGTGTACAACAGTACAAAACACTGCCCGGTCCTGTGCTAGCCTCACAATCCTTGCTATACCTGAGCCCACTGTTGCAGCCACTATGTCACTTTGGTCTAGATTTGTCTAATTCTCCCTATGTTTTGCTTTATGAATTTTATATGCTTAATTAAATTTTAAATTAATTAAAATTAATTTAAAATTGTTACAGTGTCCTGGCAGATTGAACCTTTATAATCACATGAGGATTTATCCTTACTGAAGTTTAGAGTCAGTTTTTATCTTTTTTTTTTTTTTTTTAGGATTTGGGTGAAGATTTACAGAGTAAATTCACTTTTCATACAGCAGTTCA
>NW_006921613.1:7999826-8046215 GCF_000298275.1 Orycteropus afer afer
TGTCAGCTCTACTATACACCTGGGAATTCTGATCATTCACATGAACTTATAGGCCCATTGTTTGCCAACCCTATATATGATCTTGGATACATTCTCCATTTAGACATACCTAATTGTTTAGCTTGTTCACCCATCTATCCGTCCCTATACCCATGTTTGCTTTCATTGACAACTCAGTTAGAGTCAGTTTTTTTCTGATACTATCTTTTTATTGGCATTTCCTTGATGTCTTTTTCTATCACTGTATCTTTAATCATTCCATGCCGTTATTTATCTTAGAAATAGAGTATAATGCTGTTTTATTTTTTTAAATTAAATCTGACAACCATCTTTAATTGTCTTTTAAATGTTCCACATTTGAGGTTTTTGTTTCAGAATGGAAATCTCAGACTTGGCTGCCTTCTTCTCTGGCTTTTTGAAGTAACAATATCCTCACAGTTCTGTTGATTGGGTAATCTAAGTCATAAGCTTTAAATGGAATGATTCTGATGTTTTAGGTGTGCTGTCATCAGTAAATATATGGTGTATAGTAAATATTTAGTGACGTGAAAAAATTAGTGTAGGAGCATTTCTTTGTATGTATTTATCATGAAATCATCTCATTCTTATGATAATGGGTTAATTTATAAACTATTCTTTAAATTTTGTTTTGTTTTAGTCCCAGAAATCCTGGATAGAAAATACTTTGACCAAGAGGGAATGTGTATATATTATACCGAGTTCCAAGGACCCCCACAGGTAAGCATATCTTTGTTTTCTTTGGGATCTTCTTAGATGTAAGTTATATTGCTACTATCTACCTTGGAAGGAAGGTTGGGCAATCCTACTTCGTAGTGATGCTGCCTCCGAAACCCAGGGAGGGGTCGCTATGAGTTGGATGCGAATCCACGGCCGTGAGTTTGGTTTATTAAAAAGAAGAATCACTAAAATTATTTGTAGTTATTCGTCCTTTGGGATGGGGGAAAGAGACAACATTAGCAAGATACCAGTGTTTTGGAATTCGCAGTGACATTTGCAGCATTAAACTGCTTTTTCAAAATGCTCACCCATCTCTTAAATTAGTCTAGTATTATAAAGATAAGGCAGATAGGTTATCTTTTGTAAGGGATTCACTAATATTGAGAGCTTAAAGATGTTTGCATATCTCTTTATTTATTGAGCTCAACGCTGTGGAAACCAATATGCACTTAATAGTCCCTATTTTTCAGTTACTATTTTGCAAGTGTATAGATTAATTATTTAATGGAAAACCTTGTCATCGGAGAGTGTAAGCATCTTTTTGTAAATTATCTTTTTGGTCTTTAAAATGCCTTTCATAATAGAAAAAAATAAAAAATTAAATCAAGAAAAGTTTACTTCTTGTTATACTCATTTAAGAAACATTTTTACTACAATTATTTTTGTTGTTCTAAGTCCTAAAAATGGAAAAAACTTAAGTCACATGAAAGATAAAGTTAATTCCTAGGTTGTAGTACACACCTCTTTTCATAACCATAGAGGAAAATACTCATTGACAAAAGAAGATTTCCAAGATTTTTGGATCTCCTTGTCTTTCCTATCTCCTGTCAAACCTTGTTCTCTATCCACTTACCTTCTCTGCAGCTTTTACTTCCATTTGATATATTGTTCTTATAAACACTTACTAAATAGATTATTATTATTATTTTTAACTAATAACTCTTTTAAATTGTAGTATTAGTCACTGTTCTTATCCATCCTGGATACTCAGTAAATGTTAGTTGAATAAAATTTCCAAAATATTACATAAAACTGCTCTTTGATTTCAACATTTCTTTTTTAGCACTAAATGGAAAAGGAATTTTGAGTTCATTTCTCACTGAAAAGTAGAACACATTTCCATTGTAAAATTTATCATTTGCATGATAAATTTTGAAAAGTTGTGAGAAGCAGAAAATTGGCTCAGTAATCAGAGTTCCAACACCTGAAAACAGTCATCATTAATAACATTTTGTGGTATTTATTATTATTTTTATCTCCTCAGTGCATAATGTTATTGTAAATATTGCTGCAGTCTAAAAAATATTGTACCTACTTTTCAACAAAATATTATTATAAATACACTTTTCTACATTACAGATCTTTTCTAAGAATGATAGTTGGTATTCTGCTACAGTATGTACCACAATTTATATAAACATTCCACTATTGAACATTTGACTTATTTTCAATTTTTAACCTGTACATTAAAATTAGGCATAATGAAGATTTTCATGGTTAAAACCTTTTTGTGTTTAATGTCCCCCCTGCCCAGTATATGTAATGACAAAAAAGGTTTCCAAAAGGATTGAAGCAATACATATTATCAGCAGCAGTGAATGAGAGTGCCTTCTTTACTGAATATTGACTAGATTAATATTATTCATCATCTTCAAAACGTAGAAAATAATATGTGTTTTAAATCTACATTTATTTGATTATTATTGAGATAATACCATTTTTTTTGTTTTACATCTCTCTTTCTTTTTTTTCATAAATTGTATAGATGTCTTTTGATTATAGTGATCCCTCCTTGGGTTTCTGAGGCGATATTTCTACAGTAGTAGATCACCCGATCTTCCTTCCGAGGAGTAGCTGTTGGGTTTGAACTGCCAGCCTTCTAGTTAGCAGTCAGATGCCTTAGGGACTATGCCACCAGAGCTCCCTAATTAAAAATAAATAACCTTAATATCTCTTCCCAACTATAGACCTGAGACTTACTTTTTAAAGGTAATTTTAATTTCACATTTCATAACCAGAGAAGATAAATGACATTTCCAAGGTTACATGACTGTTAATTTATAAAGATAAGGTAATTTAGGTCTCCTTAGTTCAGTGTGCCAATTAAGTTGTAAGACACTGCTTTTCTTCCATTTAGGGAAAATTTTGGTTTTACTTTATTAAACAAAATAATTACATTCTCTCTCTCTTTTTTTTTTATTGTGATTTGGGTGAAAATTTACAGAGCAAATTCACTTTCCATACAGCAATTCACATACACTTTGTCTCATGACATTGACCACAATTTATCACAATGCAACAGCTCCCCTCCCACTTCCTCCCCATAGTTACCTCTTCCCTGTGTCCATCCCTCCATGCACTCCTGCCCCCTGAGCTAAACAAAATAATTATATTCTCTTCAAGGAAATTTTTTCTTAACAGTTTTCTTATTTTCATTTTGTAATAAAAATAATAAAAGCACTCACAAGGTCTTATGAACACTTCAAGCTTTTTATTCAGTATCCTTAGCCTTAATCATTCTTATGAGACATATTTTAAGAGGTGGTTACTGTATTCTTTGCACATATGATATGCCCATACATATAATGTGCATAGCACACACAGGAAACTAATGTGCTGGGAGTTGTATAGTTTGCAAAATAAAACCTGTATAACACTTGCATTATTTGCGTGAAAATACAGTACTCCTTTCTACACTAGTTGCGTTTTTAAATTAATTTTATATGAATAGGTAATACATTGACCTGATTAAAAATTTATAAGATACCAAAAGTTTTAAGTGGTAGTTTCCTTCCTGTCACTGTGCCTTAACTTCCAAGTTCCCCTTCCCAGTGAAAACTGATGTTGTTTGTTCCTTAGAATTCCTTTTAGAAATCGTCAGACATAAACAAGCAGATGTGTATATATCTCCTTTCCTTTTTTTAAATACATATTTTTAGCAGGTTTTGTTTATTACCTATCTTGTGATCACTACCTTGTTTTTAATAAAAACCAAACCAAACTCACTGCTTTTGAGTCGAATCCAACTCATAGTGACCTCTCCTTGGGTTTCCGAGGCAGTATCACTACAGAAGTAGATTGCTCAGTCTTCCTCCTGAGGAGTGGCTGGTGGGTTTGAACCGTCAGCCCTCTGATTAGCAGTCAGCTGCCTTAGCCATTATGCCACCAGAGCTCCTAAACTTACTGCCATTGAGTTGGATCTGACTCATAGCAACCCCTTCTTGGGTTTCTGAGGCGGTTCCGAGTAGTAGCTGGTGGATTTGAACTGCCAGCCCTTCTGGTTAGCAGTCAAGTATATCCTATTATGTCTAGACCATAATTTGTATTACTTGTCCCTTCTGATAGATGTTTTAGCTAATCTCAGGGGTTTTTTTTCTTCCTAGAAACAAGCTGCCATGAAAAATAAAATTAGTCATTTTACAAATATACTATAGATATTTTGTAGCCTGTATTTTTAGAAGTGGAATTAGAGGGTGAAAAGCAGTCTACCTACATTTTTAGATTCGTTTTGCCAGATTTCCCTCATTGAAATTATATCAGTTTATACTTGCACCAACAAATAAAAGACTACCTGTTTTATATTCTCAATAAGCTATTGTTTCAAAACAACTTTCCTAATCGAATGGATGGAAAATGGTATCCCATTGTAGTTTTTAAAATGTGCATTTCTTTTATATATTCTTTACATCTATATTTTTTCCTTTGAACTGTCTATTCATATATTATTTTTCTTTAATTTTTATTGTGACTTAGGTGAAAGTTACAGAGAAAATTCATTTTCCATACAGCAGTTCATACATATTTTGCTTCATTACATTGACTGCAATTCCCCACAGTGTAATAGCTCTCTTCCCATTTCTTCCCTGTAGTTACCTCTTCCCTATGTTTTTCCTTTGAGCTATCTATTCATATATTTACTCTTTTTATATTAGATATTTTCTTCTTGATTTGAAGAAGCCTTTTTATCTGTTAGGGGTACTAGCCCTTTGTCTGCAAATATTTTTTCCCAATTTGTCTTTAGCCTTTATTTGTGAAATATTTTTGCTACGTAGAGATGTTGATTTTTATGTAAATTTGTCATTATTTTCTCTAATGGTTTCTGGGTTTTATATCAAAACTAATTGTATTTAAAATATGGAAGCCATGTGAGTTTAAAAAAAAATTAAGAATGTAAATCAAGTTATATATGACCTATGATGGCTATTGAAACATCGTAATATAATTTTCCCTTTTATGTATATTTTATATAGTTTAATTAACCAAAAAAAAAGAGAAAATTTCCTTTGAAATAGCTTATTTACGATTTGTGTTTTACAGATGCCTTCCAGGATGTCAGATTTGTCAGCAACTTGTCAGGTAACTTTAATAAAATGACTATATTATGCAAAGTTTGAAGAATAAACAAGTCAGTTAGGAACATTAGGTAGAATATGCCAAGAAAGGAAAAAAAAAACTCAACTGCCATCAGTCGATTCTGACTGGTAGCAGTCCCCATTGGGTTTCCAAGGCAGTAAATCTTCACGGAAGTAGATTGCCCATCTTCCTTCCTCAGAGCATCTAGAGGGTTTAAACTGCCAGCCTTCTGGTTAGCAGTGAAATGTCTTAGGCACTACACCACCAGAGCTGCTTAGGTAGAATATAGTAGGATAAAATTCACAGGGTGCTGCATTTGAGGGACCTCTTACTTATACATGGGAGGTGAGAGATCAGGCAAGGCTTCTTAAAACTTGAGTGAGTCCCATATGTTTATTTTGTTCCTTTTTTCCTGCTATCTTTTGGTTTAGTTCATTTCTTTTTTTAAAAAATTGATTTTATCACCATTACATTTTTAAGGAGCTCTAGTGGTGTAGTGGTTAAGGGATTTGGCTGTTAATAAAAAATGATCAGTGTTTTGAACCCACCATCTCCTTGGGAGAAAGATGAGGCAGTCTGCTCTGTAATGATTTACAGCCTTGCAAACCCAGTAAGGGTTGCTGTGAATTGGAATTAACTTGATGGTAGTGAGTTTGGTTTTTGGTTTTATTATTAAAGGTCCCTGGGTGGTACAAATGGTTTGTGCTCAACTACTAATTGAGAGGTTGGGGATTTATATCCACTCAGCAGTGCCATGGAAGAAAGGCCTGGGAATCTGCTTTCATAAAGATCATAGCCAAGAAAACCCTGTGGAGCCATTCTACTCTAATACATTCGTAACACAGGGGTTACCATGCTTATTACATTACTAGCTGTAATTTGTCTTACATAGTGCTGGAATGAACCCATCAGGTTGGAAGGCACTCAAAATTTGACTGGTGGAAGAGCTTACTCCTCAGAGTAGAGATAACCTTAACGATATGAATAGAGTAAAGCTTTTGGGACCTCCATTGGCTGATGTGGGCACAACTCAGAATGAGTAGAAACAGATACAAATATCCATTAATAATAGGAACATGGAATGTATGAAGTATGAATATAGGAAAATTGGAAGTTGTCAAAAATGAAATACAACGCATAAAGATCGATATCCTAGGTGTCAGTGAGCTAAATTGAATGGTTTTGACCATTTTGAATCAGACAACCATATGATTTACTATGCTGGGAATGACAGATTGAAGAAGAATGGTGTGACATTCATCGTCAAAGAGTGTTTCAAGATCTGTCCTGAAGTACAACGCTGTCAGTGATAGGATAATATCCATATGCCTACACGGAAGACAGTTAATAACTACTATTATTCAAATCTATGTACCGGCCACCAAAGCTAATGATGAGGAAATTGAAGTACTCCTGCAGTCTGAAATTGACCGAACATTCAATCAGGATATGTTGATTATCACTGGTGACTGGAATGCAAAAGTTGGAAACGAAGATATATCAGTAGTTGGAAAATAGGGCCTTGGGGATAGAAAAAATGCTGGAGATCACATGGTAGAATTTTGCAAGACTAATGACTTATTCACTGCAGATACCTTTTTCAGCAAAATAAGTGATGGCTATACACGTGGACTTTGCCAAAAGGAGTACACAGGAATCAGATTGACTACATCTGTGGCAAGAGACGATGGAGAAGTTCAGTATCTTCAGCCAAAACAAAGCCAGGAGCTGATTGTGGAACAGACCATCAACTGCTATTATGCAAGTTTAAGGGGAAGTTAAAGGCAATTAAAACAAGTCCATGAGAGCCAAAATACGACCTTGATAATATCTCTCCTAAATTTAGAGACCATTTAAAGAATAGCTCTGATACGTTGAACACCAGTAACGAAAACCAGAGGAATTGTGGGATGACATCAAGAACATCATCCATGAAGAAAGCAAGAGGTCATTAAAAAGACAAGAAGAAAAGACTAAAATGGATGTCAGAAGAGACTCTGAAACTTGCCCTTGAGCAGAGAGTAGCTAAAGCAAGTAGAAGAAATGACAAGATGAAAGAGCTGAACAGAAGATTTCAAAGAGCAGCTTGAGAAGACAAAGTCAATAACTATAATGAAAGGTGCAAAGACGTGGAGTTAGAAAACCAAAAGGGAGGCATTTCTCAAGCTGAAAGAGCTGAGGAAAACATTTAAGCCTCAAGTTACAATGCTGAAAGATTCTGTGGGCAAAATATTGAACGATGCAGAAAGCATCAAAAGAAGATGGAAGGAATCCACAGAGTCACTGTACCAAAAAGAATTGGTCAGTATTCATCCATTTCAGGAGGTGGCATATGTGCAAGAACCAATGGTATTGAAGGAAGACGTCAAAGCTGCATTGGGGGAATTGGCAAAGAACAAGGCTACAGGAATTGATGGAGTACCCATTGAGATGTTTCAAGAAATGGATGCCCTGCTGGAGGCACTCATTCGGTTATGCCAAGAGATTTGGGAGACAGCCACCTGGCCAACTGACGGGAAGAGATCCATATTTGTACCCATTCCAAAGAAAGGTGATTCCACAGAATGTGGGAATTATCGAACAATATCAATATCACATGCAAGTAGAATCTTAGTGAAGATAATTGAAAAACGTTTGCAGAGTATATTGACAAAGAGCTTCCAGAAATGCAAGCTGGATTCAGAAGAGGACATGGAATGAGGGATATTGTTGCTGATGTCAGATGAATCTTAGCTGAATGCAAAGAATATCAGAAAGGGGTTTACTTGTGTTTTATTGACTATGCAAAAGCATTCAACTGTGTGAATCATAACAAATTGTGGACAACATTGAGAAGAATGGGAATTCCAGAATACTTAATTGTACTCCTGAGGAACCTGTACATAAACCAGGAGGCTGTCATTCAAACAGAACAAGGGGATACTGCCTGGTTCAGAATCAAGCAGGGAGTGTGTCAGGGTTGTATCCTTTCACCATACTTATTCAACTTGTATGCTGAGCAGATAATCCGAGAAGCTGGACTATATGAAGAAGAACGTGGCATTAGGATTGGAGGAAGGCTCATTAACAACCTGTGATACGCAGAGGACACACCTTTGCTTGTTGGAAGTGAGGGTGACTTACAGCACTTACTGATGAAGATTAAAGACTCCAGTCTGCAGTGTGGGTTATACCTCAATATGAAGAAAACAAAAATCCTCACAACTGGTCCAATAAACAGCTTCATGGTGGATGGAGAAAGGCTTGAAGTTGTCAAAGACTTCATATTACTTAGTTCTACAGTCAATGGAAGCAGCAGTCAAGACATCAGACAACATACTGCATCAGACTAGTCTGGTACAAAAGACCTCTTTCATGTGATGAAGAGCAAGGATGTCTCCTTGAAGACTAAGGTGCACCTAACCCAAGCCATGGTTTTTTCATTTGCCTCTTATGTGTCTGAGAGCTGGACAATGAATAAGGAAGACTGAAGAAAAGTTGATTCCTTTGAATTGTGGTGTTGGAGAAGAATGCTAAGAATACCATAGTCTGCTAAAAGGACTAACAAATCTGTCCTGGAAGAAGTGCAGCTGGAATGCTCCTTGGAAGCAAGAATGGCCAGGCTTTGTCTCACCCTCTTTGATCATGTTGTCAGAAATAACCATTCCTTGGAGAGGGATATCATGCTTGGTAAAGTGGAGAGTCAGTGAAGAAGGGTAAGTCCCTTAATGAGATGGATTGACACAGTGTCTGCAACAATGGTCTCAGGTATAGCAAGGATTGTGAGGCTGGCACGGGACTGGGCAGTCTTCCATTCTGCTGTGCATAGGGTAGCTATGCATCGGAGATTACTCGACAGCACCTAACAACAACAGCTGTAACTTGCGTATATCCTACCCAAATTTAGAGACCATCTGAGGAATTTGATGCATTGAATACCAGTGACTGAAGACCAAATGAGTTGTTGGATGACATCAAGGACATGATACGTAAAGAAAGCAAAAAGTCATTAAAAAGATGTGAAAGGAAGAGAAGACCAAAATGGATGTCAGAAGAGACTCTGAAACTTACTCTTAAATGGAGAGTAGTTAAAGCAAATGGAAGAAATGATGAAGTAAAAGAACTGAACAGAAGATTTCAAAGGGCAGCTCAAGAGGACAGAGTAAAGTATTATAATGAAATGTGCAAAGACTTGGAATTGGAAAAATCAAAGGGGAAGAACACAATGGGCATTTCTTTTAATTTTTACTGTGATTTGGGTGAAAGTTTACAGAGCAAATTAATTTTCCGTATAGCAATTCATACACAATTTATTTCATGACATTGACTGTAATTCCCCACATTGTAACAGCTATCTTCCCACTTCCTCCCTGTAGTTCCTTTTTCCCTGTGTCCTTCTTTCCTATGCATTCCTGCCCCCTTATCTATCTCCCTGTATAGTGGGCATTTCTATAGCTGAAAGAACTAAGGAAAAAATTCAGACCCCAAGTTGTGATATTGAAGGATTCTGCAATCACAGAAGCATCAAAAGAAGATGGAAGGAATACACAGAGTCACTATACTAAAAGGAGTTGGTCAATGTTCAGCCATTTCAGGATGTAGCATATGATCAAGAACCAATCATACTGAAGGAAGAAGTTGAAGGTGCGCTGAAGGAATTGGTGAAAAGCAAGGCTTCAGGAATTGATGGCATATCCATTGAGGTGTTTCGAGAAATGGCTGCAGTACCAAAGGTGCTCACTCATTTATGCCAGAAAACTTGGAAGATATTTCATCTGGCCAGCTGATTAGAGGAGAAACCAATATCTAAAGTATAGATTCAACAGAATGGGAAATTATTAAACAATGTCATTCATATCACATGCAAGTAAAATTTTACTGACGCTAATTAAAAAATAGTTGCAGATGTGTATTGACAGGAAATTGCCAGAAATTCAAGCCTGTTTCAGAAAAGGGTGTGGAACAAGGGATATCATTGCTGATGTCACATGAATCTTGGTTGAATGCAAAGAACACCAAAAAGATGTTTACCTGTATTTTACTGACTACGAAGGCATTTGACTGTGTGAATCATAACAAATTATGGATAACATTGTGAAGAATGGGAGGAGCGCAGGTGGCTTAGTGCCTAAGGCATTTTGACTGCTAACCAGAAGGCTAGCAGTTCAAACCCACTAGCCATTCCTTGGAAAATTGGACAATCTACCTCTGTAGGGATACCACCTTGGAAACCCAAGGAGGGATCGCTATGAGTCAGATTCAACTTGATAGCAGTGAGTTTGGTTTTTATGTGCTCATGAGCAATCTGTACATAGACCAAGAGGCAGTTGTTGAAATAGAACAAGGGGATACTGTGTGATTTAAAATTGGGAAGGGTGTGCATCAGGGTTGTATCCTTTCACCATACTTACTCATTCTGTATGATGAGCAGCATTTAATCCAAGAACCTGGAGTATATGAAGAAGAATACAGCATCTTCTATATGAGGAAGAATGCTGTATTGGAGGAAGACGCAGATGACACAGCCTTTCTTGCTGTAAGTGAAGATGAATTGAAGCACTTACGATGAAGATCAAACACTATATTGCCTTCAGTATCGTTTATACCTCAACATAAAGAAAATCCTCACAATTGGACCAGTAATCACCATTCATGATAAATGGAGAAAGTGTTGAATGAGCAACTACCAAATTTATATTTGGAGCTTACTTATAGTAATTTTAGTTTCATTTTCTGCTTGGTTCTTTTGTACATAAGGTCACTATAAGTTGGAATCAACTCAATGGTATCTAACAATGACAACAACTATTCTATTATATGGATATTTTCACATTTTGCAAATGCCCACACTAAATTTAGATGACTTCACCATCATACCCTAATGTACTTGATACTATTTCAGTACTACTATGAAGATATTAATTACTGATTTAAAAATCAAAAGGACAAGCTCTGCATTGGCATATTCATTTTTATTCCATTTTTCATTCAGTCTGGTTTTTTGAAAGGTCTCTTTTCAGTTTTGTTTTTTTCCTGTAGATGCTTTTGTGGTCGCTTGGTCAAGCAACATGCCTGTTTTACTGCAAGTATTGCCATGAAATACTCAGATGTGAAATTGGGTGACCATTTTAACCAGGCAATAGAAGAATGGTCAGTGGAAAAGCATACAGAACAGAGCCCAACAGATGCTTACGGAGTCATAAATTTTCAAGGGGGTTCTCATTCTTACAGATCTAAGGTATGTAATAATTTGATTTTTCTACTTTGTTATGTTGTTATTTAAGTAATAGACTTATTACTTGACAATTTCTGTAGCACCATGTCAGATAAGTAGTTTCAATCATCCTTTTATGTATTTTGAGGTTCTTTGTATAAGTACATAGAAAAAAATTGTTACTTCTTCATGTTGAACTGAACCTTTTAACATTACAAAACGTCTTTATCACTTGTCATTTTTTTTCTTTTTTTGATGCATGCAATATGTCATTATTATTTATTTTTAATTTTTTTGTGCTTTGGGTGAAAATTTACAGAGCAAAATTTGTTTTATATTTAACAGTTGGTGTACATTTGATTTCACGCCCCAGTTACCATCCTCAACCAATAACAAGACTCTCCTCCCCTCCCGTCCCTGTGACTACCCCTTTCCTGTGCTCTTCTTAACTGTGCACTCTTACCTGTCCAGCTTTTCCTCTTTGTGAATGCTGTCCCTCTAGTGCCCCATGGCCAATTGCTCTAGGAGGTTTATCTTCCTAGAGGAGGTAGGTGCATCGCCTTGGGACAGGTGTTCTGCAGGTAGGTCTTTATACTGTTGGGCTGAAAGCCAATCCGTGGGAGAGAGACCAATTCTAGGCCTGAAGGGTAACCTGGGGCTGTAGTCTTGGGGGCTCTACCACACTCTATCTGACCCGTAATTCTGGTCATTTTTGTGCTTTTGGATTTTGTTCCCATTTTTGCTCCCACTCTGTCCAGGATCTCCAGTTTGATCCCTTTCCGTGCTGTTGGGATGAGTAGCTGGATACCATCTCGTTCTTCTGGTCTTACGGTTCATCTTACCAAAAAAAAAAGAACCAAACTCACTTCCATCGAGTCAGTCCCGACTCATAGCAAACCCTCTGTAGGTTTCCGAGGCAGTATCTCTATGGAAGTAGTTTGCCCAGTCTTCCTTCCGAGGGGTGGCTGGTGGATTTGAACCTCCAGCGTTCTAGTTAGCAGTCAGATGCCTTAGGCACTACACCACCAGAGCTCCCGGGGTCCATCTTATCCTTGGACAAATTGTTTCCAGATGCCTTTGATTTTCTTCACTCTTCTTAGCTTCAGATGAGAGGAGACCAATAGTTGGCATCTTACATGGTCACTCAAAAGCTTTTAAAGACCCCAGTCGCTACTACCAAAGTAGGTTGTAGAACAAGATTGTTATGTACTATGTTGTGCCAAGGAGCTCTGGTAGCATAGTGCCTAAGGCACTTGACTGCTAACCAGAAAGCTGGTGGTTCAAACCCACCAGCCACTCCTTCAAAGGAAGGTTGGGAAATCTACTTCTGTAGTGATACCGCCTCAGAAACCCAAGGAGGGGTCGCTATGAGTCGGGTCCAACCCAGCAGCACATAACAACAATGTTGTGCCACTTGAATTTGATGTCCCTTGAGAATATGGTCCCAAGTCAGCAGGCCCAGTGATTTTCTCTCTAAAGGTGTATGGTTGTCTCTGAGATGTTACCCAACTCTCTTCTTTTGCTTCTGTAATGTCTGTGGCTAGTTTTGTAGCACAAGTGCATATGTAAGATTATCTTCAGTTAAATCTATCCTTGGTCTCTGGTATGTTCCTGTTTGCCAACCCCCACCTGATCTGCTCACTTGTCTGTGTGTTTATGCGTAGCCTGGTGTTTGGTGTTAGTGGTAATGCAGTATTGTACATATACCATTATTTACCTCTATTGTCTGTATCTTATGTGCACTTTCAGTGTCCTTCCTTTCCCTAATGTCATCATGCTGGTCATAGGCTCTTTCCATACCATCCCTCCCCTAACCCAAATCAACATGTGACCCTCAACTAGTCTGCAATTTTCCTTCCCCTTGCTTCCCATCCCTGGTAACCTGCAAAGTGAGTTTCCTTCCCTAAGTAAACTTCCTGACTTTTTACAATAATAGGCTCATATAATATTTGTCCTTTTGTGATTGACTTATTTCACTCAGCGTAATGTCCTCCAAATTTCATCCAGCTTGTCATTTTTCTTGCCAAAGTCTATTTTTCCTGAGATCAGTATAGCTAAACTGTTTTAGAATTAGTAGTATATGGTTTTCTTCCCTTTCACTTTGAACCTTTCCTTACATTTACGAGGTGGTCTTTTAAGTAACATTTAATTGTTTTAATTTAGTTATTGATCTTTTAGTTTAGAATATTGAACACATTCACGTGGAATAAAAGTACTATTATGTTACTATTTATTTGTATTACAAGTCCTGTATTCTCTTTTCTTTCTTACATTCATTTGGCTTAAGTATTTTTAATTATTTCCTTTCTCCATTACCATGTTACTAATACATTCTTTTTCTATTAATGAAATCTTATAATAATCGTTGCAAAAAGGCATGGTGTACATGTCCTCTGACCTCCTGTGACTCATAAAGGGGAGAGAGAATTGCCATCAGCATTAACAACCTAGTGCTGGTTCCTGTGAGGTTGGGGTTAAGACTTGCCACTACCCTCCAACCTTTTTACCAATTCTGACACCAACTGTCTATCCCACAGCACTCTCCTTTTCTACTGGATATGATAATTCATTCCAGTGGCCAGACAGATCTCACCAACAGTACTCACGATTATGGGGTTTATTAGGGAAGTAACAGGTTATAATTTAGGATCAGAAACAACTCAGGCTAAAATTCTTCAATCAGGACACCTTCTTCTCAGCCATGCCACAGGCGCACATCTCTCTGGCTGTGGCTTCTGCTCTGCTTGGGCCAGTGTTACAAAGTTGTTTTACCTTTGCCAGTAAACAAAAAAAACTTACTGCTGTCAGTTGAATCTGACTCATAGCGACCCCTTCTTGGGTTTCCAAGGCAGTATCTCTATGGAAGTAGATTGCCCAGTGTTCCTTCCAAGGAGTGGCTGGTGGGTTTGAGCTGTCAGCCTTCTGGCTAGCAGTCAATGCCTTAGGTGCTACGCCACCAGAGCTCCCCAAAAAAGGCCTTACTCGGTCAGTGAGCCTCCTGCCCAAAGGCATTCAGCTTTCTTGCTCCATGGGCTGAGAAGTCTGCTATTCTGTCTCATGTTGGTTTCTTGGTTCTTCTGCCTCTGCTGCTGTGGGTTCTGTGCTGCTGTGCCTTTGCTCTTACCTCAGTGCAGGGATCTCAGGTCCAAAGACATGCTTCGTTCCTAGCTCTTCTGTCTTGAAGAGTGAGGTACCCCATTCCACCTTTGGAATGGCTTATTTTTAGCCTAACAAGATGGCAAAACTGACCAATCCCCATGTTAGGGTTTCATTCACATTATTTGCATAATCCCACCCCTAAAAGGGTGCTGTGTACCTTATTTATATTATTAGTAAGCTATCCAATCCTGTTGGTGGGCCACAAGCACCTTATATTGCATAGTTCCCCCAGTCATCTGGTGGGAGTCACAAAGACCATGGTTAGAAGAGCCTTATTAAGTAATTGACTGCACCACAATGATAAAATGCATTTTTAACTTATTTTTTATATTACTTATTATAGCTATCATTCTCTCTTACAAATGAGTACTTTTATATTTTCTGGATAATGCAAGAGCCTTTATAGTATTGTGGCTGCATTTATTTCCCTCATGAGTTTGTGTGCTTTTGTAATCATGCATATTAATTCTGTATGTATTTAATAACCCATAAAACATTATATCTATTTAGATTTATTAACTTTTTTATTCTTTATATTTGTCTGCCTGTCTCTATTCATCTCTGAGCTCTATACCTGTGATTATTTTCATTTTCCTTAAAATCCCATTTTAGTATTTATTTCCTTTAGTTAGTAAGAGTCTGCTGGTGACATATTCTCTCAGTTTTCTTTTTCTGAAGCTGTGTTTTATCTTCATTTCTGAGGAATATTTTAATTGTAGATAGAATTCTGGCTGTCGGTTATTTTTCAGAAAATATTCCACGTTCTTCTTGCTTCCATTATTTCTGTTGAGAAATCAGCTTGAGGTCTTGCTTACTTCTTTGGAAGGTAATGATTTTCCTCTGGCTGTTTTAAAATTTTCTTTTTGTCTTTGGTTTTATTCATTAATATGATGATGTGATTGGATGTAATTTTCTTTGTATTTATCTTTGTTGGGATTAATAGTATTTCCTGAGCCTGTGACTATAACTTTCAGTCAGTTTTGGAAAACTCGAAACAGTATCTCTTCAGATACAGTTAGTGCTGTGTTCTTGCTTCTTTTTCTGAGATACCAATTACATGTTATGGTCTGGTCTTTCCCTGTGTTCTGTGTATCTCTCTTTTCTATATTTTCTAACCTTTTATTTTTCACGTTTCGATCTTAGTATTTTCTCCTGACACAGTTAGTGACAATGCGTTAATTCTCTCTTCAACTGTAACCAGTCTGTTATTAAACTCATTCTTTGGGTTTTTACTTTCAGAATTGTATATTGTAGCTCTCAAATTTTCTGTTGGATTTTTGTTTTCCCCTAGTTTCTCATTCTGAACTGAAAATCTTCATCTTGTCTTTTATTCTTGACTATAGAATTATAATTATTTTAAAGTCTATTTCTGATAACCTTATTATGTGGATATCCTAAAAAATCTTTTTCTATTTGTTTTTCCCTGTGGCTTTTGGTTTTGTATGTATGATTTTTCTTTTTTCTTTTAATTGTGTGCTGGACATGGTAATTGAACATTGTAGAGATAATTCTAGGATCTGGAAGATGATTATCCCAGAGAGAATGTACATTTTCTTCTGGTAAACAGCTAGACCAAGGACAAATCATCTTTATAAAGTTAAGAGTTTTAAATGACTTAGGCTTATCTTTAGTCCTTGTATTTCTGGTTCACTTTTACTTCGAGTATACTCTGCTTGGAATTTCAGTTAAAAGAGTGAACTGTTTACTAGTGCCCCTCCTTCATATGTCCCAAACTAAAACACCAAACTCAACAGCCATTGAGTTGAATCAGACTCATAGCGACCCTTCCTTGGGTTTCCGAGGTGGTATTTCTATGGAAGTAGATTGCCCAACCTTCCTCCTGAGGAGTAGCTGGTGGGTTTCAACCACCAGCATTCTGGTTAGCAGTCAAATGCCTTAGGGACTATGCCACCAGAACTCCTTCATACATTCTCAACCTCACATATCCCAGACCTCCAATATTTGTCATATTACCACCATCCTAAGTCTGAATACCACTGCTCATCTGTCAGTTGGTCATACTGTAGTGGCTTGCATGTTGCTATAATGCTGGAGGCTCTGCTATCGGTACTTCAGATACCTGCAGGGTTACCCATGATGGACACATTTCAGTGGAGCTTCTAGACTAAGATAGGCTAGGAAGAAGGATAGGGCCATCCACTTCTGAAAAACTTGGCAAGTGTAAACCTTATGAATAGCAGTGAAACATTGTCTGATACATCATTGGAAAACCTTACAAATATTCTTGAAAACATTGTGTGATACAGTGCTGGAAGATGAGCCCCTCTCATTGCAGGTTGCCTTAATATTTCCATTCACTGCATAGTCAGTTGAACAAGAAGATAATTAATGTGGAGAAATGTTTGAATTGAAGTAATGCTAATTAAATATAAACAGTAACATTTTTGTGTCTTACAGTTTAAAAATTATAGTGCCATTAATTTTATAAAACTCCTAGGATGATTTTCTTAACTTTAAAATCATTTTATATTGGTATTCCTAAGAGTGTAAATATATTGAAAGTAGTCTACGAAATCTGTTTTTACATACTCTTATGGAAATCAAATTTTTCTGAAATCATATAATATTGTATTCTGAAACTTGTAAACATACTCAATTATTTTGTCCTTTTTATCTTTTTTAGTACGTCAGACTATCTTATGACACCAAACCTGAAATCATTCTGCAGCTTCTGCTTAAAGAATGGCAAATGGAATTACCCAAACTTGTTATCTCTGTACATGGGGGAATGCAGAAATTTGAGCTTCATCCACGAATCAAACAGTTGCTTGGAAAGGGTCTTATTAAAGCTGCAGTCACAACTGGAGCCTGGATTTTAACTGGAGGAGTAAACACAGGTAATATGATGATTATACCAATCTTATTTAGTATATCTGTAATTTTTGCCATAAAATCAATTAGATAGTTGAGATAATAGTCAACACTGAAACATCAACATAAAGGTTTCTTTTGTTAAATATAGTCTACCTTCCCAGATAAAAATAGTAACTGTAAAAGAGTTTGGTTTTGATTTGTTGTTGTTGTTATGTGCCGTCGAGTCAGACCCGACCCATAGCAACCCCTCCTTAGGTTTCTGAGGCAGTATCCCTACAGAAGTAGATTGCCCCATCTTCCTTCTGAGGAGTGGCTGGTGGGTTTGAACCACCAGCCTTCTGGTTAGCAATCAAGTGCCTTAGGCACTATGTTAACAGAGCTCCCCTTGGTTTTGATTTAGCCTTTTAAAAAATAATTTCCTTTAGAGCAGAGTTTGGCAAAGGATAGCCAGTGTGCCAAGTCCAGCCTACTCCTTGTTTTTGTAAATAAGTTTTATGGGAACACAGCCGTGGTTACTTGTTTACATCAGGGCTTTGAAACCCTTCAGTCATGGCTGGCAGAGCAAGGGAAACAAGGGCAGCATATGCATTGCCTAGAATCGTGTCTTTTGTGTGTTAGATTTTGACCTGAGTAGGAAATAGGCAGCCATTCCCCACTCAAAGATGGTGGTCAACTGCATTGCTTTAAGTGTGTATCATGATGTCGCTGGCTACCATAATTGAGCGGGACAGAGTATGAGATAGTTTTAATGGGTTTCAGGTAGTCATAGTGATTGAACATTGTGGGATTTTTCCCTTTTTGTTTTTGGTCCTTGTGTATGGTGTGAATTTGGCTTTTGGGCCTTATTGTCTTATATTTTGTCTGTGTAAAGAAGTGTCATGAGCTATAATAATGTTATAGATCAAACCTAGAATTGTTCTGAGTAGCATTAAGACTCTTAAGTAAAATGAATAAAATTTTGTATGTACAGGTGTGGCAAAGCATGTTGGTGATGCCCTCAGAGAACATGCTTCCAGATCATCTCGAAAGATTTGTACTATCGGAATAGCCCCATGGGGAGTGATTGAAAATAGAAATGATCTTGTTGGGAGAGATGTAAGAATGATTTTTAAAAATTTCTAATATTTAAATTTATAGCAAGAATAGTGCAAATCACATTGTCAGTGAAGACAAACATGGATACACAGGTGGATAGATGGGTGGACAAGCTGAACTATTAGGTATGTCTGTGCACGGGGGAGTGTGCCCAAGACCATGTATAGGGTTGACAGACAATGTTTCTACAAGTGTTGTATTGGTATGTTCTGTAAGAATTCCCAGATACATAGTAGAGCTGACAAGGGACAAGGTTGTAGTCATTTCTTGGCCACAGCCAGCTACCCAGAAGGAGCAAGTAGTTGGACCTGTGGGCTTGGGACCATAGTTGCAGGGGACATTAAGCTCAATTGGCATAACATACTACACAAAACATTGTTCCACATCCTACTTTGGTGAGTAGCAATTGGGATCTTAAAAGCTTGCAGGCAGCCATCTAGATGCAGCGATCGGTCTCTCCTCATCCAGAGCAAAGAAGAATGAAGAAAACCAAAGATTCATGGAAACAGTTAGTCAAAGCGACTGGTACACCGTGTGATCTTCAGCCTATATGACTATGAGACCAGAAGAACTAGATGGTGCCTGGCTACCACTGTCAACCACTCGGAGGGGGATCTGTGTAGGAGATCTTGGATAGAGAAGGAGAACAATGTGGAACAAAACTCAGAGTCATTTGGAGGATAAATAAAAAGGACCAGGTTTGCTGGTCTGATGGAGCCTGATGGAACCACTGAGACTATGGCCCTTAGCTGCCCTTCAGGTGTGTGGAATTGAACCCACACCTGTGGCTTTCATCCAAACAAAAGACAGGCATATGAAGTGAATATTTACATTAGGTAGACACGCTCCTTGGAGAGAACAATCATGGGAGAATAGAAGGGCTGTGTATGCACAGGAAGACAGCTCAGGGGGCAGTAGTGCATGGAGGGAACACAGGGAAGAGGTAACTAGGGGAAAGAAGCTGTTGCATTGTGGGAAATTGTAGTCAGTGTCATGAGACAAAGTATATGTGAGCTGCTGTAAGAAAAGTGAATTTGCTCTGTAAACTTTCACCCAAATCACAATTAAAAAAAAAAAAAGAATGGAAATCAGTTTAAGATATACATGATCATACCATACTTTTCCGATTAAGTTTAAGTATTTTTTTCTGAGATATTTTTCAGACTTAGGAAGTATGAGTAGGAGTCAGATGCTAGTGTTTTATTTAATAGGTTAAAGACATCTGAGTTAGTTATAGATATTTAACAAGAGACTTATGAGAAGGAATTACTGATTTTGTTTGTTTCTTCCTTTGCATGTGATGATGAAATTTATAGTTTTTCAATGAGAATCAAAATACACTCATACAATTTAGTTCATTATTGATTCATCTTCTTCAGTTGCTTAATAGTCTGTGTTTTTTTTAAAATATATTCTTTAACGTTTTTGCTTGTCTATGTATGTGAAATATAATCTTAACTCTTACTTGTCTTTATACATTATTTTAAAGTTTGTTTTAAATGATGTTTAATCCTGCCCTACTCACTCTTACATTTGCTGTTGTCTTTAGGTGGTTGCTCCTTATCAAACTTTATTGAACCCTTTGAGCAAATTGAATGTTCTGAATAATCTGCATTCCCATTTCATATTGGTGGATGATGGCACTGTTGGAAAGTATGGGGCAGAAGTGAGATTGAGAAGAGAACTTGAAAAAACTATTAATCAGCAAAGAATTCATGCTAGTAAGGGAATTCATGAATTTGTTATTGTTGAAATTATTCTGGGCTGTATTAATATCTAGCAACATTCTAAAAAAAAGTAGAATTTTCTTGGAAGTGCTCTTTTCCATACATAGCAACATGGCATACAGAAACAACCAAGAATGGCTGACCTTAGTCAAAATAAGAAGATTTAGTAAAAGAAGACTCTGAAGCCAAATAGGCTAATAACCCAGGTACTGAGGCCAAAGTAAAATGGATTGATTGGTAGATAGCTCTATTCTCATTGTAACTCCATGTAAGACAAATATTCTTAATGTGTGATATATGTCAGCATATGACTTGAATTAAAAATTAAAGTAAAATAAAAAAGGAAAGAAAGTCCCATGTTACAAAATAAAAACTACCTTGATTAAAGTTTATAATATCAGTAGGTAGCACGCATTGGCAGATGTGTCTTGAAAGTTGGTATTCTTGAAACTGCTTTTCCTTTAAGTAGAAGAAATTTGTAAGTCTGAGACATTGAGAAAGGTATGCACTGTGACAAACTGAAACAGAAATGCAAAATTATGAAACAATACATTTAGGTAATGGTGAAGTCTCAGCATATGATATGATAAAATTCAGAAGTATTTTATTCCTACGGTTACCTTTATTTTATATTCTCTTGCTGTGCTGGAGGCTACTGTAAAGACAAAAATTGAAATTCTTTTAAAAAGTTAGTAAAACAAACAACATTCTCACTTTTCAGTGAGTATATGAATTCTTCAGGGTGTATATATTAAATTGTATATTGGATTTTCTAGTTTTGTTGATGGAGAAGTAATTTATTCTTTATTTTATTTGTGCCAGACTGTTAACTATATTGAGTGCTTAAAGTGAAGTCAACGCATACTCTTACAGGAAATTATGTTTTGGTTTTCTTTGTCCAATTGAGTAAATAGTAAGATTAAGTTATTGAATGTTGCCATTTTTTAAATTTAACTTTTGCTTTTTTAGGAATTGGCCAAGGTGTCCCTGTTGTCGCACTCATTTTTGAGGGTGGGCCCAATGTTATCCTCACAGTTTTAGAATACCTTCAGGAAAGTCCCCCTGTTCCAGTAGTTGTATGTGAAGGAACAGGCAGAGCTGCAGATCTATTAGCATATGTTTATAAACAAACCGAAGAAGGAGGGTAAGTGTATGAGTGTAACAAATACTTTTTCAATCTGTAATTTATGTGTTTTTTTATAACAAATTAAAAAAAAAATTGTTTTGATTTAGGTGAAAGCTTATAGAGCACATTAGTTTTCCATTCAACAATTTATGCATCTTTTGTTTCGTGACACTGATTGCAATCCCCACAGTATAACAGCTCTTTCCACTTCCTCCCTGTGTATCTTTTCCCTGTGTTATCCTTTCCTGTGTATTCCTGCTTTCTGAGTTTTCTTACTGTGCAGATGCTACCCTTCTGGTCTCCCATGGTTGATTGTTGAAAGGAGTGTACCTCCCTGGTGTAATTGTTCAGCTTATAGGCCTGTTTGTTGTTTGTTGGGCTGAGAGATAAGCCATTATAACATTTCTTTTTCTTTTTTTAAATTTTTATTGTGATTTTGGGGAAAGTTTACAGAGCAAATTCATTTTTCATACAGCAGTTCGTACACATTTTGTCTCATGACACTGACTGCAATTTCCTGCAATATAACAGCTCTCTTCTCACTTCTCCCCATAGTTATCTTTTCCCTATATCCTCTTCTCCTACACACTCCTGCCACGAGTGGTCTCCCTGTGCATACACTGCCCTTCTGCATTATAAAAAATTTTTAGTAGTTTTATGTGAAGAGGCTTATGGTTGGAAAATATTGGATTCATTTCTGTAGTTAATGAACCTGAAATTTCAAGTTTAATGTAATAATCTGATAAAGTTTGAGGAAGTAGGCTGTCTCATACACTATTGGAAGGAATTAAAATTTAAGTCTTCACAGAAGATAATTTTAAAAGACCTGTCAAAGTTACAGAGGTATGTATTCTTTGACCTAATAGTTTCCACTTCTGGGAATTTATTCTACAGATGTGAGGTGGTACCTATGTGAAATGACCTATGTATGTATAAAATTACTCATTATAGTATTATTTATAATGGTAAAGGGTTGGAATAAAATAAAACATCCATAAGAAGAGGAGTCTAGATAAATAAATTGTGTTACTTTTGCAGAATGATTACATTTCCACAATTATGTTTATAGCTGAAAGAAAGAGTAAGGATAGTATCTGTGTTTTAGATTTTGGAAGATTGCCAAAATATGTTCACGGAAAAAGGAAGATTTGTGCATCTTATGTATGTTGTACTTCCTTTCATGTAGAAAAAGAGAAGAGATCGGTATCTCTATATGTATATACAGGTATACCTCAGAGATACTGTAGGTTCTGTTCCAGGCTACCACAATAAAGTAAATATTGCAATAGAGCGAGTCATGTAAATTTTTTTGTTTCGCAGTGCACATGAAAGTTACGTTTGCACTTTATTGTGGTCTGTTAAGTGTGTAGTAGCATTTTGAAAAAGTTTGAAATATTGGAAGATTTGCCAAAATGTGACACAGACTTGCAGTGAGCACGTTGAAAAAATGGCGCCAGTAGACTTGCTCGACACAGGATTACCACAAACCTTCCAATTTGTAAAAAAAAAAAAAAGGCAGTATCTGCAAAGTGCAATAAAATGATGTGTAATAAAATGAGGTACACCTGTAAAGAGATTCTGGAAAGTTATGCACACTAATAATAGTAGTTCCTGAAGAGGTTTGGGATGGAATTGGGTAGATGGGAGGGGGAGGGAAACTTTTCACTATGACTTCATACTTTTATATTTTCTAGTCAATTAAGAATGAAATAATAATGATGTACTCTCAGTACATTAGTGGATTGAGTTATCTTGTTGAGAATGTATTATGACATATGGGATACATGGGATGACTACATGGGTATGGTGGCATAAACCCTAACTATGAACTTTTAAAAATACAGTCTTCAAGTTTAAAAAAAAAAAAAAAAGAAGCCTAACATACTGCCAAAGAAAACTATTATTAGTCTTTCACGAAGAATTATTGAAACATTCACTTCTCAAGCAGTAAGCCAAATTAAAATGTCATATCTTAAGTAGATAGGTTATCATTGAAAGATTTTATAAGTAACTATTAAAAATCCTTTTAGCAGTGCAATAAATATTGCCACATATATATCTCATTTATATTTTTATATTTTTGAACTATGTAAATATATACTCATTCAAAATAATAAATTAGAATGTGTACATGTTTAAAAGAACTTGCTAAAGTACTGCTTTGTATACCATAATGTATTAGAATTCTCTTTATATAATATACAATGTGAGAGTACTTAATAGTGAAACACATGCCTTGTAAGAATTTTTATAAAGTTAAAAGTTCAGTAATAGTGGGAGTCTTAAAAGGGAAAATAGTTTACTCAGGGTCAAATATTTAATGTTAGAATGATATCTTTAAAGGTCTTGAGTAGATCTAACTAACTTCATGTTAGATCCTTTAAATAATAGAAGATTAAATCAGTGATTTAAGTTTCTTTCCTCTTAACCCAGAAATCTTCCAGATGCAGCAGAGCCTGATATTATTTCAACCCTCAAAAAAACATTTAATTTTGGCCAGAGTGAAGCAGTTCATTTATTTCAAACATTGATGGAGTGCATGAAAAAAAAGGAACTTGTAAGTAGATTTCAGCAGATAATGCTTTTTTTTTGTCGTTCAAAGCATACCGAATTGATGAAATACTTTTGTTTGCTTTTTTTTTGTCATTCAAAGTATACTGAATTAATGAAATACTTTGTTTTTAAGTTGGATTTAAATTTTCAAATCTTTTTTTAATTATGTAATCATGTCATGTATTACATTGTTCAAGCCGAGAGAGATCATAGAAATATTGTAGTTTTTATATAGTATTGAATAGTATATTTATACTTCTGTTTTAGGCAGTGTTTAATAAATAGATCTAAATAGATTATATCACTATTAAGGAAGAACTTGAAAGTGGTTTCTCTGATAAATTATTTGGAATAATATTTTAAAACAATTTTATTTTGAGTGAGTGCCCAGGCCTGTGAAATAAAGATCAGTTTTCTCTAGTTTCAGTCAAACAAGGGGGCTTGCATTTTCAGAGATAAAAGTTTTAAAACAGTTCTGCAAGTAGATGGATAATACCATGATCTGATTTGCTGTCTTACTTCATTGGCAGCTTTTGAACACTATGAAATTGAGTGAGTTGAAAATTTTGTATTGGAGTTACAATAATCTTTTACTCTGTGAAAAAAGTTTTTTAAATAAAATCTTCTCTAATGATGTTACCTTCAAGTGATTTAAAGAAATTTTCAGTAACAGGATTCAAGAAAACAGACATTTCTCAATCAAGAAAACAGACATTACTGGAATAACTAAGTGTTCACACTGTAAAAGGAACAGTAGGATTTACTTTATGAGGAACACATAACCACAGGCATAAGTTGCTTATACTCTAGTAAGGAACGTAACATACGTCAAAAAACAAATTCAACATAAATCCAGATATTTTGAATAACCTGCCATTTTATTTGGTGAATAATACCAGGTCTTTTCATTTTTTAATTCTTCTTCTTTTTTTTTTTTTTTTTGTTGAGTGGGGGAAGAGGTTTGAAATGTTATTTTTGACCAAAACTTTAAAAAACAAAATATATGTATGTCAATCTATATTATTATGTATTGATAGATAGATAAAAGGAACTCTAGTTTGTATAGTGACTAAGGCATTTGACTGTTAACCAGAAGGCTGGCAGTTAAAACCCACCAGGCACTCCTCAGAAGGAAGATTGGGCAATCTACTTCCATAGTGATACTGCCTCAGAAACCCAAGGAGGGGTCTCTATGAGTTGGATCTGACTTGATGGCAGTAAGTTTGGTTTTGGTTTGTTATGTTATATATCTATAGATATATATTTTCCATGTAGTTTTAAGTTACTTGCTGTTTTATGATACCTTAGCTTTAAAAATGTAAAGGCATAATGTTACAAATTAATCTTTAAATAGATCACTGTTTTCCACATTGGATCAGATGAACATCAGGATATAGATGTAGCAATACTTACTGCACTGCTCAAAGGTAAGATTTTTAATGTTTTTATTTGTAATCTCTTTAATTTCTAGCCTATTTATATAAGATAAAGAGTTACGGCGGCATAGTGCCTAAGATACTTGACTGCTAACCAGAAGGTTGGTGGTTCAAACCAACCAGATCCTCCGTGGAAGGAAGATGAGAAAATCTGTTTCCATAAAGATTTACCACCTTGGAAACCCAGTGGGGGTTGCTATGAGTCAGGATTGATTTGATGGCAGGGGGTTTGGTTTGATATGGTTTATATAAGATAGGACATTTTAATTTAACCAAATCCTTGAGGAGTAAATTTCTCAGTAATTTTTCTTAGTGAAGGACATCATTGTTTTCTTTGGCAGTAAGTTAGGTGCTTTTTTTTTAAAAACTTGCAGAATATTTTTTTTTCAAAGTTCATAGCAAGATTTATGCTACCATACCATCTAGTTGTCCCATTAGGAATGTATTCCATTTTTAATCAGCTGAAAAATCAGTGTTGAAAGCTGTTAGGTATTTGTTGATAGAAATTAAACACAGTGTTCTTCAACGTGCTGTTTTCATTCTGAAGGGAAAATGTGAAAAGAAAACTAACCATATCTTCTAGGACTAAGAGGTTGGTGCACATACAACACTGAGCTCTTTCCCTCCCATTTTACTGAAGACATGCAACTGATATAGCAGTACTGAAAAAAATATTTTCAAAAATTTGGCATTAGAATGGTGGTCCATTCAGTTATCTGAAAGTCAAAATATAAAGTGGTGCAGGCAGGAGCTGAGCAAGTCAGTACTATCTTGTCATTCATAAAGATTTCACAAATATTAGACTAAGTTATATTGTCAATAAATCAACAATTTTAAAACACTATAATAAAATTTAGGAGCTCTGGTGGCATAGTGCCTAAGGCATTTGACTGCTTACCAGAAGGCTGGTGGTTGAAACCCACCAGCTGCTTCTTGAAAGGAAGGTCAGGCAATCTACTTCCGTAGAGATACCACCTTGGAAACCCAGGGAGGGGTTGCTATGAGTCAGATACATTTGTATTGCCTTTGGACAAAGAGATAGATGATAAGTAATCGGAAACCCAGAAACCATATAAGAAGAAAATCAATGGGATTGTATGAAAATATAAAAATACACAATCTTTGTGCTAACCAGTGTGCTTATGTGGTTGTCTCTTTTTATCCTTACAACAACCTTAAGACAGTTACTTCCTATTATTTTCCCCATTTTCTAGAAGAGGAAAATAAGGAACAGAAATAACTGGAAGATTACAGTGACTATAAGTAAATGAAAAGATGAATAGAAGAATAAAGTAGTTTATATAAAAGATATTTGCTGAGGAATACAAATGGATGGGGGCATGTGGAAAGATTGTGAACAATTTAAGTAATAAAAGTAAATTAAAACAACAATTTACAACAGTAAATTAAAAAATAAGCTATTCTTACATTCACGTAGCATGAATGAAGTGGCGTGATCTTTGTGGAATATATTTTGGCAAAATATCAAAAACTTTATGTATATTTTTACCCAGCAGTTTTACTTCTGGAAAATTATTCTCTTTAAATAATCAGATATATGCACAAAAATATACTCAGCAAAAAATTTGAAATAACCTGGATATTCACTAAGTGGAGGATTTATTAAATATACTGTGGTCCACCTTAAAAGGGTGTTAATCTACATAAGGTACATCTAATCTCAGGATGTTAAGGTGCATGCCACAAGCTACTGCACACTGTATGTTCCAGATTTTGAGTAAATAATTAAAAGTATATGTATGGGCTTATGTGCATATAGAAAAGTACCTGAAAGGATATTTTTCTGAATCTAAACAGTAATGTTATAGAAACAGATGATTTTTGTTTTATTTTCATTTTCTGCATTCTGAATGGTTTGCAATGAGCCTGTGTTACTTCCATAATCAAAAAATAAAGTCCTCAACCCTGGTAAACTGTAGCAGGCTATTTCTGAATGGTGGCTGACCCAGCTGTGTAAGTTAATTAAAGGGTAGTAGGAGAGTTCATAAGTGTATACATTTTAATGGAGATAAATGAGTTGATCTTTTCAATTATTTTCTTTATTTGATTAGGCACTAATGCATCAGCATTTGACCAGCTTATCCTCACACTGGCATGGGATAGAGTTGACATTGCTAAAAATCATGTATTTGTTTATGGACAACAGTGGCTGGTATGTACATAATCTGTATATACATTCAGATATAATTAAATTAAACTAAGTAATAACAAAATATTTGTTACAACTGTGACCTAACTTGACAGTTTACCTGCCTTTCAAAAGTACACAATTAATTTAAACATTTTCACATGCTTATAGGATTTAATAAATTATATTTTCCTATTGATAAAACTTTATTATTTGTAATACATATTTATATTTATATATTTGTTAGCTGTCATTGAGTTCTCCCTCAACTCATGGCAACACCATATACAATTAAATGAATTACTGTCTGGTCTGTCCTTCTCCATGATCAGTTGTGGATCAGACAGTTATGATCCATAGGATTTTCATTAGCTGATTTTTGGAAAAAGATTTCCAGGCTTTCTTAATCATTCTTAATCTGAAAGTACTGCTGATAGCAGTTCAGCATCATCCAAACCTCTGACGACAGATGGGTGGTAGCAGTGCTTGACATGCATTGGCCAGGAATTAAACCCAGATCTCCTGCATGAGAGTTCTATCACTGAACCACCACTGCCTTCCATAGGTAATGTGTTATTAGTTGCTCTCAAGTTGATTCCAAGTCATAGAAAACCCTGTGTGTGCAAAGTAGAACTGCTCCATAGGGTTTTCAAGGAAAACCTTTTGGAAATAGATTGCCAGGCTTGTCTGCCCAGGTACCTCTGAGTGGATTCAAACTGCCAACCTTTTAGGTAGAAGTTGAGCACTTAACCACTTACATGACCCAGGAACATCCCTAAAAACAGAAAGAGCTGTAGAACTGAAAGAAGCCTTGGATATAGTACTCTCTGTATAAGGGAACTCATAGCATTCTTTTGGAGTTTAGACCTGTTTCTTCTGTAGTTCTTCCATCTTAGTAGATGGCAATGTCAGCTCTTCCCATTTTCTCACCAGAAACCTTAGTGTCATCATTTAATTTTCTTTCCCATGTATTCCAATCCAAATCCATTTGTAAATCTTATCAGATCTACTCTCAAAATACCTAGTTTTACAATCCTAGTCCAATCTAATACCATCTTTCTTCTGTATTATTACAGTAACATCCTTTTTGCCTTCATTCTTCTCCTTTTACTGACAGAAGGTGGATCACATCACATTTACCCACAGCACAATCTAGTCCTTATGATGGTCTATAAAAGTATTCATTACCTATCCTATTATTAGGAGCTCTGGTAGCATAGTGCCTAAGGCACTGACTGCTAACCAGGAGGCTGGCGGTTCAAACCCACCAGCCACTCCTCGGAAGGAAGGCTGGGCAATCCTACTTCCGTAGTGATAACTGCCTCGGAAACCCAAGGAGGGGTCGCTAAGAGTCGGGGCCAACTCGATGGCAAATAACAACAACAACATCCTATTATTACAGCCTCTCTGACCTTATGTATTACTTCTGTCCACTTTGCTTTCATCTAGACATGTTGGCCTTTTTGCTGCTCTTTCACTATATTAAATATGCTGCTTCCTCAGGGTTTGTGCTTGCTGCACTTCCCTCTGTCAGGAGCATTCTTCTACTAGATAACCACTGAGACTCACTTCCTCATTTCCTTTTGGTATGTGCACGAATGCCCCCTCCTCACTTACGTCTTTCCTGTCTACACTATTTTAGTAGCAGCACCCTTTTCTAGTGTTTCGTATGTTCATTGCTGCCATTTTTTTTTTTAAAGCATTTATCACTATCTGAAAATCATCCTTTTCGGCTAGTTACTTTTTATTATTATTACTGTAGAAAGTAGATTTTATGAGAGCAGGAATATTTTTCAGGTATTTCTGCTGCTGTATTCATAGCCTGATACATAGTAAGTGTCGTTATTTTATTTTATTATAAAATACCTGAATCGTAGGAGGATGCTGTGGTAGTTAAATTTGTATGTCAACTTGGCTGGGCCTGGTTGAGTGGCTGGGCATCTGGATGCAGTATTCCCCATGATGAGATTGGCAGTCAAACTCCATGGTGGGATCTACCACAGGCAGCTGAGTAGCTGTCTTTGGGATGTGGTCTGCTTCCTGTATATAAGGAGAAGCCTTGGGGATAGTCTCTAGCTTATGGCATGTTTGGGTCCTGTATGTGGCTGTGTCATCCTGCCATGCTCTGCCGACCTTGGGACTTACAATGGACTTAATGGCCTGCCATGTGGTTTGGTAACATTGGGACTGTTCCTTTTTACTTGTCAACATTGAGTTAGTCAGCCTCAGCAGCCAGCATCTGTCTGAGTGAAGAAACACCTCTAGCTTCAGTGGGCCAGGAGCAGGAAGCAGAGCTGGACCCCAAGGTTGAGGGACTTTCACCCAGATCCTAAACCTGGCACTTTGAACTTGGACTTAAAGCCTCCAAACTGTGAGAGAATAAACTCCTGTTTGTTAAGATCGTCTCATTTGTGGTATATATTCTTGTCAGAGCAGCACTGGGTAACCAGAACAGATGCTTAAATTAAAAGTGCATCCATTGTCTAAGAGAACTATCCAGACTTTACAGAAGGATGAACCAGATATATTCTATTCACATAATAAATGTAAACAGCAAATTAAATGCCACTGGAGATTACATGATAGAATTTTGTAAGACCAACGACTTATTCATTGCAGGTGCTTGTTTCAACAATATAAAGGGCCACTGTACACGTGGACCTTGCCAGATGGAATACAAAAAAAAAAAGAAACTGCCATTGGGTTGATTCCAACTCTTAGTGACCCACAATGGGTTCCCAAGGTGGTAAATCTTTATGGAAGTAAATTGCTCCCTCTTCCTTCCACAGAGTGGCTGGTGGGTTTGAACCGCCAACTTTTTGGTTAGCAGTCAAATGCTTTAGGCACTGTGCCACCAACACTCCTTAGGTGGAATACACAGGAATCAAATTGGCTACATCTGTGGAAAGAGGCAGTGGAGCTCAGTATCATCAGTCAGATCAAGGCCAGGGGCTGACTGTAGAAAAGGCTATCAATTGCTAACATACTAGTTCAAGTTGAAGCTGAAGGAAAGTTAAAACAAGTCTATGAGAGCCAAAAATGCAACCTTAAATATATGCCTCTAATAAGAATTTAGAGCCAATCAGAAGAATAAATTTGATGCATTGAACATCAGTGACCAAACAGCAGACAAATTTTGAGGTGACATCAAGGACATCATACATGAAGAAAATAGAAGATCAGTAAAAAGACAAGAAAGAAAAGAGCAAAATGAATGTCAGAAGAGCATGAAACTTGCTTTTGAATGTAGAGTAGCTAAAGTGAGTGGAAGAAATAAAGTAAAAGAGTTGAACAGAAAATTTCAAAGGGCAGCTCAGAAAGATGAAGTAAAGTATTACAATGAAATGTGCATAGACCTGGAGTTAGAAAACAAAAATGGACACTGGGTATTCCTTAAGCTGAAAGAACTGAAGAAAAAATCAAGGCTTTGAGTTGCAGTGTTGAAGGCTATTATGGTCAAAATATCAGATGATGCAAGAAGCATCAAAAGAAGTTGTAATGAATATACAGTCACTATACCAGAAAGAACTGGTCAGTGTTCACCTATTTCAGGAGGTAGCATATGATCAAAAACAGATGGTATTGAAGGTGAACTGAAGGAATTTGCAAAATAAAAGGCTCCAGGAATTAACTGAATACCAATTGAGATGTTTCAACAAGTGAATTTAACAATGGAAGTGCTCACTCATTTATGCCAAGAAATTAGGAAGACAGCTACCTGGCCACCTGCCTGGAAGAGATCCATATTTGTGACAGTCTCAAAGAAAGGTGATCTAACAGCACACACATATTATTGAACAGTATCATTAATATCACATGCAAGTGAAATTTTGCTTATAATAATTCAAAAATAGTTGCAGAAATTCAAATAAGATTCAGAAAAGGACATGAAGTGAGGGCTATTGGGGTATCATTGTTGATACCAGATGGATCTTGGCTGAAAGCAGAAAGATGTTTACCTGTGTTTCATTGACAAGGCAAAGAAACTTGTGTGGGTCATAATAAATTGTGGATAACATTGCCAAGAATGGGAATTCCAGAACACTGCCATTGTGCTCATGAGGAACCTATACATAGAACAAGAGGCAGTCGTTCAAATAGAGCAAAGAGGTATTGTATAGTTTAAAATCAGGAAGCGTGTGTGTCACAGTTGTATCCTTTCATCATGCTTATTCATTCTGTGTGCTGAGTGAATAATGCAAGAGGCTGGAATACATGAAGAAGAATATCCGTCAGGTGTAAAGGAAGACTAATTAATGACCTGCGATGTGCAGATGACACAACCTTGGTTACAATAAGTGAAGATGACTTAAAGCACTTACTAATGAATACCAAAGACTATATATATCTATATCTATCTATCTATCTATCTATATATATATATAGCCTTTATGAGCTCTGGTGGCATAGTGCCTGAGGCACTTGCCTGCTAACCAGAAGGCTGGCGGTTCAAACCCACCAGCCGCTCCTTGGAGGGAAGATTGAGCAATCTACTTCCTTACTCATACTGCCTCAGAAACCCAAGGAGGGGTCGCTGTGAGTCAGATCTGACTTGATGACAGTGAGTTTGGATTTTTGGTTTTTTATATAGCCTTCATGAATTACACAACATGAAGAAAATAAAAATCCGTACAGCTGGACCAATAAGCAATATCATGATAAATGGAGAAAATATCATTTTACTTGGATCCACAATCAGTGCTCATGGAAGTAGCAGCCAAAAAATCAAATGATGACATACTGCATTGGGCAAATCTGCTGCAAACGACCTCTTTAAAAGTGGAAAAAACAAAGATGTCACTTTGAAGACTAAGATGCACCTAATGCAATCCATAGTATTTTCAGTTACCTTATGAATGGTAAAGCTAGACAATGAGTAAGGAACACTGAAGAAGAATTGATATATTTGAATGC
This sequence comes from Orycteropus afer afer, assembly GCF_000298275.1. Taxonomy (NCBI): domain Eukaryota; kingdom Metazoa; phylum Chordata; class Mammalia; order Tubulidentata; family Orycteropodidae; genus Orycteropus; species Orycteropus afer. Next base: position 8,032,105 of record NW_006921613.1, read on the forward strand.
TTGGTAAAGTAAAAGTCTGGTGGAAAGAGGAAGACTCAACAAGATAGGTTGACAGTGTGACTGCAAAAGTAGGAGGGTCAGTATAGCAATAGTTGTGAGGATGGTACAGAATCAGGCATTGCTTCATTCTGTTGAACGTAGGTTGCTGTGTGTTGGAACCAGCTTGGTGGCATCTAACAACATGCATAGTATGTGTCTTAGTTATCTATTGCTGTAACAGAAATACAGTTAAGTGGAATGCTTTAATAAACAAATTTGTTTTCTCACAGTTTAGGAGGCTGGATGTCCTAATTCAGGGCACTGGTTCTGAGGGAATGTTCTGGTTACCTAGTGCCACTCTGACAAGAATATAACACAAATGGGATGCTTGAACAAACAGGAGTTTATTCTCTTACAGTTGGGGAGGCTAGAAGTCCGAGTTCAGAGTGCCAAGCTCTAGGGGCTGTGTGAAAGCCCCTTGACCTTGGGCTTCAGCTCTGCCTCTTGCTCCTGGCCCACTGAAGCTACCGGCATCTCTTCACTCAGGCAGCTACTGGCCGCTGAGGCTAACAAGCCCAAGGTCGACAAATACAGTCCTGATGGTACCAAACCACATGGCAGGCCAATGGCTACATGCAGGGTTCAAGCGTGCCATAAGTTAGAGACGGTTCCCAAAGCTGTATTTTATATATGGGAAGCAGACCACATACCCAAAGGCAGCTACTCAGCTGCTCCCAGTAGATTCCACCAAGGAGTTGATGACCAGTCTCATCGTGGGGTATACTATATCCAGCTGCCCAGCCACTCAACCAAGCCTAGTCAAGTTGACACACAAACTTAACCACCACAGGGAAGATTCTTGTATCTTTCAGCTTCTGCTTCTGGGCAGTCTTCATGTGACTTGGCATCTCTTTTCACCCATCTCTGCTCTTTACTTGCTTCTTTAATCTGTTATATCTCAGAAGCTACGACTCAAGATATACCCTATACTAATCCAGCCTCATTAACATAAGACCACCCATTTCCAAATGGAAGTGTAACCATAGGCATAGCGATTAGGGTTTGCAACACACATTTTTGGAGGACACAATTCAGTCCATAACAATATGATCTTAATTGTGGCAATTCCTGTTTTTATACATTCATGCATGTGACATATCTATATTTGTCATAGAACTTTTCTGGAAACTGTTAACAGTGGATAACTAGAGAGATGAGGGCCAGAGGAGAGAAACTTAATTTATACCATTTTGTATTATTACTATTTTTTAACCATAGGAATGTATTTCCTATATAATAATAACAAATATTTTTTTAGTCACCTCCCCTCTTACAGGATTACACAGAAAGAAATGAGTATTAATCAGCTGTGATAAAACTCATACCAGTGAACCATCCTTCTATGTTTTATTTCTTTGAATGGTTTCATTTATATATTTATTTAGTAATGTGTGGTTTGGATAAAAACTTTTTCTTCTATGTATATTGTCATCTGTCTCAAGGATTTGATATGCATTATGTTATCTATTTGAATTTGTGCTCCCTTGTCACATATAAGGAGCTCTGGTGTCATAGTGGTTAATGCATTTGGCTACTAACCAACCGAAAGGTTGGCAGTTCAAACCCACCAGCTGCTCCACAGTAGTAAGATGAGGCAGTCTGTTTCTGTAAAGGTTTATAAAGCTTTGGAAACCCTATGAAGCTATTCTACTCTGTCCTATAAGGGTGTGGTCGGTCAGAATCGACTCGATGGCAGTGTGTTTGGTTTGGATTTTGCCCAGTCTATTGTATGATTTCTGTTATTTTTCTGTACCCTGCCCATTAAATGTCAGTAACAGCACCCAATTATTTAAATGATCTATCAAAAAAAGCTTTTCTAAATATTTATAAGCCATTGCTTTAAGGTATTTTTTTCCTTTTTACTTGATTTACTTGATGATGGATTTTCTGTTGTTGTTGTTGTTTCTATGTAACACATGTTCTCTTACAGAAAATAGTGTTTATGGAATGCCCTTTGGGGACTGCTGCCTTAGAGCCATCTTTTCATATATCCACATGTATCTTAAGTCCTGATTTTCACTCTTTTGATCTGTCTACTTTTTCCTAAAACAATTTAGGAACAAATAGGTATAAATCCCAAGGACTTGGCATTATTTAGAACTATTTGTGTAATTAGAACTTTTAAAATGTATTTATTAATTTTGATGCTTTTTTAGGTTGGATCCTTAGAACAAGCTATGCTAGACGCTCTGGTCATGGATAGAGTTGCATTTGTAAAACTTCTTATTGAGAATGGAGTAAGCATGCATAAATTCCTTACCATTCCTAGACTGGAAGAACTTTACAACACTGTAAGTCTTGTGCTAAATTTCTTTTTTGACAGAGTGTTATCATTTTGGGAGAGTTTACCTGAATATTATTCAGTCCTATTTTTAAAGGCTTTAATGTGTGTTTCCCATGGGGCTATTATGGTAAGAAAGGGTTCCAGAAATAGGAAAATGGTTTTAGAGTGCCATACAACTAATCCTTACTAATGCTGGCTGTTACGCCAAGTCCTTAGGATATATACCTACAGGTTTTTCTTCTAACTACTACTCACATATTGAAATTTTATTTGTTGTTTAGAACATAAATACCATGTCACTACCTCCATATAGCCCAGTGTTATTATTAAGTACAGTTACATCTTCTGGTTGTAAATTTCTTTTGGGTTGTGATTATGTCTTTATTCACCCCCTTTCTCCTTTTTTCCCCTGTTAATAGTACCTAGTACAGTTATATTGACTTTTGGTGGCATCCTGTCTCTAGCAAACAAACTTAAAAATTGAAAGTATTATTTATTTTGCTGAAGTACAGTTGATCTCTGAACTGTAGATCTAATATAAAACAATAAAAATAAAATTGTTCCCATTAGCACAGCAAGTGATTATTTTTATTGTATAACTCAAAGTTACTAAGACAAGAGTTATCTATAGCATTACTTCTTGATTACGTTTTAAAAAGTATTAATTACTTGCAATATGATAAAGCAGTAGTCTCAAATTTTATGGTATCAGGGTCCCTTTACATAAAAAATATTAAAGATTCCAAATAACTTTTGTTTATGTTTTGATAGTTACCATGTTAAAAAGTAAAATTAAGAAATTTTAAACTATTTACCAATTTATTTGAAAATCATAATAAATCCATTAAAAGTTAATGTAAATAACATTTTTAAAGAAAACAAAAATAATGTAGTAAGAAGAGTTGAATTTTTCTTGTCTGGCTTCCCAAAATACAACTGGATTCTTGTACATGCTTTTAAGTTTAATCTCTTGAGAATAATACCATGCCTCAGCAAGCCTTCATTTGGAAAATACTGTTAAACACTTATGAGAGTATGAGAGTAAAAAATACAAATAATATGTTAATAGTAGGAAAATAATTTTGATCTTGTAGCCTTCCTAGAAGGACCTTGAGGGTCTTAGGAGTCCTTGGATCAAACTTAGCGAACACTGTGCTAAACTATAGGAGCTCTGGTGGCATAGTGGTTAAAGCATTCAGCTGCGAATCAAAAGGTTGGCTACTGGAACTTGCCAGCTGCTCTGCATGAGAAAGATGAGGAAACCCTATGAGGTAGTTCTACTCTTCCCTAAAGAGGGTCACTGTGAGTCAGACTTGATTCGATGACAGTGGGTTTGGTGCTAAAGTATATTTATTTTGTACCAAGAAGTTATATTTAATGGACAAAAACTTATTAGGTTCAGATAAAAGAGAACTCATAAAAATTGTAATTCCAATCTGTATGATCATATACAGCTGGAGAAGATACTAGAATGATTCCTAATATTTAAAAATACTGATTACTTCATACTAACTTGAAAGATATATTTATTTTAAAAAGTTAATCTATGGGGAGTTCCACTAAGATGGTGGAATAGACAGAAAGACTGCACAGACCCTCCTCAACAAAGGGGAACCAATTAACACATATATACAGAAAATAATCCTGGAGCCCTGAGCTTAAAATGGAAGGATATAGAAGTGGACTAAACTCCAACTAGCAGAAGAATTTGCATGAAAATACCAAAAAAGGAGACATACGAAGCTGAGGTCTGGCAGCGATCCTGATGGACAGCTTGGATATTGTTGAGTGTTGTTGTTGTTGTTATGTGCTGTTGAGTCGGACCCGACTCACGGCGACCCCTCCTTGGGTTTCCGAGGCAGTATCCCTACAGAAGTAGATTGCCCCCTCTTCCTTCTGAGGAGTGGCTGGTGGGTTTGATCCACCAGCCTTCTGGTTAGCAGTCAAGTGCCTTAGGCACTACGTGACCAGAGCTCGCTGAGTGGTGTTAGAACCTAAAAGTTATCCTAAAAATCAGCCCTTCTAGCCTAGGGTTACACGAAGGATTGCACTGGTGGCTGGTGAATAAAAGGAGAAGCAGCAGAGAGGAAGGCGGGCTGAGCTGTGGACTTTTGCCTGTCTGGAGTGCTCAGCCATTTTAAATGTTTAGAAGCAGTTTGACCATTTTGGATATTTAAAGCGACTGCGTTCTCCCAGATTCCAGGGACTTAAGAATAGGCTGTATTTGCCAGGAACCACAAGGTCGTTCGGATGCCAACAACTGGAAAGGTGCTATATTGCCCTTGTTACTCTTACACCCCACATGCTCTTGGTTAACGGAGGTGCAGCCATCCCTCACTCCTATATTCCATCCCAGTCTGTGTGCTTGGGTGGAGCCTGGGTGCCCTGCCCCACCCTCCTCAGATTTTTTTTTCCTTTCTGTTTAATTATTGTTATTATTGTCCTTACTATTATTATTATTTATTCTTCCCTTCCCAGGTTCTATTTTTCAGCTTTTTCTCTCTTCCCTGTTCCTGGTTCTGATTTTTTCTTTCTTGTGGTTAACCCTGTTCCTTGTTTTTCTTTTTGCATTTTTCCCATTTTTTCCTCCATTATTCTCCTACTCTAGCTTTCTTCCCTTATTGCCCTCTCCCCAGATATTGGAGCTGTTTTTCCTTTTCTTTATCCTTTTTTGGTGATTGTTTCTCTGTGTAATGTGGTGTGTTTTTTGTCTACTTGCTTTTACTTTTTTGATGGTTTTTCTATTGTTGTTTTTGTTTAACTGAGTGGGAGAAAGCAACCGTGCCCATACGATGCAACCATACCCACACCTCCTGCAACTCCACTAACTGAATGAAAGCCACCACTTCCTTCTCCACCAACAGGCCAACAATAAATGACCACCAAGAAAAACCTGACTCTCCCTTACTGCTCTTCATGAACAGTTAGCAGAGACCTAAATACAGCAACACTACAATGTCTTACAGACAACAGACCATCACAGTCCACACAAAGAAGCAAGATAAAGCACTAGAAACAAGAGAGCAGGATACAGACCCAGAACACATCCCTGAGGAAGAAGTAGCATTGGAACTCCCTGATAAGGAATTCAAAAGAGTTATATTTAGGTATCTTCAAAGGATTGAGAGATCGATTGAGGAAAACACTGACAAAATTAAGGAAAACACAGACAAAACTCTAGAAAAATTTTGGAAGAAAATACAAAAGCTAAATGAAAAATTAGAAATGATTCTGAATCTACAGATAGAAATCCAGAAGATTAATACTAAATTGTCAGACATAGATAACACATTGAAAGGGCAAAGGAGTAGAATTGAATCAATGGAAGACGAATTAATGAGATTGAAGACAAATACCTGAATATGTCTTTGAAAAGACATCAGTCAGAAAAAAAGATCAAAACAAAATGAAGAAAGCCTGAAGTTTATGTGGGATACCATCAAAAGGAATAACCTACATGTCATTGGAATTCCAGAACAGGAAGAGATTAATGACTGAGAAAATTGTCCAAGATTTGTTGGAAGAGAACTTCCCTGATATGATGAAAGATGAGAATATATCCATTCAGGAAGTCCAACGAACCCCAAACAGGATAGACCCCAACAGGAAATCACCAAGACATACCATCGTCAAACTCATAAAAACCAAAGACAGAGAAAGAATTCTGAAAGCAGCCCGGGAAAAACGAAAAGTTCCTTACAATGGAGAACCAATAAGAATAAGTTCTGGTTTCTCAGCAGAAACCATGCAAGTGAGAAGGCAATGGTTGGTATATATAAAACCCTGAAAAGAAACATTTCCAACCAAGAATTATATACCCAGCAAAATTGTCCCTCAAATATGATGTTGTAATTAGGAGATTTCCAGATAAGCAGAAACTAAGGGAATTTGTTAAAACCAGACTAACCTTACAAGAGATACTAAAGGGAGTCCTTTGAACAGATAACCAATAATAGCAGACAACAACTGACCATTAATACACAAGATGACATAACCCAGAAACCAACAGAGCTTTGGATGTATCTAAAGTAAAATAAGCTTACAAGATTGTAAATAGAGAACCAAAGACATCAGTTGGGAAATGAGAACAACTACACACCAAAAAAGAGGGAAAAATAGTGTAGTTACAGGATTTCTAAATGGTGAGGAAATCCAGAGAGTTGCAAGATAGAATGGACTGTTCTAAATGCAGGGAGAAAATTATAAAATACGGGGTAACTTCAAAGAAAAATGATGAACCTTCACATCTCTATAAAAAGAGAGGACAAGCACAAATATTTGGTGAATACTAAAACAATAGAAACAAAGGAAATGATAACACGATTCATAAACATAATGAGCTAAGTACAGAAAATTGTACAGAACAAAGAATCCAGGAACACCATGAAAAAACACATAACAGAATGACAGTAACTGAGTCATATTGTCAATAATTTCACTGAATAGTAATGGATTAAATGCACGACTCAAGAGACAGAGAGTTGCAGACTAGATAAGAAAACAAAACCCATCAATATGCTGTCTACAAGAGACACACTTTAGAGGCAAGAACAAAGATAGACTAAAAATCAAAGGTTGGAAAAAGATATATCAAGCAAATGGTAACTGTAAAAGAGCAGGAATGGCAATAATAATTTCTGATCAAATTGACTTTAAGATAAAAACAACCATATAAGACAAGGAAGGACATTATATAATGATTAAAGGATCACTTGAACAGGAAGATATAACCATAATAAGTGTCTGTGGACCCAATGAAAGAGCCCCAAAATACATAAATCAGACTTTAAAATATAATTGAAAAGGCAAATAGATGACTCCACGGTTATAGTGGGAGACTTTAATATACCACTTTAAATGAAAGATAGAACAACTGAAAAGAAACTCAGCAAAGATGCAGAAGAGCTAAACAATACAACCCACCAACCTGACCTTATAGACATTTGCAAAGCACTTCATCCAACAATAGCACAATATACATTCTTTTCCAGTGCACATGAAACATTTTCCATGTAGACCGTATGTTAGGCCATAAATCAGGCCTTTATAAATTTAAATACATTGAAATACCGCAAAGCATCGTCTCAGATCACAATGCTATCAAATTAGAAATCATCAATAGGAAGATCAATGGAAAAGAGTAAACACATGGGAATTGAACAACAACCTCGTTAAGAAAGACTGGGTAAAAGAAGAAATAAAAGTTGAAATTCAGAAATTCCTTGAATCAAATGAGAATGAAAACACAACTTACCAAAATCTTTGAGACACAGCAAAAGCAGTGATCAGAGGCCAATTTACAGCAATAAATGCACACATCAAAAAAGAAGAAAAGGCCAAAATCAACACTTTAAACCAACATCTCCAAAAATTCGAAAAAGAACAGCAAGAAAAGCCTTTGCTCACTAGAAGAAAGGAAATAATAAAGATTCAAGCAGAAATCAATGAAACAAAATAGAAAGACAATAGAAAAAATGAGTAAGACTAGAAGTTGGCTTTTTGAAAAGATTAATAAAATTAACAAACCACTGGCAAATTTAACAAAGGAAAAGAGGGAGAGAATACAAATAACGTGAATTACAAACGAAATGGGTGACATCACAACAGAATCAACTGAAATAAAAAGGATAATATCAGGGTACTATGAAGAACTGTACTCCAACAAATTTGAAAATCTGGAAGAAATGGACAGATTTCTAGAAACACACCACTTATCTAAACTTACACAGACTGATGTGGAATAGTTGAACAGATCCATAACAAGAAGAAATTGAACAGGTCATTAAAAAAAATTACCAACAAAAAAAAAGTCCTGGCCCAGACGGTTTCATCAGAGAATTCTACCAAACATACAGAGAAGAACTGACACCATTCCTACTCAGGCTATTCCAAAACATGCAAAAGGATGGAATCCTCCCTAATTCATTTTATGAAGCAAACGTAAGCTTGATACCAAAACCAGGCAAAGACATCCCTCAAAAGAAAAACTGCAGACCAATATCCCTCATGAATATACATACAGAAATCTTCACCAAAATCCTAGCCTATAGACTCCAACAACATATCAAGAAAATAATTCTTTATAACCAAGTGGGGTTCCCTATGTTATGCAAGGGTGGTTCAACACTAGAAAAACAATCGATGCCATCCACCACATAAATAAAACAAAGGAAAAAGACCACATGATCATACCAGTTGATGCAGAAAAGGCATTTGATAAAATCAACACCCATTCCTGATCAAAACTCTCAGCAGAATAGGAATAGAAGGGATATTCCTCAACATAATAAAGGGCATATATGCAAAACCAACAGTCAACATTATTCTCAGTGGAGAGAGACTGAAACCATTCTCCTTGTGAACAGGAACCAGACAAGGATGCCCTCCATCACTTCTATTCAACATTTTATTGCAAGTCATAGCAAGGAAAGTAAGGCAAGAAAGGGAAATCAAAGGCAACCGGATTGGTAAGGAAGAAGTCACACTATCCCTATTTGCTGATGATTTGATCCTACACCTAGAAAACCCAAGAGATTCAGTAAAAAATGTACTGGAACTAATTGAGAGATTTAGCATTGTGGTAAGATACAAGATCAATATCCAAAAATCAGGTGGATTCCTCTACACCAGCAAAGGGATTGCTGAAAAAGAAATAAGGAAATCAATACCATTTACAGTAGCTATCAAAAAAAAAAAAAATACTGGGGAATAAATCTTACCAGGGACACGAAAGACCTGTACAAAGAAAACTATAAAACACTACTTCAGAAAACTATGAGAGATCTACATAAATGGAAGAACATACCATGCTTGTGGATAAGAAAATTGAACATTGTGAAAATGTCAGTTCTACCCAAAGCAATCTATATATTCAATGCAATCCCAATCCATATCCCATCAACATTCTTTAAGGATATGGAAAAAAACAATCACCAACTTTATATGGAAAGGAAAGAGACCTCAGATAAGAAAAGCACTATTGAGGAACAAATACAAATAGGAGGTCTCAAACTGTCAGATCTCAAAACCTACTGTACAGCCACAGTAGTCAAAACTGCCTGGTATTGGTGTAAGGACAGACACATAGACCAATGGAATAGAATTGAAAACCCAGAAATAGATCCATTGGCCTATGGTCAGATCATCTTTGACAAAGGGCTGAAGTCTATTAAATGGGAAAGAAATTGTTGTTTAACAAATGGTGCTGGCAAAACTGGATATCCATTTGCAGAAAAATGAAACAAGATCTGTACCTCTTACCATACACAGAAACTAACTCCAGAGGGGTCAAAGACTTAAATATGAAATCTAAAACTATATAAAATTCCTCAAGGAAAAACTAGGGGCAGATTTAGGGGCCCTAATATATAGCATAAATAGACTATCAAGCATAACCCAAAATGCACAAACAGCAGAAAAGAAACTAGATGAATGGGCCCTTCTAAAAATTAAATTTTTATGTGTTTCCAAAGGGTTCTCCGAAAGAGTCAAAAGAGAACTTACAGATTGGGAAAAAATATTTGGCAATGACATATTTGACAGGGGTCTTATCTCTAGAATTTATAGAAAACTCCAACACCTCAACAACAAAAAGACAAATAATCCAGTTAAAAAATGGGCAGACAACATGAATAGACACTTCACCAAAGAGGATATTCAGGCAGCTAGCAAACATGTGAAGAAATGCTCAAAAGAACAATGAGATACCATCTTGCCTCAGCACTAGTAGCAAAGTTCAACAAAACAGAAAATAACAAATGCTGATGAGGATGCGGAAAGATCGGAACTCTTAATACACTGCTGGTGGGACTGTCAAATAGTACAACCACTGTGGAAAGCAATACGGAGATTCTTTAAAAAGTTGGAATTAGAAATTCCATTTGACCCAGCTATTCCATGACTAAAAATGTGAGAGCCAGGACAAGGACAGATATATGCATACCTATATTTATTGCAGCACTATTTACAGTAGCCAAAAGATGGAAACAGCCTAGGTGTCCATCAGCTGAAGAATGGATAACCAAACTATGGTACATACACACAGTGGAATACTATGCATCCCTAAAGAATAACGAAGAATCTGCAAAACACCACGTAATTTGGATGATATTGGAGGACATTATGCTGAGTGAAATAAGTAAATCACAGAAGGACAAATATTGTAGTATTCTGTTACTGTAAAAAGTCAAGGAAAGTTTATATATGGAAGGAAATTTTCTTTCTTGAGTACCAGGAGTGGGAGGGGAGGGGAGGGATCACTGTTAGAGAGGTAGAGACAAGTATTGATTTGGGTGGAGAGAAGGGCAATGTACCTAATGAGAGTGATCATCATGGTGGCATTGAGGAAGAGGGAGACAGACAGAGGTGCGTGGGAGGTATAGACAACAAAGACGAATCTTTTTGCACATATAGTACTGCGTTGTCAGTGAAGGCAAACGTGGGTATAGAGGTGGATAGATGGATGGACAGACTGAACTATTAGGTATGTCTATGCAAGGAGGAGTGTGGCCACGATCATGTATAGGGATGGGAGACAATGTTTCCACAAGTGTATTGGTATGTTCTGTAAGAATTCCCAGGTATATAGTAGAGGTGACAAGGAATAAGGTTGTAGTCACTTCTTGGCCATAGCCAAGCCCAGAGGTATGAGTATGAGTAGTTGGTATAGTATTTGGACCTGTGGGCTTGGGACCATCGTCACAGGGGACATCAAGCTTAATTGGCATAACCTGCTACACAAAATATTGTTGCACATCCTACTTTGGCAAGAAGTGACTGGGATCTTAAAAGATTGCAAGCAGCCATTTAGATGCAGCAATGGGTCTTTCCTCATCCAGAGTAAAGAAGAATGAACAAAACCAAAGATTCATGGAAACAATTAGTCCATGCGACTGGTGTACCATGCGATCCTCAGCCTATACAGCTATGAGACCAGAAGAAGTAGATGGTACCCAGCTACCACTGTCAGTCACTCAGAGGGGGATCTCAGTAGTAGATCATGGATAGAGTGGGAGAACAGTGTGGAACAAAACTCAAAATCATTTGAAAAAAAAAAAAAAGGAACTGGGTTTGCTGGTCTGATAAGAGTCTGATGGAACCACGGAGACTATGGTCCCTAGCTGCCCTTCAAGTCTGGAATTGAACCCCTCCTGTAGCTTGCAACCAAACAAAAGACAGGTGTATGAGGTGAACATATACACTAGGTAGACACACTCCTTGGAAAGAGCAATCAAGGAAGAATAGAAGGGCTGTGTAGGTACAGGAAGACAGCTTGGGGCAGCAGTGCATGGAGGTAAGGGCAGGAAAGAGGTAACTATGGGGAGGGTATGGGAGAGGAGCTGTTGTATCGGGGTAAATTCTAGGCAATGTCTTGAGACAAAGTATGTGTGAACTGCTGTATGGAAAGTGAATTTGCTGTGTAAACTTTCACCGAAATCACAATTTATAAGAAAAAGGTAATCTCTGAGGAATCATGGACGGAGAAGCTAGTTCTTGAGTTGACTAAATAATGGTGTTCTTTTTTTAAAGTAAGGTAAAATATCATTTGCATACAACACCAATTTCAGTTATCATTCAATATTATTTAGGCTTTGAAAGCCAAGAGTATCAAAATACACTAAGTCCCTGAATTACAAACATCTGACTTATGGACGATTCCTGACGTACTGCCATCAAGTTGATTCTGACTTAAAGCAACCCTATAGGAGGATAACTCCTGTTTACCTTTTAATGTTATGTAATTTGCCCTCACTTTGAAACAATTGAATCAACCCCTACTTGTAACAGATTTCTTTACCACAGTAACCTTTACTTGCTACATGTGCAGTTTTAAATAATTGAAAAGGCTTTGAGCCTTTCTTGAAATAGCGTAAGGTTAAAAGATAACTGTATGCACCTGTTACAACTTACATATGAATGGATCTCATTCCATTCTCATGGAACTGCTTGTGATATTTTTTCAAAGAAATTGTGGGAAATCTACAGTTAGATTTGAAAATGTATTACCTTACCAGATAGATTGATCAAAATGAAAAGTAGATTAATTTTAATTGATTATTGTGATAGCCACTCAAAAAAAATTAAAAACACAAAAGTAGGATAAAATCTCAGTAGGATTTAAGATACTGAGAAAAAGTTGCTTGATATATGCCACACAGAATTCATTGCAATACATTTTAGATGAGTGAGAGCTCTGCCTAAAAATTTCTGAATAGATTTTTGGGCCATTTACCTCAGTCTTGGTTGGTGAGGTACATTCTTGGATATTTTTTCAAAATACAAGATGCCATCAAAATAAGATGACTATTTAAAATTGAAGCTTATGTATAGTCCACTTCAGTAAAATACGTAAAGGAAAGTCAGGTGATAGGAAAATATAGCATACATAAATGTGTCAAGGTTTGTTACCCAAAATTTTTAAAGTGTTGATAAGATTTGATTAAGGGTAGAAACAGATAGACATATTTTACTATGGAGAAGAATATACAGCTCCATTACCAATGAAATATGTAAAAGAGAAGATATTTTCTTAAATATCTTTGAGATATAATTGTGAAACTTGCAATGTTGGCATGACTGTTAGAAATCAAAATCTTACTTGTCATTTAAGTGATACTCTGGAATTATTCATCTTGTTGAAAGTAGTATATATGGCAATATAAAATGATTATATCCTTTTTTTTGTTCCATATGTATGAGCATAACTTAAGGAAGTAACTCAAAAGTAGTATAATGTATATGAGAACATTCATAAAAGTTCTATCGGTAAGAAAAAGGAAAATTGCTTAAGATGTTGTAGAAGAAAAATAATCATTTGCTCCATTTCTTTCTTCTTAAAGAAACAAGGTCCAACTAATCCGATGCTATTTCATCTTGTTCGAGATGTTAAACAGGTAAGAGATTGTTTTTGAAAAATGCTATTTTAAAGGCAAAAGTTAAACATTTTGTGTTTCAAATTAGTAAGTTAAGATTTATAAGAGATACCAGTATGTTTTTAGAGATAGCTTTTATGACAACTTTTAGGTAATTGTCATTAGTTTTCGTAACGTAAATATTTTTCATTCTTAAGGGGAACAATGTTTATTAAAGGTGATGAAAACAGTTGAAAGTGAATAGTGGTGATTGTTGCACAATGTGGTGAATATAATTAATGTCACTGAGTTGTACACATAAAAATGGTTGAAAGGATGTGTTATATATGGTCTACCACAATAAAAATTAAAGTGGATTTGTACCGTAGTTGGAATTGACTCAGTGGCAGTGGGTTTGGCGTTTGGTACCATAATGATAATTTTCAGTGGTTTTTAAAAATTGAAACTGAAATATACCATACATGATATCCTTAATCATAAAACACATTTAGAGGTTGCTTTAGTAAAACAAACAAAAAAATCTTATATTTAAGATGGAAAAAAAGATGTATTTTGATTCATTTTAATACTTTTTAAATTGGAAATTTAAAACATACTGTTTAGTTGAAACTGACCCATAAAGACCCTTCCTTGGGTTTCCAAGGTGCAGCGTAGTAAATTACTTAGTGTGGCTTTTCTACCCATAAGTCTTTGTAAACTCCAATGTGGGATTTTCTATGAGCAACTGAGGAGCTATCCACCTGGGTTATTTCTGTCGGGCGTGGCACAATACAATGTTCTGGGAGGTTCCCACTCTCTCTCACGTGCTTAGAGTTCTGATGCTGTGATTGGCTAGTTTGACCACCATTCCGGACTCAAAAGGAGGCCTCCTGGAGGCAGAACTCTCTCTGACTGCTGGTGGAGGAAGACGTGCTGCC
>NW_006921613.1:8054296-8054905 GCF_000298275.1 Orycteropus afer afer
CTCCAACACCTCAATAACAAAAAGACAGACAATCCAATTAAAAAATGGGCAGAAGACATGAATAGACACTTCACCAAGGAGGATATTCAAGCAGCTAACAAACATGAAGAAATGCTCACGATCATTAGCTATTAGGGAGATGCAAATCAAAACAACAATGAGATATCATTTTGTTGCAGCAGTAGTACCAAAGTTCCACAAGATAATAAATAACAAATGCTGGCAAGGTTGTGGAGAGATTGGGACTCTCATACATTCCGGTGGGACTGTAAAATGGTACAGCCATTGTGGAAAGCAGTATGGCGATTCCTTCTAAAGTTGGAATTAGAAATACCATTTGACCCAGCCATTCCATTACTAGGTATATACCTTAAAGAAGCGAGAACCATGACAAGAACAGATCTGTGCACACCCATGTTCATCACCACACTATTTACAATAGGCAAAAGATGGAAACAACCTAGGTGTCCATCAACTGAGGAATAGATAACCAAACTATGGTACATACACACAGTACTATGCAATGCTAAAGAATAATGTAGAATCTGCAAAACACCGCGTAACGTGGATGAACTTGGAGGACATTATGCTGAGTGAAATAAGTCAATC
>NW_006921613.1:8055909-8105712 GCF_000298275.1 Orycteropus afer afer
GAGAGAACAATCATGGGAGAAAGAAGGGCTGCTTATGCACAGGGAGACAACTCAGGGGGCAGGAGTGTATGGAGGGATGGACACTGGGAAGAGATAACTATGGGGAGGAAGTGGGAGGGGGGCTGTTGCATTGTGGTAAACTCTGGTCAATATTATGAGACAAAGTGTATGTGAACTGCTGTATGGAAAGTGAATTTGCTCTGTAAATTTTCACCCAAATCACAATAATAATAATTAAAAAAACCTATAGACACCTAGAAACTAGGAATTTCACAGATGAAACTGCAGCAGTAAGAGAATAAACATTTTGAAAATACTGACTTAATAAAACTGTAATGAGGGAAATGGAAAGAATGGTGATAGTAGAAGATCAGAGTTAGTTGATAAATGTAAGCCATCTGGTGGGAGAAATAACAAATCCAAAAAAGTGAAAGTTCATCATACAGTACATATTTTACATACTTTTTTCCATGTTACAACTTAGGTGATTAATCCTTATTAAGATTATTTAATGAAATTAACCAAATTTATGTTTATGTAATAGGCAGGCTTCTGTATTGACAAATAGCCTATATTCTAAAAGTTCATTTGTGAGTTGATTGTTGCCCTGGGAAAATAAAGTCTTAACAATGTTACAGTGGTAGTTAAGGCCTAGACTAGGTTATAAAAACTCGTGTAACCTAGGTTGTAGTCACTTCTTGGTCACAGCCAGCTACCCAGAGGGAGTGAGTAGTTGAACCTGTGGGTTTGGGACCATAGTCACAGGGGACATCAATCTCAATTGGCATAACATACTACACAAAACATTGTTCTACCTCCTACGTTGGTGGGTAGCAACTGGGATCTTAAAAGCTTGCAAGCAGCCACCTAGATGCAACAATGGGTCTCTCCTCATCCGGAGCAAGGAAGAATGAAGAAAACCAAAGTTTCATGGAAACAATTAGTCCATGTGACTGGTACACCATGTGATCCTCAGCCTATATGACTGTGAGACCCGAAGAAGTAGATGCTGCCTGGCTACCACTGTCAACCACTTGGAGGGGGATCTATATAGGAGATCCTGGGTGGAGTGGGAGAATGATGTGGAGGAAAACTCAAAATCATTTGAAAAAGAAAAAAAATAGAAGGACTAGGTTTGCTGGCCTGATAGAGCCTGATGAGTCCACTGAAACTATGGCCCCTAGCTGCCCTTCAGGTCTGGTGTTGGACCCACACCTGTGGCTTTCAGCCAAACAAAAGACAGGCGTATGAGGTGAACATTTATAGTAGGTGGATAACACTCCTTGGAGAGAACAATCATGGGAGAATAGAAGGGCTTTGTATGCACATGGAGATAGCTCAGGGTGCAGGAGTGCATGAAGGGAAGGACACAGGGAATAGGTAACTATGGGGAGGGGAGCTGTTGCATTGTGGTAAATTGTAGTCAGTGACATGAGACAAAGTGTATGTAAACTGCTGTATGGAAAGTGAATTTGCTCTGTAAACTTGGACCCAAATCACAATTTAAAAAAATTGTGTAACCAATAATATTGCCAATATATATGTTTAATTAAAAAAATATTTATAGGTACTTATGGCCAATCTGAAAACATAACAACATTTATAGTGGGTTTTCTTTTTGCAGGAATACATAATTTGATATATATACCACAGTGAAAATGTAATTGTTGGCTGTTAGAGGCTCCGATCTCTCTATATGTGAAGTTTTAAGGGCCGTGGAGACACCTTACTGTTCATACTTTATCAGTGTAACCATACTCCTCCAGTCCTGAGCAACACCTTTGAGACCTCAAACTTCAGAATCTCCTCTTCTTAGAAAAGGAAGTAGAGAAACAAATTACTTTGTTCACTTGTAAAGATAGTTGTTGGCAACGCCATATAATAAGTAAACATTTGTCTTTTTGAGAGGTGGGCCCTTTCTTAGGCATGACATGGGAATACTGAAAAATACTGTTCTATTTTAAAAGTAATGTTTTGTTTCCAGGGAAATCTTCCTCCAGGATATAAGATCACTCTAATTGATATAGGACTTGTTATTGAATATCTCATGGGAGGAACCTATAGATGCACCTATACTCGGAAACGTTTTCGATTAATATATAATAGTCTAAGCGGAAATAATCGGGTATGTAAAATTTTGGGAGTAGCCTATGTATACGTATATATATATATATATATTTTTTTTTTTTCACACACATTCATACACAGACATCTGTATATGCCTTAAAATTAACACTTTAAAAATTAAGAATTACTTACATTAAAATGGTAAAAGTAACATTATCTTAAAAATACTTTTAATCAAGAGAAATTGGAAATATCTTTGA
This sequence comes from Orycteropus afer afer, assembly GCF_000298275.1. NCBI lineage: Eukaryota > Metazoa > Chordata > Mammalia > Tubulidentata > Orycteropodidae > Orycteropus > Orycteropus afer. The sequence goes on from NW_006921613.1 coordinate 8,058,237, forward strand.
GGTGTGAAATCAAATGTACATGAACTGTTGAATGTAAAACAGTAAAAAAAATTTTGCTCTGTAAATTTGTACCCAAACCACAATAAAAATTTTTTTAAAAATTGGAAATATTTTATAGTTGAAATCCTAAAGCCATCACTATCTTTTATGTGTCAGTATGTGGGTGCACACACATACAGCTACAGAAATAAATTAAGTGGTTCTTGAATTTTATCATGTGTCAGCATATTTAAATCTTTTAAAATTAATAAGCTCTCATTTTCAGAGGTCTGGCCGAAATACCTCCAGTAGCACTCCCCAGTTGCGAAAAAGTCATGAATCTTTTGGCAATCGGGCAGATAAAAAAGAAAAAATGAGACATAATCATTTCATTAAAACAGCACAACCCTACAGACCAAAGGTATATTTGTGTACACATTATCCTTTTCTGAATTTTGTATTTTGTTCTTTCTGAAGTGCTTAGTATTATGAAATAAAACTACTTGTTTTAATAAGAATTAAGTTGTCTTGTTTTTGGACATTATATCTTTGAATGTATTTCCATATTCTAAGGTATATGTGAGGTTAATGATGCTATTGCATTTTTCATGTTTACCTATGATAATAACTCCAAACCAAAAACCGAACACATTGTAGTCAAGTCAGATCCGTCTCATAGCGACCCCTACTTGGGTTTCTGAGGCAGCATTGCTACCAAAGTAGATTGTCCGATCTTCCTTCTGAGGAGTGGCTGGTAGGTTTGAACCACCAGCCTTCTGGTTAGCAGTGAAGTGCTTTAGGCTTTATGCCACCAGAGCGCTTATTATAATAACTAAATTCTAAAAATATTTTGATAAGTGTTCTTTCATTCTGCTTGAGAATTTGCAAAACAAAAGGATTACTGAAACTTTTATTTCATTCAAACCGTGTTTTATCAGATACTCACACCTGTAGCCCTTTTCCTTAATCTTGGAAAGATTATCTTGAAAAGATATTCTTGTTGAAATGCCAATTGTATGAACTGAATTAAGAGTTATAATAAAAAAATTAAGTGGATAAATAGATAGTTTTGTTATGTATGTTGAAGAATAGTCATAAAATGTTTTTTATTAAAAATTCTCATTAACATGAGTGTTATATTGCCTTATAATCTTTTAACATTTTTTTTTCTATTGAAGATTGATACAGTTATAGAAGAAGGAAAGAAGAAAAGAACCAAAGATGACATTGTAGATATTGATGATCCTGAAACCAAACGCTTTCCTTATCCACTTAATGAACTGTTAATTTGGGCCTGCCTTATGAAGAGGCAGGTCATGGCCCGTTTTTTATGGCAGCATGGTGAAGAATCAATGGCTAAAGCATTAGTTGCCTGTAAAATATATCGTTCAATGGCATATGAAGCAAAGCAGAGTGACTTGGTAGATGATACCTCAGAAGAACTGAAACAGTACTCCAAGTAAGTTACATTTTAATATTTGAAACCATTTAAAAAATACAAAAGAGCACCTTCAAGTGGCAGTTACAGTGTCATGCACTTAATGGAATGGAAAGATAAGAGTAAGTTGAAATTATATCCCAAAACCAGACCCAGCCCATTGCCGTCAAGTGGATTCCAGCTCATGGTGACCCTATAGGATGTAGTAGAACTGCCCCCCATAGGGTTTCCAAAACAGTAAATCTTTGTGGAGGCAGACTAGCACATCTTTCTCCCGAGAAGTGCCTAGAGGATTCAAACTACTGAACCTTAGTTAGCAGCCAGGCACTTTAACCATTGCACCATCAGGGTGCCTTAAAAATGTGTTAGATATTTTAAAAATCAGAAAGAAGCGTTTCAGCCTATGAATATGAAAAAGAGGTTATTACTATATTCTTGCAGTTGAGCAGTTCAGTAGGAAGGAAGTAATGCCAAAAGTCCGTTTTATAATTGTACTTAATAGCAATTAGATTAGAAAACAGTTTTGATTGAAGTGGTAAGGAACTGAGTTGGAGCTGTTTTTTAAGGGATGGAATTGAATTCAAATGAGAGAGCAATTCTGATGATGGAGCTACATACGAAGGAGAATAACTGTAGCAAGGATCCTATGATCACTTGCTTGGGATTCAGATTTCAGATGAATTGTTGCAGTGGTTCATATAAGAATCTGAACTCTCAGACCAAGACAGGGAGATAAATCACAAAGTAAGGAGAGTTTAAAGCTGTGAAATTTCTCTACAAATGTGTGAAATATTACCATGTATGATTAGAAGAGTTAATGATTTATTTTGGTACTTGTGCAGTGTACTCTTTGGAAAATAGCACAGTCCAACATAACAACTTCTGGATGTATATGATACTTGTGTATCTGTTTTCATGACTTCGTGACTTTTGTGTTTTCATGATTAGATTAGCCCCTGGAAAATTAGTTTTCCACTCTGTTGGATGCCCTGTTCTGTGTTTGAAATAGTATACAGAGCACTATACCAATGTCAGTTTTGGTTCCCTGCTGAGATTATAGGCTTTGTTTCCAGGACTAAGAGAAGGTAATCTGGATTCACCTTTTCAGTTTTACTCTTCATGTGACATTTTTCAGTATTTGTGTTTTCCACATAGATGAGGAAGTCTAAAAACAGCCACTAATGTCTCATAGTTCCATAGTGTGTATGAAAATATTAAACAGTAAAGTGTTATGAATCGATTTAAGAATAAAAAAACAAACTCACTGCCGTGGAGTTCAATCTGACTCATAGTAATCCCTCCTTGGGTTTCCGAGGTGGTATCACTACGAAAGTAGGTTGCCCGGTCTTCCTTCTGAGGAGTGGCTAGTGCATTTGAAATAGTGGTTTTAAAATTGCAGTTTGATAATCTGAATATATTTTGATTTTTATTTTTCTATGTAGTGATTTTGGTCAACTGGCAGTTGAATTATTAGAACAATCCTTCAGACAGGATGAAACCATGGCTATGAAATTGCTCACTTATGAACTGAAAAACTGGAGTAATTCTACCTGCCTTAAATTAGCAGTTTCTTCAAGACTTAGACCTTTTGTTGCCCACACCTGTACACAAATGTTGTTGTCTGATATGTGGATGGGAAGACTGAATATGAGAAAGAATTCGTGGTACAAGGTACAGCTTTGAAACAATTTTGTGTAACGTATGTAAGTAGATAAAATGAACAGAGGCATTAGCCCAGAAGCATAGTAAAATACGTTGAATTTGAGGGTGATAAGGGTGGTGGTCGGCATTTCATCCCAAAGGACAAGTTGAACTCTTTTTTTTTTTCCCTTCTTCACTCTAGTGTCCTTTTCAGATGTGTGCATGTTGATTGTTAACCCTTGTTTGAGCCAGAAGTATGAGGGCAAGAAATGGGGTTATTGGGGTTTACCACCTTGGACAGCCATGTAAAAAGTACTATAGCTTTATAAAAGAATGATCCCCAAATTCTAAAATCCAAGACCTATATGTTAGCCTAATATTCTTTTATTTTTATTTGAAGTATATTAGCTATTCTTGGTTTTAAAGGTTAAGAAGGGTAACCTTAGGCTAAAGATAAACTTTAAGGCAAAATGTTGGTTGATACTTTCATCATGTGTTTTAAACTTTACTCTTTCATCTTATATCTTTCTAAATAAGGTACAGAAGTATAGAAGGCAGAAATCAGGCAAGTAGTTCTTAACCGTAGGCTTTTGTAGGTGACTAACAAGTACTAATCATCAACAACAGATAATGATGAAAGATTAACCAACAGAAACCCTGATCCACAAGTATAATTTGTGTTTTAGGATTTTGCAGGTAATTCTTAAAATTTTAGAAATAAATCTTCTTGTTTATAGAGGCATGAGCTGAGTAATCATGTTGATATGGAACACTTGCAAAGAGATTTAGGATAAGATTAAGCACGTAACACCTTCATAAGGTTTGCATTTTGTTTAAATAAAATGTATTTTCCAAGCAGCATCTAACCTGATTTAAAAAAAAAAGGCAGGTGTAGAATAATCATTAAATCTTCAATTTTCATAATAGTCAAATGTTTTGTCACTCCTTGAAACAATTCAACCTGGGCCTCTTTAAATAGCTTATGTAAGTAATGAACAGACATTTTGTCTTTTCCTTACACTACCAGGGATAAAATGGCTAACTAATTTTCACAGAATATTTAATACCTTTTTATTGCTTTTATTATCTTCTTGAAGGTTATTAATTTTAAAATGCAAACTTCTGTTTCTAAATTTTTAGGTCATATTAAGCATTTTAGTTCCACCTGCTATATTAATGCTAGAATATAAAACCAAGGCTGAAATGTCTCATATTCCACAATCTCAAGATGCCCATCAGATGACAATGGAAGATAGTGAAAACAACTTCCAAAATGTAACAGAAGAGATTCCAATGGTAAAGAGGAAAACATTTTTAAAGTAGATATAAGTTTATTGTGAACAATGTATAATAAATATTATTCTTATTTTAGGAAGTGTTTAAAGAAATACGGATTCTGGATAATAATGAAGGAAAGAATGAAATGGACATACAAATAAAATCAAAAAAACTTCCAATTACACGAAAGTTTTATGCCTTTTATCATGCACCAATTGTAAAATTCTGGTTTAACACGGTACGTTTTAAAATTGTATCAGCAAAATATTTTTAAAAATGAACTGTAGGGAACCTTTGTCTACTAGAGTCCATGCTAATCTTCATATAACTTCGATCACTGAAAAGCCATTCCCATTTAAAAGGCCAATACAAGGACTTAATGAAAGGGTTTAATTTCATATAATTTGCCACATATGGAATGGTAAACACAAACAAAGCTTCGTTCTGCTTGAAACTAAACAAATAACTTGGTTGTAGTGTTGACTGAATGATTGATGATATGAAAACAAATCCACATCATTCATACGGTTTCATTTATCAATGATACAGTGGCCTATTCTTTAACATATTAGAATACGTGCTTTATTATCTGCCACACGATTAGTTCTTCCCTTTATAGAAAAACAGATTTTATTAGTTGGTCAAAGAACATGTGTCCACAGAGGATGGTCTTACCTAAAGAAATACATGAGATTAGCCACTACTTTTAAAGCAGGGACTGAGTGAAGGAGCTTTTACTTTCCCTTCCAGGAAAACTCTTAAGATGTTTTTGACTTTTGCAGTTGTTTTCATTTTTATTGCTTTAATTTTCATAGCTAGGGAAATACCAGTTGTCTGTTTTAGGAATACTATGTAAACCAAAGCCAAACCTGAGTAGGCATTTTTGAATTGCCAGAGTATACAAATGGCTTTATGGTAAAATGAATCCTTGAGGCCTTGTTTTTTCAATGATTGCTTTCTCACCCATACACATACTGTTAACCTGAGACTGATTTATTACATTTCCTTACTTCTCAATACAGTTTTCATGTTCCTTCCTGTCTGATGCTAAAACTTCAAATCTGATCTAATCCAAAATCCTGTCCCCATCAATGAAAATAACATAATTTCTTACATTTCCATTCATCTAAATGGCTACATAAAAATGGCTAATTTAGGTGGCCACAGGAATTTCTCTTTTCTTTTGTTATCTATTACCATTTACATCTCTACTCTGCTATAGCACAAGTCAAGGATGTGCTTATGCTAGGGCAGTACTGGCAAGGAGAAAGGAGAATGCTCTTAACCACACTAGTTCAAGGATCAGTGAGTCTGGGTTTTCTTGTGAAATGAATATTCAGATGTTGTTATTCATAGATCTTATTTCCTTTATTGTTACTGAAGGAAGAGGTGGGCTCTTCCTTTACAGTAAATTAGGGCAAAATCTCTTCACTTCTCCATTTTCTGGGCTTTGCTCTCGGTGACTGGGAACTAGGGAAATACCAGTTGTCTGTCTTAGGAATACTATTTAGTGAAGGCAGAGGAGGAGACGAGTAATATGTGTTCTTGATGATGATGATGATGGTGAAATTCTGTGGTTTTAGTACATTATGGTAGTTTAGATATAAGTTAAATAGAATTTTCAGGACTATACAGAGAACATAAATCTGTTATAGAATTCTTTTTTATGAGCAATTTCTAAAGAAAAGACTTTGTTCTAAAAGAATAAATTTCTAGAATAATACATTTATAAGCTGGGAAACATTTATGTTTTGATAAATGCAGTATCTGCTTTGAAGTAGAGCTATTTATTTCTAAAATTTTGAATCGTTGAAACTGGGGGATAGTTAACAGGGGTTCATGTAGTGTTTATTTTTGTGTATGTTCTAATCTATAACCATTTATATAACTTCTTTCTTTTTTATTAGTTGGCGTATTTAGGGTTTCTGATGCTTTATACATTTGTGGTTCTTGTACAAATGGAACGGTTACCTTCAGTTCAAGAATGGATTGTTATTGCTTATATTTTTACTTATGCTATTGAAAAAGTCCGTGAGGTACGTCTTTAGTTTTTCTTTCCTGTAACTTGGCATTTTAAGTTCCTCTGTGTCCAGTAGTTCATGTTTATGAAATCTGTTGTTTATTATTTAATAACATTTTTAAAGAAATCACATTGTTCAATAATAAAAGCAAGTTGCAGAGCATTTTAAAACACTGTTAAGTATTTCTGCAAGGATCATGAGTTAGTAATAACAGTGTCTGCCTCTAGTGGGAAGGCGAAATTAGTTGACCAAGAGACAAGAGAGGAAGGGGAAACTTCAGTATTTACTCCTTCATACACTATGGTTTTGACCTTCTGAATGTATTACTGTACTGCCCAACAAAGTGTTTTAAATTATTATTTAAGAGAAGAGTTGCATGTTTTATATACATTAGGTAAATATAGCTATTAAGCCATTAAGTTACTTAATTTCTGTGAAAACACCTTAAAAAACAAAAATCTTACCAGTGTGTCGTAGTGCCGCTTCAATGATAAATAAAACAGCTTTTCAAAAGTATTATAATAACACCTGTGAGGAATGTGCTCCTCAGTACAATCAACTATATGAGATCAAAAGGGCAGGATTTACCTCAAAACAAAAGTTCAGAGGCAGGAAAGATGAATGAATAGAAATAGGATGAATAGAAATGAAGAACTTGGAGAGGAAGAGGGAAGAGTGCTATAACATTGAGGGGATTGCAACCAGTGTCATGAAACAAAATGTGTATAAATTGGTGAAAGGAAAACTAATGTGTTCTGTAAACTTTCACACCAACTCCAAACCACACTGCTGTCTAGTCGGATCTGACTCATAGCAACCCCTCCTTGGGTTTCTGAGGCAGTATCACTACAGAAGTAGATTGCCCCATCTTCCTTCCAAGGAGTGGCTGGTGGGTTTGAACCACCAACCTTCTGGTTAGCAGTCAAATCACACCAACTACAGTGTTAAAAAAAACACACACACATACAAAACTGTAATCTGCAAATCCCCACCACCACCAAGAAAAAATTGCATATTCCAAGTCTAGAGAACTGTGTTCTAATCGAAGCTTTTCACTTTCTTAGTTGCATGACTTTGAACAGGTCATTTATCTCTGGGATTTTCTTTGTGTTTTTATCTATAGAATGAGGATAAGAAATACCTGCCTCTGCTATCTCATTTAATTGGTTTGATAATCAAATGCATGATTAAATACCAAAATAACCAAAACCACTTTGAACCATTAGAACATGAATAAAATTCTATAGTATCATAATTGAATGCTGGCTCTGGTGGCGTAGTGCTTAAGGCACTTGACTGCTAACCAGAAGGCTGGCAGTTCAAACCCACCAGCCACTCCTCGGAAGGAAGGTTGGGAAATCTACTTCCATAGTGATGCTGCCTCGGAAACCCAAGGAGGGGTCGCTATGAGTCAGGCCCAACTCAGCGGCACATAACAACAACAACAGCAGACTTTAATAGAAAAAAATTAATTAAACCTTTTCTTTAACTTCTAGATCTTTATGTCCGAAGCTGGGAAAATAAACCAGAAGATTAAAGTGTGGTTTAGTGATTACTTCAATATCAGTGATACAATTGCAATAATTTCTTTCTTTATTGGATTTGGACTAAGATTTGGAGCAAAATGGAACTTTGAGAATGCATATAATAATCATGTTTTTGTGGCTGGAAGATTAATTTACTGTCTTAACATAATATTTTGGTATGTGCGTTTGCTAGATTTTCTAGCTGTAAATCAACAGGCAGGACCTTATGTAATGATGATTGGAAAAATGGTAAGTTGAGAAGCATCCAATAATACTTGTGTGTGGGTTTTTTTTTCCCCCCTTAAAATCATGCTATTAATATCGTTTTACTTGAACCAGTGAATATTGATTATTTCATGGTAATTTGCTTCATACTCTAAATATACTATTCTATAACAGTTTTTTATTAACTTTTGAAGGAATATATTTGATGGGATAAAGTTAAGAAACCTGTATTTTGTTTTAACTTGATGTGATTTAATTTTTAAATGCTGTTTAATAGGTTTATTTAGGATCAGAATGAAAAATACAAATTTATTAGCTCCAATCTGTATACTTTTTTCCCCCTTTACTGGTAAACCAGACCACCATCAGCTGGACCTGCAGTAGTTAATTAATCTGTTGCCTTAAAACCATTCTGACATCTTCAATTAGTAGCTAGAGTGATTACGTCCTTTTGTGTGTGTGTGTGTGTGTGTGTGTGTGTGTGCTTTAGGTGCAAATTTACAGGGCAGAGTTTGTTCTACATTCAACATTTCGTGTACATTTGGTTTTCCTCTAAAGTAATTATTTCAAAATGCATATCTGAATATATCACTTCCGCTTCTCGTAAAATCTTTTAATGGTTTTTGTATTGCTCCTGGAGATCATTGTCCTTAATAGAATCACAAACTCTACCCAGTTTGGCCCTTGTATTTTGTTGTTGTTGTTGTTTGGTTGATTATTGTTTTACTTCTAATTTTGAGATAATTATATAGGCATACCTTGGATATATTATGTGTTCGGTTCCAGACCACCTCAGTAAGATAAATATAGTAATAAAGGGAATTACGATTTTTTTTGTTTCCCAGTACATGTAAAGGATATGATTATATAAGGATATGATTATAATATACTGTAGTCTGTTAAAGGAGCTCTGGTGGTTACTGCATTTGGCTGCTAACCAAAAGGTCAGTGGTTCAAACCCACCAACTGCTTTGCAGAAGAAAGGTGAGGTAGTCTGCTTCCATAAAGATTTACAGCCTTAGAAATCCAGTGAGGGTTGCTATGAGTCAGAATTTACTTGATACAGTGAGTTTGGTTTTGGTTTGGTAGTCTATTAAGTGTGCAATAGCATTCTGTAAAAGTTTGAATATCGTTAGAATCACCAAAATACAACACAGAGATACGAAGTGAGTGCACATTATTGGAAAAATGGTGCCAATAGACTTTTTCAACACAGCATTGCCACAAACCTTAAATTTTTTTTAAAAAAAAAAAGCCTGTCTGTGAAGCACAATAAAAAATGAGTTTTGGCTGTAAATTCACATTCAGTTCTAAGAAATAATACAGAGAGATTCCACGTACCCTTTACCTAGTTTCTTCCTTGTTTCAAACCATTCTATTCCTCTGTGTTCTAGTCATACAGGCCCATTTTCATTTTCTTTAACATCATACTTCCCGCACCCCAGTAGAGTGCCATACCTCATGTTCTTCATTCTTCCTGGAATGACCATCCCCATCTATACTCATGCCGTTAGGTTTTTTGACTAATTAACCTAGGTTTATCCTTTAGAACTCAGCTCCAACATATATTTTCAGGAAGCTTTTTTGGTCTCTTCTAGCTAGATCAAGTTTATTGTTGTATACTTTTGTTTATCTCAGTGTCTCACTATAGCTTTATCTACATCTCCATTTTACTTTTTCGTTTATTTCTTGTCTTTTCATTTTCTTGTTTGAATTTTACTGTGGTAGATATATACATAGCAAACAGTCTCAAAAATTTCTATATACACAATCCAGTAATATTGATTATACTCTTTAAGTTGTGTAACCATTCTCACTATCCTTTTTTAAATCATTCCTCCACCATTAACATAAACATTCACTCCCATTCCTGGTAACTACTCCTACTCTTGGATTTATGTATATAGGGAAACCTATGAGAGCTGGAACTCAAAGGGACTGCCCCCCCACTTTTTTTTTTTTGGGATCTCACAGGTTTTGACAGGGTCCAATCTGCTTCCATAAAGATTACACCTTGCCTATCCAGCCTGACTGTCAGCTATCTACTCTTTACCATAAATGTTCCAGTTGGGCTGTCTTTTTATCAATACCTATTTTAAGAGTTAAAACCAGTTCATGTTTCATTGCTTTAGCAAAAACCTTCATAGACTTATTTTTCATGAACCTTTATTAGCCCCATACTCATTAATCTAATGAATAAACCATTGACAGTTTATAAAATGTCTTATCTGATTTTCTAAAATATTTCCAGTAGCATGGCTTCTCAATCTTGATTATACAATTTTAAAAAATAACTAGGGTTGATAAGTAAAAAACAGAAATGTGGTCCCATAAAGTTCAGAGGCAATATTCTAATACTTCTCTGTGTCAAACTTCCCATCAATAAATACATATAATAGTTTTATCAAAATAGGCTTGTGTATATATGCAATTCTTTTAAACATCTGTCCTCTGTATATAAATAAAAGCATCTTACTTCTTCCATCCTGAAACGTTTTCCTTTAATCTTGGAAAATCTAAAAACCATTGCCATTGAGTCAATTCTGACTCCTGTAGACCCAAGGAGACAGAGTAGAACTGCCCCCTAGAGTTTCCAAGGCTGTAAATTAACTCATCTTTCTTTTGCAGAGCAGCTAGTAGATTCAAACCACTGACCTTTTAATTAGCAGCCAAATGCCTTAACCACTATGCTACCAGAGCTCCTCCTTGGAAAATCACTGCCATCTAAATTATATCTGTCTTCTGAGTAACCTCATTAGATCACAGTATTATCAACATTACTTTACATCATGAAAACAAATTTTAAAGTTTTCTAAATATAAAACTTTTTTTTTTTTTTTTTCATACTATAAATTTCCCATCCAGGAGAATGTGTGTGTGCTTCTCTACCCCCATGAGAATCACGGGTTTACTATTTACCACACCAAAAAAGGAGTTGTCATTCACTCATTTTTTGGCATTCTTAAGTAAAGTGATGATATTTCTAGGAAAAATAGGGTAGTTAAAGATTTGTGGTTAGGAGTGATTTTAGCTTACACAGACTAACTTTTTAGCTTGTGAAAAGATGCTTCAGCTCTCATTGCTTATTCAGATTATTTTATGACTTAGTGATACCAGTTTAATTTAATGTTAATACTAAGTAAATGGTAGATGTAGGAAGTACAGAAGTGAACAGCTGTACTAAAAGCTGGAAATGGGAAAAATAGAGGATACCAAGAGGAAGAAGAGTTACTCAGATTTCCTTCTGAACATTAATCTTTGACCCGCCCTCAACACTAGCCAGTCTTACCATCACAGTCATAGGGAGATTGAATATATATTCCATTTTCTTTATTTATGATCTTTTTAAAACAAACAGGAGTATGTCTTTCTCCTTGTTCACTGGTAATTTATCCCATCATTTTCTTTCGCTAATGCTCATCTTCCTTTTCTACCATCTTTCAAAGTTTTCAAAATTATTAATTTTCTAATTATCTAATTAAAGTCAGTGCCAAAAGGTATAACAAATCGTTCATTACAGTTTCACTTTAAATAAATAAAGGAGATGAGCTTTTTTAGTAGTAGAATTTCAGAGCAACTTAACAGTCTTTTATCATCGTTTATTTGCTATATGCTAAGTGTTTACTAAGCTGGGGCTTCGGAGATGAGCAAGATCCTCAAGAAACTCAATAATGTATACAAGATGGACATGTGATCAGATAGATACCTATAGAATAATGTGATAAACTGCTATGTGAGGACAGAAGAGCTGGTAGCTAGTTCTGTCAAAATGGCTTTCACAAAGAGTGTGACGTTTTATAGCTTAGTAGAGACCAAACTAGTGAAAATTACATGTCAAACTCTAAACTTCACCCACTCATTCCATATACCTTAAATGTCAAAGCTAAAAATGTTCAGTTTAGAGATGAGAAAACTAAATTTTCAAATATTTTTTATTTAATTTAGATCAAACTTAAGGAAAGTTGTCAAATAGGCTTTATGTGAAAAGGTCTAAAATCCAGACATATCTATGAATTAGTCATAAACCTTAAATAAACTTAGGATACTTCAGTACAGATTTGGGTTTTGTTTTGGAGTTTTTAGTTAATCTTTTTTTTTTTTTTTTAAGTTACAGTTACTTAGCTTCCAAGAATAATATTTTAATAAATTGTTATTTGCCCTTTTAATCTTTTACCTCAAAATTACTTTATTGAAATTTTCCTTTATCAAGTATTAATTCTCCCCGACACTCAGCATAGACATTATTTTACCAATTTACAAATAAGAAGACTAAATTTTAGAGTGTTAGGACTCTCTTTGATTGCAAGTCACACTCCAATTAAAAGGAGTATTATTTACTGGCTTATCTAACTTAGAAGTTTAAAGGTTATGGGTTGAGTCTAAACTTTTCCATCTGAATTTATATTGGCTAGCTGCCATAGCTTTTGTTTCTCATACCCATATAGAGTACTCTGTTCAGTCTAGACTTACTGTCCCCTTAACACCTTTGATATTTCTGCCTTCTGCTTCATCTCTTAACCATATATTCACTTTAAAAATACATGAAAATGCCATAATTTTACTTTTGATTAATTTATCTTTGTAATATTGTTAGTTTACAGTAGGTCAAAACAACATGAATATGTTACAATTTTGTAAAGGTATTAATTTCAAAAGTTCATTCTTAATTGGGAATGTAGTGTAGTCGTCATCTGCATGAGGTTTTCCCACTCCAATTATATTATTATCTGAAGGAAAATTACTATCATGAGACAGCATTCACTTTTTTAGATATAAATGCTGAGAACTTGTACACCTAAGTAACTAGGCAGGAATTAAAGTTTCATAATAGCATGCCATTTAATATTTGAATTCCTGAGTAATGATACCAAAAATTCTATGATTTAACAACAGAAATTCCTATTCAGTAATCTAGTAGGTGATAGCTCAGTTGGACTCTTTAAATTTTGTTGAAGATAAAAGAATTGCAGCCAGACTTGTAAAACATTTATAATTTGTACAGCATCACTTATTTTTTTAGTACCCATACTGATAATTCCATTTGGTGTTTATGTGGCTCTTAGGGCACTGTGAGTTCAAGATGTGTGAAAAGTATGCCTTTTCTTTCATGAAGTGGGCAAAGGAGAGTTATAAAAATGGAGGCAGAAAAAAGAAACTGTACCTCTGTTTTAAGAACAGAGCAGTTTTAGCAATGAGCCTTAAGGAAATTGAGGCTGTGGGAATGGATTCCCTAACATCTCTTTTGTATCTCTACCTCTTAAAAAAATCTTCATGTATCCCAGACATAGGCAGATTCCACTTTAAATCAATGATGTGATTCAATAAATAGATAAAGATGCCCATGACACTTACCTTCACAGATCATGTTTTTACATAATCTCCTAGATGTTAAGGTTTACGTAGTGATGAGATTTTCCAGAAGGAAATTATTAGAGATAACAAGAAACTCAAAAATTCAACTTACATATCATAAAACATTAGAAATTTTTTAGATAAAAAATTGTCATAATTTTTAGTTCATATGTATTTTAACAGTGTTCATTTTTTAACAGGTGGCCAATATGTTCTACATTGTAGTGATTATGGCTCTTGTATTACTTAGTTTTGGTGTTCCCAGAAAGGCAATACTTTATCCTCGAGAACCACCATCTTGGAAGCTTGCTAAAGATATAGTTTTTAATCCATACTGGATGATTTTTGGTGAAGTTTATGCATATGAAATTGATGGTAAGGATTTATGTTTATGAATGCTTATGCATTCATCTTGTGGTTATTTTATGTTGTAGGGTCAACATTGCATTATAGTGATGCATATTTTTAGAAGCCATATAATTACCAACCTAATCCCTCTGCAATACATTAACCCCACAAGAGACCTAACAAAAATTAATTGAAAAAAGTATTTTGGTATGTTTTCAGTACAAGTAATGGAAGTCTGACCTATACTTACTTAAATAATAAGAACTTTTTTTTAGTTCACATAGGCAGTTCAGAATTCTGTTCTTTTTTATCTCACTGGTCTGTAGTGTCTTATGTTTACAGGTGTTCCTTGTAACTATAAGACACTGTCACTGGCATTAGGAGAAAAGAGACACTGTCTTTCCATGGTTCTTATAAGGGGGAGATAGTCTTTTTCCCAAAAACCTCCTATTAAACCTGTCATTGCCTCTCATTGGCACTCAGTGTTGGCTTCAGCCTACCTATCACTGAGACAGTTCTTGGCAAGTGGAATAGAGTTACCATGATTAGCGTAGACCAGTCAGGGTGAATTGGATATTGATATTTATAATGTTAAAGACAAAAATAATGACTCTGTGTGAATCTTGAAAAGCTTATAGTGGTTGTGTTTTACAGGGGATATCACAGGTTTTTATCAAAATTTATTAGGATAAATTCTTGAACTGTAAAATTGAACTGTAAATCCATTCTCCGCCAAAGCTGATGCGATTACCAGTGTAAACACAGATCATCTCCCCTCTTATTCACGCCAACTCCCCATTAACACATTGCTTGAAGGAGAACTTGAAGAGAATATTGAGTCTGGTGCACAGTTTTGTTATTACTGTATTGTCTTAGTTAATGAGGCTAGATAATTTGTGAGCATAGGCATGTTAACAGATTTCAGAAGTACTTTTCAATGACTTCCACGTCTGAGTTGTTGAATCTTTGTTTCTCTTCCCTTGAACCTCCTTTCCCCAGCATCACCTGTATTGCTTACTCTCCACCTATTCTGTAGTTGATTAGGTCAGGAGGTAGCAACAAAGGGAAAGAATTATGCTCATTAGTTGTTAACAAATCGTGGTTAAAATAATGAGGTGTTTACCAGCTTCATCAAATTTTATGTTTAATGGCTTCCTGTTTAGGGTCATTTCCTGGTTTTTATTGTCTGCTCTTTTTCTATGATACGGCTCTAGTATGCAGGCAGTCCCCACATTGCAAACGAGGTTTGTTCCTAAGTCTGTCCTTAAGTCAAATTTTTACATAATTGGAACAGTTAGGTACAGCTCATATGTAACATCAGTTAGTCAAATGTTTATTTTAATATATGGTATATAGCATACCTCTCTATGTATTAAAAATACTAACATTAAATAAACACTTCCAGATACACTGAAACATCTTTAATATAATAATGCTAATAATGTAATAATAATGTTCTGATGTGCATCACAAAGTAGTGCCTATTTTCTTATGAACCATTGTGTATCTTGAATTTTTAATATAATGGGCTTTATGGGGTTTCATTCATGCATACAAGTTGGGCGTTCATAACCCAGGAACTGCCCATAATTGTTATAAAGCATTGGGTGTATATATTTTTAAAGTTTCTTACATTCACTTTCTTGGGACTAGTTTCCCCTCGTTTCTCTGAATAGGATGGAAATAGATTCATAAAAGTTTTGAAGGGATCTTATGTATTAATTTGCCTATGAAGCTATTTATTTTAAAGGAATGATACAACCATTAGAATTTCATTAATGTATATATTTCAAAATGA
Source organism: Orycteropus afer afer (assembly GCF_000298275.1). Lineage (NCBI taxonomy): Eukaryota > Metazoa > Chordata > Mammalia > Tubulidentata > Orycteropodidae > Orycteropus > Orycteropus afer. Next base: position 8,073,843 of record NW_006921613.1, read on the forward strand.
TTAGTATACACTAAATATTAAATACAAATATTCAAATAAAATGTCACTAATTCATGATTCTTTAATTCTAATTCTTACCCTACCTAAATTGTTTTTACTTTATTCCTTGTAACTATGGTGGGATTTAAAGCTCTTCCATTCAGCTATGCTGTGGCTTGTGAAATACTCCAGATTGTTGTTGTTGTTGTTATGTGCCGTCGAGTCAAACCTGACTCATAGCGACCCCTCCTTGGGTTTCCGAGGCAGTATCACTACGGAAGTAGGATTGCCCAACCTTCCTTCCGAGGAGTGGCTGGTGGGTTTGAACCGCCAGCCATCTGGTTAGCAGGCAAGTGTCTTAGCCACTATGCTACCAGAGCTCCTATTAGGGCAATGGAAAGCAAGGATTTAAATCTAATTGCTGTATTTGAAAGACACTTTAGGCACTTCACCAGTCAATTTCTGTGGCATAAGATAAAGGGACTCAGTAATCTTTACACTTGTAAATTGTCGTGGGTGTGTTATAAGTCTTCCATTTTCTCAAGTATTTCAGATACTTTTTTAATGGGAATGTTAAATGTCTAAGTCCAGGAATTTTACCCTTATTAATGCTCCTCAAATTAAAAAGGGTAGTAGAAACAACACAAAAATAAACATCCTTGTCTGGAATAGAGGGTTAGAACATATAACACTCATATCCTTTACAGAATCTTTCTGTATTGGAATACTTGTAAGCTGGCATTCCTATGGCCGTCTGCCCTGAAGTTTTTACTAGCATCTGTGAAACACAGATTTGTACATAATCAAAACTTCCCTAAAGTAGTGAAGGGCGATGTACCAAATGTGTAATCAACATCGTGGCATTGAGGAAGAGGAAGACACAGAGAGGTGCATGGGAGGTACGGACAACAAAGATGAACCCTTTTGCACATACAGTACTGCATTGTCAGGAAGACAAACATAGATATACGGGTGGGTAAATGGGTGGACAGGCTGAACTATTAGGTATGTCTATGCAGGGAGGAGAGTGCCCAAGACCATATATAGGGTTGGCATACAATGTTTCTACAAGTGTATTGTTATGTTCTGTAAGAATTCCCAGGTATACAGGAGAGCTGACAAGGGACAAAGTTGTAGTCACTTCTTGGCCACAGCCAGCTGCCCAGAGGGAGCGAGTAGTTGGACCTCTGGGCTCGGGACCATAGTCACAGGGAACATCAAGCTCAATTGGTATAGCATACTACACAAAACATTGTTCCACATCCTACTTTGGTGATAGCGAGTGGGATCTTAAAAGCTTGCAAGCAGCCATCTAGATGCAACGATGGATCTCTCCTTGTCCAGAGCAAAGAAGAATGAAGAAAAACAAAGATTCATGGACACAATTAGTCCAAGTGACTGGTACACCATGCGATCCTCAGCCTTTACGACTATGAGAGCAGAAGAACTAGATGGTGCCTAGCTACCACTGTCAACCACTCAGAGGGAATCTATGTAGGAGATCCTGGATAGAAGGGGAAAACAGTGTGGAACAAAACTCAAAATCATTTGGGACGGGGGGTGGAAAGGGACCAGGTTTGCTGGTCTGATAGAGCCTGATGGAACCACTGAGACTATGGCCCCTAGTTGCCCTTCAGGTCTGGAAATGAACCCACTCCCATGGCTTCTGGCCAAACAAAAGAGGCATATGAGGTAAACATTTACACTAGGTAGATAAACTCTTTGGAGAGATCAATCATGGAAGAATAGAAGGGCTGTGTATGCACAGGGAGACAGCTGAGGGGGCAGGAGCGCATGGAGGGAAGGGCAAAGGGAAGAGGTAACTATGGGGAGGAAGTGGGAGGGAAGCTGTTGCACTGTGGTAAATTGTAGTCGGTGTCCTGAGACAAAGTGTATGTGAGCTGCTATATGGAAAGTGAATTTGCTCTGTAAACTTTCACCCAAATCACAATTAAAAAAAAAAAAAAAAACTTCCCTAAAGTGAAGTAGCAATATAAGCAGTCACTAGGTTAGAGATCAGTTGCCAATTGTGCCTTTTAAGTCATTTAAGTCAAATTTGTAGGTGAAGCAGAACAAGTTCATGTTTTTCTTATTTAGCCTTTAGTGCAAAAAAAGGATGAAAGCCTTTTCAATGATGTCAAAGCTGCATATGCCTCAAGTGAAGGTGATTGTGATGAATTTGTTGAGTAGAGGTTGATTCAGTCATTTCAAAGTAAGGGCAACTTTACATAATATTAAAGGATATATAGGCATTGTCTGTAAGTAAGCCAAATGTTCATAACCCAGGGGCTGCTTGTAGTAAACACTGTTTAGAAGCTAGCTATATTTAATTTTTCTTTTCCCCCCCAGTGTGTGCAAGTGATTCACCTATGAGGGATATCTGTGGTCCTGGAACTTGGTTGACTCCATTTCTTCAAGCAGTCTACCTCTTTGTACAGTATATCATTATGGTTAATCTTCTTATTGCGTTTTTCAAGTAAGAATTTTATTCAGTTGCTTATTACAATGAGATGATTTAACATAGGCCAACTTATTGATGCTTAAACTCCTAAAACTATCTCACAAAAAGTACAAATTACAAAATGTGAGTTTTCAAATCAAAGGAGTTCTTCTAAATTTGAAATTTTATTATCTTTCAACAAGCATTTTTTTCCTTTTAATTGAATCTTCATTTGGGAATTTTACTAGATTACCAAGGAATATACATTCAATACAAAAACAAAGGCAAAAAATTCACCGATAATACCACTCTTAATATTTTGATATATATATTTCTGTCATCTTTTATGAATTTTTTTAAAAAAATTCAAATATAATATTACATTTAGTGAACTGCTCTTAACTAAGCAAAAAAATCATGACCATTATTCCACATTAGTATTTCTCTCCATTCTGCTTTTAATGGCTACATGGTATTCTATGATATAGACCATAGTTTTTCAAGCCAGTATTTTTCATTGCTCAATTAGGTTGTTTGTTGCCTTGGAAACCCAAGGAAGGGTCGCTGTGAGTCGGATCCGACTCAGTGGCGGTGAGTTCGGCTTTGGCTTAGTAGGTTGTAATTTTTGTTCCTAAAAACCACTACACCAGATTGTAGTTAAATCTTTTGAGCAATTCTTTAATATTTCTTTAGAATATTTTTTTTTAAAGTAGAACTGGTCAATGTATGCACACACACACATACATACATATTACATATTTAGGGCTTTGGCGTTTAAGTCAAAAAATGGGTCTGTGTCCCTACATCCCTGTCTAGCACTGAGTATAAGTACATTTTAATGGTTGACAATTTGATAGTATATGAAAAGACCTTGTTTTTTACTTGCATTTCTTCGATGACTATGAGGTGAATATTTTCTTATGTTTTAGCCATTAATAAATAATTTTAAAATCATGTTCTCTGCCTGTTTTTTCTAGAGTTTTTGGTTAAGGCATTCAACATTATCAACCTTTTGCCTATCACTTGTTACATCTATTATTTCCAGTTTCTAATTTGCCTTTTAAGTCTTGCTTATGTTAGTGTTTCTTTGAATCCTTGTATAGAACAAAATGACAATGAAATCTTCAGTATTTAAAGCTTTAAAATATGATTGACTAAATTTTATTTTTATTCTTTGTTATTCAAGCAATGTATATTTACAAGTGAAGGCAATTTCCAATATTGTATGGAAGTACCAACGTTATCATTTCATTATGGCTTATCATGAGAAACCAGTTCTGCCTCCACCGCTTATCATTCTTAGCCATATAGTTTCTTTGTTTTGCTGCATATGTAGAAGAAGAAAAAAAGATAAGACCTCAGATGGACCAAGTAAGTAAAAATATATCAAGGCAACACAGGGAAGAGGTAACATGGGGAGGAAGTAGGAAGTGAGCTGTTGGCACTGTGGAAAATTGCAGTCAGTGTCATAAGACAAAATGTATGTGAACTACTGTATGGAAAATGAATTTGCTCTGTAAACTTTCACCCAAGTAACAATAAAAGGTTTAAAAAACACTAAAAAAAATTTTATATATATGTGTGTGTGTGTAAATATATATAAAGGCAAATGTTTTCATTTGATCACTTACTAGTGTTGCACTGAGGGCTAAGTATTGAATTTGATTTAGTTGGCTAATGTTACTGTAAAGACTTTGGTTATATTAACCTCAACACAAAATAATTTAAAGATCTATAAAGTGGATTTAGTATTAAACTTTCTGAATATAGTGTTTCAGTTTGATTTATTAAGATGGAAGTAAAACCATAACACTTAATGCATTCTCTACACTACATGAGACTAATCACTATATTAGAGAACTTCAGATTTTACAGTTGCTTCCTATTGTACCCGGTCAGATCTTAAATTTCTCTGCCTGGATATGTGAGGGTAAAGATATGAGAGAGAGGCAGGGGAGGGGTATTGAGTAGGAAAAGGAAATTAGAAGAACAGAGAGTTCTTGAAACTGTTTTTGCTGACATCTCACTGTGAGTCAAGAAGAGAGAGTTAATTATATAGTGCTTTAGAGGCACAGCAGTAAAAAGAAAAAGAAAATTGTAGATGATGTATATAGTTTGTGAACCCTGAATAATTAACAAAACTCGTTAACTAAAGTTTGATGCTTGATAGCTCTTCTTTGAATTTTTTTCTTCTTTCCCTTTAGAACTTTTCTTGACAGAAGAAGATCAAAAGAAACTTCATGATTTTGAAGAGCAGTGTGTTGAGATGTATTTTAATGAAAAAGATGACAAATTCTATTCTGGGAGTGAAGAGAGAATTCGTGTCACGTTTGAAAGGTTCAGAAGCACTTTAATTATAATTGATTATATGTCAGAATGGGTTTTATTAGTTTCATGTGTTAAAAAAATTAGTAATAGTTTCACATTATATGGTAGGAGGAAGTTCAATTCTTTACTAATACTTCAAGTAAGTCAATCTCTTATTATTTTTCACCCCAGTTTCAGAGGATAGAGAAGAGTTAATGTATTTTGGGGGGGTGGGGTGTCTCATTTTAAAGCATTTATTTCTTTCCATTACCTTTGCTACATTGTATAATACATGGTGTTTGTATAGTTACAGTATTAGTAAGGGAAGTTCTGTGTCTGTGTCTTTGTAGCTATAGTCACATTTTTTGTGTTACTTTGACTTAAGGAATTTGAAATAAATTGCCTGGGAAATAAAAATGGTTGTTTAAACCATGTGTATCATCATGATAGGATCAGCACATGATCTTTCTTAAACAAAAAGTGTACCTTGCACAAATGAGTAACTTTACCTTATTTCCATCTCACCTTGTTTGAGTGTATGTAAAATTTCTGATTTTGTTACTATCATTAATTGAGATTTAAAAAAAAAAAATTCGAAAACATACATTTTTCACATATGGAAAAAAATGTTTTTCCCCCCCAGAGTGGAGCAGATGTGCATTCAAATTAAAGAAGTTGGAGATCGTGTCAACTACATAAAAAGATCACTACAGTCATTAGATTCCCAAATTGGCCATTTGCAAGATCTCTCAGCCCTGACTGTAGATACATTAAAAACACTCACTGCCCAGAAAGCTTCAGAAGCTAGCAAAGTTCACAATGAAATCACACGAGAATTGAGCATTTCTAAACATTTGGCTCAAAATCTTATTGAAGATGGTCCTTTAAGACCTTCTGTGTGGAAAAAGCACAGTGTTGTAAATACACTTAGCTCTTCTCTTCCTCAAGGTGGTCTTGAAAGTAATAATCCTTTTCTTTGTAATATTTTTATGAAAGGTGAAAAAGATCCCCAAAGTAATGTATTTAGTCAGGATTTACCTGTAATACCCCAGAAAAAAGAATGCCATTTTCCAGAGGCTGGTTCCTCTTGTAGTGCCTTATTCCCAAGTGCTGTTTCTCCTCCAGAACTGCGACAGAGAATACATGGAGCAGAAATCTTAAAGATATTTAGTAAAAATCAAAAATTAGGTAGTTCATCTAATAGCATACCACATCTGTCACCCCCCCCAACCAAGTTTTTTGTTAGTACACCATCCCAGCCAAGTTGTAAAAGCCAGTTGGAAATTATTACCAAAGATCAAGAGATTATTTGCTCTAAAGCTGCAGAAGGAGATAATACAGAATTTGGAGCATTTGTAGGTAAGTTTGGCAAACCAGTATTCTTACATTAATAATATCTATTATAATTATCACTTTATAAGTAAATAAGCTAATAAAAACATTTACTTGTGTAACAAGTAGACTACCTTTTCAGTAGAGTATAAAATTAAAAACTCACTGCCATTGAGTTGATTCTAACTCGTAGCGAACTCCATTGGGTTTCTGAGGCTGTAAGTCTTTATGGAAGTAGATTGCCCCAACTTCCTCCTGTGGAGCAGCTGGAGGGTTAGAATCATTAGCAATCAGATGCCTTAGGTGCTATGCCACAACAGTTCCTTCTTTCAATAGAGTATTAAGAAACAAACCAAACCAAACCCAGTGCCATCAAGTCATTCCAACTCATGGCGATCCCCATCGGGTTTCCAAGGTGGTAAATCTTTATGGAAGTAGCTTGTCCAGTCTTGCTTCCTTGTAGCAGCTGGTGGATTTAAACCACCAACCTTCTGGTTAGCAGTCAGGTGCCTTAGGCACTGTGCTACCAGAGTTCCTTTTCAGTATAGTTCTAAAAAATTTAAAAGCAATCAGAAATGGACAAATAGGTTGAATTGAGCTATGATAATTAGATTGGCACATACCTCATTGGTGCATTTTATTATACTCACAATGATGTGGGAAATTTATGTGTACTCTGTCTTGAGTTTAAGGATCTTCAATTGAATTTGATCAATTTCCCGTTGAAAGAACTTGAGCACAATTCTTAAGTACTGGTTAAACAATAGGAAGATACACAGGGAACGCTAGAATAACTAGTAAAGAGCAATATCTTATAAATAGGGTGACTATATAATTTTTTATCCAAACCAGGACTCTTAAGAATGAAAGGGTACGTTGTTAATAATTACATTAGAACAACAGGCATAATTCAGGACCATACGTGGAAAATGGATGTTTATGCTCTACCTGCTTAGGTATCCACAAACGAGAGCATTTTAGAAAGGAGTAATTCTTACACCTCAGAGGCTTAAGTAAAATAAGGTATGAAAAAAAAGTATTTTGGCCATGATGACCCATTAGTGACCTTGGTGAAAACTGTTTCAGTGAAGGAAGTGGCAGGGGAAGAAGCCAGGTTATAGTTCAATAAATATCTAATGGGAGGAGAGAATATAAAGGTGACAGCAGGGAGAAAGAAATAGCTAAAATTTTGGTTTATGTGCTGAGTTTTTGATTTTTGTTTTTGTTTTTAAATGATGATGGAGATTTAAGGATATTTAAATGCTGCAAGTATGCCATCTGGAGGGAAAACTCAGAGAAGATACTTCATAGAGCTAGCTATGTCTCTAATATTTGGTAGAATATGATATTCTAACATTTTTTTTGTTAAATTAGTAAAGGTTAAAGTATTCAGGAAAGAATTATTAGAATATACCTTGGGTTTCTGAATAGAAATCTGAGCATAACCAGAATGTTCCAAGGTATGAATGGGGCCCTTGGCCTCTTCAAGGTTTAAGTTTTCCACGAGGTGGCCTTCTACCTTGTCTTTAACACTTGTTCTAACTTTCCCAACTTGGAAATTTTTCTTGTCTTAGAACTTGTTTACAGATTGTTCAGAAAATATGCTAAGCCCATATAGAATCTCCATAAATACCAGTAAGGTCAGTCCTGCGAGTTGTCTTGGTATTAAGCATATTAATCTCTACAGCTAGGATGTGCAGACTTCACTATGGATCTAGAAGCAAACTTTTTCTATCCCAATTTATTTTTTAAAAATTGACTTCAGGTTTTGTTGATGTATTAGCACTGAGAGGGATAGATAGATATTGCTTTTATATTACTAAAAGTAAAAATGACTCTTCTACCTGTTTTCATTTTAAATTTTAAGTTATTATATTATGTTGGATTCTTTCAGAAGGCCTTTACTTTTGTCATTACTATAAACTGAACTACTAATCCTAGCTAGCTTCGTGACAAATATTTTCAATATTATTTATCACAGGAACTAAAAGATAAAAGAGATTGTGCAGAGCCATCAAAATTTTGAGGGGAGAAGAAAGCATAAATCACTTATTTTCTAGGCTTTATGTATAGGCGTTATTTTTATAGACAAGGAAAAACAAAGAACAAAGATCTTTTGTTCTAATTTTTTTTTTTTTTTTTGGCTGTTAAAGGACACAGAGATAGCATGAATTTACAGAGGTTTAAAGAGTCATCAAACAAGGTAAAAGAAATTTCTGTAAGTAAATCTTTATAACACAGCACAATTCAGTTTTATTTCACTACTTTGGGGTTTAGTTCAAAATAAGACTGACTTTTTTTTCCCAGTAAAAATAGTCTTAGCTCAGACTATGATCAACATGATGACCTAGACATTTTAAGCTGTGAAAAAAATGAACCAATAGCTTGGCATTTCTTGTATTAACTAAGATAAATTGAAAAAAATTACCCTGTCATTTCTCCACTTAAACTTGCTTCTCTCTGTATGATTTTTTTTATCAATAAAATTATATATTGAGCTCAGTTCTTTCCTTTGCCCAAAAGTTTATTGGAACATAATCCTCACTCTCAAGAAACTTGCAGTTTAGCAGTGAAAAGCTGTGTATGCCAGTAACTACAGTATAATGTGCATAAACAGCTAAAACTTAATATTCAATAAATGTTTTTTAAGTAAGTTTTAAACAGTATAGAGTACCTGATGAAAAAAAAGTATGATTCCTACCTGGAAATTAGTTTTTATTTCTCAACTGTTTAAAATTTTCTTGTAACTGTTTATAGCCTTAAGGGTAATAATGTCACTGCACAAGATCATTCAGTGACTTGGAAAAGTGTTTAACATCTTCATCCCTTAAAGAATTTAAATTGTGGAAATGATCAAATAATAAATATAATGAAAATGAGATTTTTCCTAAGGCTAATGTCAGTGAGTTTGGTTTGGTTTGGAATGCCAAGGAAATGATGTTGACCTAAGAAAAACAAAAAAAACAAACCCACTGCCATCGAGTAGATTCCAACTCACAGTGACTTTTAGGACAGAACTACCCCATAGGGTTTCTAAGGCTATATTTACAGAAGCAGACTGTCTCATCTTACTCCCACTGAGCAGTTGTTGGGCTTCAATGCAAACCTTTTGGTTAGCAGCCAAATGTTTTAACCACTGCACTTTAATCACTGTACCACCAGAGCTCCTTGTTGACATAAGAGTTTCTGGGAATGATGCATCCTTGTATGCTGTAAAGTTAACTGTATCGTTATTGTCAAGGCACATCACTTATTTATTCCTACATATAAAAGACACAAATACATTTTGATTATATAAATACTAACATTTGTGTTTTTTATAACCTATATTCTGATTAAAGAGTTGTACTACATTAAATAACTTAGGTTAATATCTATTAACTAGATATTGTTAACTGAGAATTTTAATTGGTGATGATGGGCACATTGAGATGTAATGACTACATGTGTGTTTTTCTTAACCATGTTTGCTTTTCAGTAAATAGTTGCATGATTGATTTTCTTACTTCAAATAGGAGCAGCAGAGTGACGTAAGAAACGTGATTTTGGAGGATAGAGAAATGCCTAAACATCAGGTAAAGTCTCTTTAGTATATGTGGAAGTCAGAAAGTCAGCTTAAAATATGCATAAATCGAGGAAATGGGTATTGTAAGTTCAGTGTACATATCAAAAGACTAACAGTGTTTTCTAACCATTTTAGTTCTGTAACATACTTTGAAAGATCTGGATTTTCTACTCTTTATAATGACTTAGAGTGAAGGAGAAAGTTGAATAAATGGGAAAAATGGACCAAACTGTACCAAAGTTGATTTTATAATTATTATGATATATGATAGGGAGTTCTAGTGGTACAGTGGTTAAAGCATTTGGCTGTTAACTAAAAGATCAACAATTCAAACCCACCAGCCACTCCACAGGAGAAAGATGGGGCAGTCTGCTTCTGTAAAGATTATAGCCTTGGAAATCCTACGGGGCAGTTCTCTCTGTACTGTAGGGTTGCTATGAGTGGGAGTTGACTCAGTGGCAATGGGTTTGGTTTTTTTGGTTTATTATAATGTATGTTATTGTATGTCTACATTCCAATGTAGGGTTTTTCTTTAGCAGTTTTCAACTGAACTGAATTTTATAGGTAAATGAAGTGTTCTATGAGCCTTTATAAATTTTAGTAAAACTATTTATAATCTGGGAGCTCTGGTAGCATAGTGCCTAAAGCATTTAACTGTTAACCAGAAGGCTGGTGGTTCAAACCCACCAGCCACTCCTCAGAAGGAAGGTTGGGCAATCTGCTTCCATAGTGATGCCACCTCGGAAACCCAAGGAGGGGTTGCTGTGAGTCAGATCTGACTCGACGGCAGTGAGTTGAGTATTTATAATCTGGAATTATTTAAGCTTAATAAAATATACCAATCATATTTTTTTCCTATAGGCAAATATCCTTTTATTAAAAAGCCAAACCCAGTATGTTACTTTTACACAATTATTTAATCACTCTGTGTCAGTGTAACAGAGCCCAATGCCTCCTGCTTTAGTCTTCTTATAATACACTTATTCAAATGGGATGTGCTTTATGAGTGGGTAGTATATATTTGCTCACTTTATTATTAGTAAATATTTTTACAAGATACCTTGATTTACTAAGTGGGGAATTGGAGTCCTAAAATTTAACAGATACTTATTAACAGTAACACAGTTTAGTAGGATAGATATCAGTTGTGAGATGGCATTTGACCCCAGGTTATCTAACTCTAAACCTGTGCACTTACATGACTCTGTCACCAGACTACAAGTCTTATACTTATTTAGAAGAGGGAAATACTTATTTAGAGGAATGAAAATATTTCCTGCTGAAGAGATCAGAGAAGGCTTCATAATGGAGGAAGGTTTTACACAGAGCTTTGGAAAGATAGGTAGGCCATTCTACAGATAAGAGTATTTCAGAAAGTGAAAGCATGAATGGCACTCAGAGATAAAGAATGTATACGACACAGTGAAGTAAATATTAGTTTGACTAGTTTATAGGTTCATCATCTGAGGGAATTGTAGGAGATAGGACTGGAAAGAGGTCTAGTATTAGGGTAGACTCAACTGTTGAACAAATAGAACCCAAAATACAATGTTTCAAACATAGTAGTAGTTTATTTCTTACCCATTGGGATAGCTTTCCTCCATATAGTCATTCTGAGACATAGGTTAACATTGGCTTTTCTGTCTTGTGGTTCTGCCAAACCTCAATGTCATGTAATTTTCTGTATCCAACCAAAAGAAGGAGAAAGAGCACAGAGAAGCACAGATGTTTTTATGAGCCAGTCATAGAAGTAGCATACATCCCTGACTCTGGAATTCAAAGCAAAACAAACTTTAAAACTTTTTAAATACATATTTTTTCAGAGTGAAAATACATAGTCACATGATCACAACTGAATGTAATGAAGGCTGGGAAATGTCATTTATCACTTAAAACCCCTTGGATTTTATCCAGGAACTCTGAGGGTTGGGAATGGATATGGAGAAACTAATCTTGGGAATGGTTCTCTTTAGAGAATTGGCATGACACCACAGTGAAGGTTAGAACTGCTAACTAGCTGGAACTCTTAAAATTCTCAAGGTCAACATGTTGAAATCTCATATTCACCATCTCTCTGCTAAGGGACATGTTCTTCCTGTATTTCTTACCTCTGTTACTAATATCATTATTCTTCTTCACCAAGGCAAAAATCCTGCTCCTCCCATCTAGTCAACAGCTAAGACTAACTGATTTCTTATTTTTTTTTTTTAAATATCTCTGCTTTTCTCAATCCTTCATAACAATACCCTGGTTCACACTTTCATTCTCTTAATTTTTATTTAATGGAATCTTAAAATGTCTTAACAAGGTTTTCTGACAGTCTTTGAAAGAAAGGTATCACTGCATCTTTGTGGCATTGTTTTGACCTTGTGAAGCATCTGATGTACATAGGAAATAAAGTTTATGATAAATATATAGTGCTTCATGGGAAAGGATGAGAATGAGGGTTTTCCTGCAGATTTTATCTTTTAACATTGTTATAAATTAACTTAAAAGGAATGTGTTGAAGTTTTTTAAGTGGCCAGATAACTTCCTGGTAAAAGCAAGAATAAATTACAAGTTTCCGTGAGTTAGCAAAAAAATGGTGACTATGCTTTGAATTAAACAATTTTCAGTAGTGTAATTTTACACAAATAATGTGTGTGCTGTTCCTTTTTTATCAACAGTGTAAATCTTACCCCCTTCAACGTTATTTTTGTAATCATGCTATACTAATTTCTGCATGTTATATGTGTAGCCACATTATTTATGCAAAATAGGGTAAATAACTTAAGAGGGGTAAATATCAGACTGTAATAAAAGAATAATGAGCTCTGTGCTGTTAATCAGATGGTCAGAGATGTTTGGTGAACCTTAGAAAATCTGGTGAAAGCGACAGATCCTTCTCCCTAGAACAATGCAAAAACACAATTTTTTTTCTATTTAATAGTGCAGACTTTTGCTAATCCTCTGAAGCCCTTCCATCACCCCAGCCTAGAATCTCTGTCATAAATGGTTCTATGAGACTGATATGTTATTGTGTCAAGGGGTATATCAAGGAAAGTATTTTTTTTTAATTATTTATTGTGATTTGGGTGAAGATTTACAGAGCAAATTCGCTTTCCATACAGCAGTTCACATATACTTTGTCGCATGTCATTAACCACAGTTTACCGTAATGCAACAGCTTCCCTCCCACTTCCTCCCCATAGTTACCTCTTCCCAGTGTCCATCCCTCCATACTCTCCTGCCCCCTGAGCTATCTCCCTGTGCATAAGCAGCCCTTCTCAAGGAAGGTGTTTTAAAAATAATAAGAAGAAAGCAAACAAGAAATAACTAGAGCTTGTTCTAAGAAAAGCATCTAAAATCAGAAAGGACATTAAGGTCTGCTTTATGACTACAGATAAAAGTTTAGTACTTTTAAGCTTGACTTTGTTAAGTGAACTATAATATGAAGCACATGGAACATTAAAGCTTATGTTTCTTGGGAGATAAATTTAATGCAAGTACTAGTTTATTGAAGTGGTAACATTTTGAAACCCATTGTTTCTGAGAGGTAGTAGAAGCTTAGAAATAATTTATTGTCACATAGCCATGTCATCTTTTTCACAGTTGGAAATGCAAAACAATGTGAAGATCTCAGATCAACACATATTGTTGTTGTTGTTGTTACATGCCATCGAGTCGGACCCAACTCATAGCATCCCCTTTGGGTTTCTGAGGCAGTATCACTACAGAAGTAGATTGTCCAACCTTCCTTCTGAGGAGTGGCTGGTGGGTTTGAACCACCAGCCTTCTGGTTAGCATTCAAGTGCCTTAGGCACTACGCTACCAGAGCTCCCTTTCCCATATTAGTTTGATGCAATTCCTTAGTTTATCTGGAAAAATAAATGGGTAAAAAGAAAGTAAGAGAGAATTAACCATCACTTACTAAAATACTAAAGCTAGAACATGTGGAACATGAATATTTAGTAAAACATTTTGGCTAACCCAAAAAAAGCACTTTCACAAGTAAGAATTTAATAAGGAGAGTTGCACTATAAATTGATGAAAAAGAGAATCCTTTGTCAATAAATACTTTGGACAATTGGATAGAAATTTGAGAATATCAAGTTGTGTTCTCATCTCACTTCATAAGCTCAGATCACTTCCAGAGTTAAAAGTAAAATTTCAACTCATAGAAATAACTATAAAAGAGAAATTAAACCAGTAAAGCCAAGAGAGCTTTCTAAACCTGTAAGTAACAGAAAATATTAAGGGAAAATGTGAAGAGATTTGAGTACCTAAAAATGTAACGCATAGGTAAAACACTTTTAAATTCCAACATATTAGACAAAACTCATACAAATAGACATATACAAAGCTTAAGCAAATCAGTAAAAATAATCTGCCAAGACCTCCAAAAAGAAATACTGTACCTCTCAAAAAATGTTACACACACACGCATAGTATTATATTTGTGCCAGAACCAAAACTTGAAGAATAATACATGGATGTTAGTGTAAGACAGCACTTTTTTTTTTAATCCTAGATAAATTGGTAATAGTTGTATTTTCCACACAGTTTCTGTATTTTCCCAGAATTTTTATGAACTTCTATTAATTTGGTAAAAGGATTCATTCAGGATGGATGTATGGACAATAACGACATAGGGTGTTTTTAGGTTTTTGTGTTTTAGGTGAAAGTTTACACAGCAAATTAGGTTCCCCTTTAACAATTTTAGGAGCTCTGGTGGCACAGTGCCTAAGGCATTTGACTGCTAACCAGAAGGCTCCTGATTCAAACCCACCAGCCACTCCTCAGAAGGAAGGTTGGGCAATCTACTTTCTTAGTGATACTGCCTCGGCAACCCAAGGGAGAGGTTGCTGTGAGTCGGATCGGACTTGATAGCAGTTGGTGGGTTTTTTAACAATTTTTATACAGATTGTTCCTTCCTATTGGTTACAGTTTTTACATTGTGTCAGCATTCTTATTTCTGTTCTTTTTGTTCTGTTTCCATTGATGTCGCTTCCTTTCCCTTCTTGCGTTGTCACCTTTGCTTTTGGGTAAATGTTTACTGTTTGATCTCATATAGTTCACTGTTTAAGGGAGTGTATTTATTATTCATGGGTCCTACTGTTGTTTATTTTATTAGCCAGTCTGTTATTTGGCTGAAAAGTGACCTGCAGAAATAGCTTCAATTCCACATTCAAAAGTTACCTTAGGGCAGTAGTTTCTGGGGTTCTCCTAGTGTCTGTCAGTCTAATAGGTCTGGCCTTGTTTAGGAATTTGCATTTTTTGTATATTTTTCTTCTATCCAGGACCTTCTACTGTGTGCCTGGTCAGAATGGTTAATAGTGGTAGCTGGGCACCATATAGTTGTTCTACTTTCAGGTTAGAAGAGGCTGTGGTTTGTGTAGGCTGTTAATGGAATAATTTCTTATTTGAGCCTTGATTTCCTTCATTATCTTTTGTTCCATATGAGTAGAGACCAATAGTTGTATTTTAGGTGGCTGATCACAAGCTTTTAAGACCCCAGATGTTACTCACCACATAAGGGTGAAGAACATTATCTCTGTGAACTGTGTTATACCAGTTGACTAAATTGTCCCCTGAGACTATGGACCCAAGCCTTTTAACCCTGTAAACCAATTCCATGAATTGTTTGGATATATCAAGGAAGCCTCTGTAATTGTGCCCCAGCAAGTAGTGTTTTACAGCAATTTCTGAGATTGTCACTGAAGAAAATAACCATATCTGTATGGTTATTTGGTTCCAGGTAGAATAAATCATGTTGAGCTAACTAGATCTAGGGACTCTTATACTACTAAGCACAGTGATTTGAAACTTAGTTCAGTTGTTTTAAAATTATGTATGTGTGTAATACACAGAATGATATTCCTCCTGAAAACACTTTGAAACATGGGAGTTCTCGTCCTGGATTCATTGAGTGTCACAAAACTTCTGTCCCTCTTCATTCAGAACAAGGTGAGTATTTTGACCATATGAATTATGTTAGCAGTTGTAGTCATTTAAGCTTTAAATGTATTTATGTCTGTCAAACAACTGACTGATGGCCCAGGAATTATAAGATGAAGATTCTTGTGTATTATTGCTACTATAGTCTGGAATAAAACACTTAATCCTAGCATTCTGGTATTTTTACAAATCTGTTGATTTTCGCTTTTACAAATCAGTCTATTGTGGTGTAGTCATGTATTCAACATGTTTAGTGTAACTTTTTAAAAATAGCTAATGCATTTATTTAGTTCTAAATAAAAACGCATGCATTTTGAAGTCTTCTCACGCAAACCCTGTATATAATTGTTATTATTTTTCTTTACCCTTCCAGATTTTCATTATGCATGTATGATTATATATGACTATTGTTTTGGTTACCTAGTGCCGCTCTGACAGGAATATACCACAAATGGGATGGCCTTAACAAACAGGAGTTTATTCTCTTACAGTTTGGAGGCTTTAAGTCCAAGTTCAAAGTGCCAGGCTCTAGGGGCTGGGTGAAAACTTGGGCTTCAGCTCTGCCTCCTGCTCCCGGCCCACTGAAGCTGGAGGCTTTTCTTCACTCAGCTGCTGGCTGCTGAGACTGACAAGTCCAAGGTTGACAAGTAAGAAGGCACAGTCCCAATGTTACCAAACCACACAGCAGGCCTTTAAATCAAGTCCATTGAAAGTCCCAAGGTCAGCAGAGCATGGCAGGCTGCTGAACAACATAGCTACATGCAGGGTTCAAGCATGCCATAAGCTAGAGACCATTCCCAAAGCTGCTGCTTATATAGAGGAAGCAGACCACATCCTTAAAACAGCTACTCAGCTGCTTGTGGTAGATCCCACCAAGGAGTTGATTGCCAGTCTCATCATGTGGAATAACCACCACTAGCTGCCAAGCCACTCAACCAGGCCCAGTTGACATACAGCCTTAACTACCACAACTATATATTAGTTTCTTTCTCTCCACTTTGGCACAAAATGTAGAATACCGATACATGTTGTTCCATACCTTTTAATTTTTCACTTAACAGTATGCCTTGGAGGTGTTTGCTTATAATTAAACTTTTTTATGAGTCAGAGTTATATATGCATGTAATTTAAAGCGTTTTGAAGGAAAACACAGTTACCCTGTCCATCTAACTATTGTTTCCCCATTCATTCTCTTAGTATATTGAATTCAGTAATATTTGTCATCACCAAGTTGGGTTTATTGCAGGAATGCAAGTTGGTTTAACATTAAAAAGCAGTTACTGAAATTGATCATAGTAAAGGTTAAAGGCTGCAGGAAAAGCATTTGATAAAATTCAGCATCCACTTACGATTAAAACTCTTTGCAAAGTAGGAATAGAATGCAGTGTCCTTAATTTGATTTAGGTACCTGCAGAAAATTTTCAGAAACATCACACTTTATGGTGAAATATTGAAAGCCCAAGATGGAAAATAAACATTCTGTTACCATTTATATCTAACATTCTAGCCAAAGGAATAAAGTAAGAAAAAGAAATGGTAGAAGGATTAGGAAGGAAGAAATAAAACTATAATTATTTTCAGATCACGTGAATGTTCTTCTGAAGTAGCATGTTTATATTATATCTTCATATTTCAGTTTTAGGCAGTATCTCTTGACTTCCCAATAAAGAAGACAAGAATTGAGCCCTTTTACCCATTCTGCATTCCTAGAAAACACAGAAACACACACATATCCCTTTTACCTTTTCCCAACAATGTAATTAGTTTTTAATTTTGGTTAGATCAACACTCTAGATTCTCTGCTCTTTTACTAAGTTTCTTCAAGATATTCAGATATATAATGTTTCACACCATTGAGAACGGTGTGTCCAGAGCCAGTGGTCTTTTCTGCCCTCCACACCTGGAAAACAACTTTTGTTACAGGATTTCCTTTCACTATATATCCTGAGGTTTTCCTTTATTGTATCATAAAGTTATAAATTCTAAATTAATTTGTAATTTAACATACTAATTTTTTAATAAGATGACCTTGCTATAAAGTTCATTTTTGATAAAGTATTAAAAGGTGGCATCTTAAGTCAAGGTAGATGGATTGGTTTTTATTACATTAGTGTAAAATGATATATGTACAAAGTTACTCATTCCAACATTGTTTATTATGTATAGCAAGAGATGGGAAACAGACCAAATTTTCATCTGTAAGAGTTTGGTTTCATAAATTATTATATGTCTATAGCATGACATTCATTGAAGCATCAAAAAAGAATAAGGAAGCTCTATGTGTACTGATGGGTCCCTGGGTGGTACAAACAATTTGCATTCAAACCACCTGACAACATGGAAGAAAGACATGGTAATCTGCTTCTGTAAAATGACAGCCAGTAAAATCCTGTGGAGTAGTTATACTCTGTAACACATGGGGAATTAACTCAATGACAGTGGTTTTGGTTTTGGGTGTATACTGATACAGAAAGACCTCCATGCGTAAAGTTTAAAAAAAACCTTTTCACAAAAACAAAATGAGTAATTTTGAAGTATTGCTAAGAGGCCCAATGGACTTCATGTAACTTGTGTTCAGCAAGTATTGGGGTGAAAGTAAGTTACCTTAACAAAGATTGTACTATGTCTAGAAACCTTTTATGTTTGGCTGTTTTTATTCAAGAAAATTTAGTTGTTCACCTTTTTTTCTTTTAGTAGAAAACAGCAGAAGCCCATCTGCAGAAGAAACTCATATAGTAGATTCCAGAGCAGCCTTACTGCCGGTTTGTACATTTCTATTAAACAAATGCATATTTTAAAATTAAATTTGAAGGACACCCGGGGGGGGGGGATAAACATTGAGCACTCAACTGCTAGCCAAGAGGTTGGTGGTTTAAATTCACCCATAGGTGCCTTAGACGGACAGCATCCCTGGTGGTCTGCTTCTGAAGGCCACAACCTTGAACAAACCCTGTGGGGGTGTTCTGTGCGCACATGGAGTCACCATGAGTCAGAATTGACTCATTGGCAAGTAACAACAATAAAATCAGAGTCATAAAATACATTTGTAAATAATATTTTTGCAAAAAGTAGTGGTATTTCATTTGAGATTATGCCAAGCTTTCAAAAAAATTTTACCTTTAGAAAACTAACATCAGTGTATGGTAGCAGTTATAGAAAATAATTTCTTCCTGTAGTGACCAGGCAGGAATTTTTGCCTGCGTTAAAACTGATTATTTGAACTAATTCCCAGCCAACTGTTAATTTTTCGTCTTGCAGATGCCCTTTAAAAGCAGATACTGGCAACCAAGGCAAGTAGCTGGGAAGAGAGAATAAATAAATAAATACACACACACACACACACCCTTACAGTCAATGTATCTATTCTGCTATAAGAAGATAGGGTGTTGTTTTTTTTTTTAATTACATTATAAAAAATTATTTCAATATAGGAAAGGAGCTAGTAAAAACAAGAGTGTCACAGTAACAAGTCTTTTTTGTAGGGACATGTTCTGAATCTAAGCTGCATAGTTTTGCCACAGATAAAGACCCATTGCTGATATGCTCACAATACCAAATTACAAAATTCATGGGAGTCATTTCACACAAACAGGATTAGACCATTAATAACATATGGTAGTAGAATTATTGGTTAATTCTTATGAAGTATGTTTTAACATGATTAAAGACAAAAGAAAGTATTAACAAAAGGAAACTACTATTCAATGTAATTGATAAATTTGAAAAAAAATCTAGAATAGAAACTGCAGATTAAATAACAGATTTAAACTGGAGCAGAATGAAACACAGAACTAGTAAGTAGATGGAGAATATGTTACAGAAAAGGAGACATGGAAATATACATCCAATTGACCTTAAAAGAGGAGAGTAAAATGCATACGTACATATACACATAGAAAAAATCTGCAGTTAAATGCCTGTTATTAATGACTATTTTTAAGTGTTTAAAATTTGCATAATTTTAATATTCATCTTTATACTTAGATGTGATTCTCTTTAGGCAGGAGAGACACATTTAAAATCATAGAAATACTTATTTTAAGGAAATGAAAGTGTCTTTAGAAATGATTAAAAATTTTAAAGTACTGGTAATTAAAGGCATAGAAAGGTTATGATTATGTTGTAGGAAATAACGCTTCTGAAATTTTTTTAATTTGACTTTGTGGAATAACCTTATGATACTTCATTTCATTTATATATTTTCAGTTCAGTTGTGTGAAACAAGGAATTCATATTTACTTTTCAGCCCTTCATTCTTAAAACATACTATAGGAAACAAAAACAGGGTTAAACAGTTATGTTTCATCTAGAAATTTTATGCTTTATTTTTTGTGTGTGTGTGTGTGTGTTTATATTTGCTAAAGGATTGGTTACAAGATACAGCATCAAACAGACAAATGTAAGTAAGCTTTCTTCATCTTTACCCTGAGGAGTGTCATAGTTGCTGAATGTTATCTTTTTTTTCTTTTTTTTTAACTCTATGCATTATCTCTTTAACACTCCTTTACCTGTGGGTGATAATTATTTATTCTGGCATCTCGTCTTTACATTTATTAATAGTTAATGTATAAATTTAAATTTATTGGTTTATATGGTTATAATCATACTATAATTAGAACTCTACTGGCAACTTCCATATAGTGATAAAATTATGAAATTATTATTTATTCGTATTTCCAGCTTGTTGAATAAATTTGTTCAAAGACAGTCTGAAACATGAGTTCCATACTTTTTAACTTCACTGTTCATCATAATCAATAAACTTTGCACCTGCTTTTGGAAAGTTCTTTGATGATTAGACCAGTGATACTCCATGTACACCAGAAAACCTGCATTTAGAGGGATTCACTAGAATGCTGATGTGATATCCAGGACCAAAAGTGGAAATAAAGGACAGTCCAAATAACCATCTCTAGAAAATAAAAACATTTAGTTACAGATTAGACATAAAGGTAAAGAAGAATCAAAGGTAACTTCTTTCTTCCAGTCTGGAAATTAGTATCTTAGGATGTTTTTTTTAAAAAAAAAAAATCTTATATTGACACTTATTTGATGCAGGAAGCATGGTGGAGTTAATCTGTGATAAAGACTACTTGAAAAAGAAGCCAGTGTGAGGGGAATTACTGTCTAACCCTTTGTGTGCATCAGAAATGGATTTGAATATACAAAGAAGGGAATAACTAAAGACAGGAGCCACATGAGATAAGCATTTGTTCAAATTGTTTGGGTAGCCTTATTCTAAATGGCATCTGGAACACTTAACTAATTGTCAAACCTCCTTAGGGTCTTTTATAAACAAAACCAAAGGTTGTAAATAAAGAATATGTACTTGAAGTTGATGATAATTCAGGCATCTAGGCATCTAACAAGGGACCACTCTTGCAGAATCCTGACCCATAAAACACCTAGAAATGTGGAGCTGGTCAGCTCACTTTGGATACTGAGAAATAAAGTAGTTTATTACCAGCAAGTAAAGGAATTAATGCTGTTAGGTTTTTGTTAGGTGCTGTTGAGTTGGTTCCAACTCGTCCCAATCCTGCGTAGAGTAGAAAAGAATGCTGCCCAGCCCTGCACCGTCCTCACACTCATTTGAGCCCATGTTGCAACCACTTTATTAGTTCAACACCATAATTCAAATAAATCGATTCTTCTTCAGTCTTCCGAAGATTTTGCTAGGATCAAAATATTTCATTGTAAGAAAATATTTCTACTGTTAAAGTGAAAGTCATCAGGACAATTCAGGTTCAGATAGAATATAAGAGCAGCAAGTCTTCAAAGGTCCTCTGCTCCAAAAGTCTTTTCTGGATCTTAGAGAGCTAAGCAAGGCCACATACCTTTATAATGAAAGAGCTAAGCCTCTAACCCATTTTTCTTGATTTCCTTCCACTTGCCTTCTACTACACCTGTCTTTAATTTACACTGGAGTCCATGGAATTAAAAGAGCCTCAACTTGGTGCTGATGGGTGTTGTTACCAAAAAATGTATTCAACGTTAAAAAAAAAAAAAAAATCTGCATTAGAAATTGAGTTTTGCAAAATAACATATGTTTGCGGGGTTTTTTTTTTCAGTTCATTGTCCACCAGTTACAGTATTTTTAGAATCCTACAAAATCATTTCAAAGAAGTCATGAAATACTTTATTGAGCCTCAGTTTGGCACTGAACTGCTTATATAGGCTTATCATGGGAGATAAAAGTTGTTGGTAAAATAGATGCATATATATAGGTATTCTGTGTATGGATTTGAGACTGGCATATGTTTGGAAATGGCAGATATTCAAACAAAAGAGATTCTCAGAATTCCTTTAATGATCTATGGTAACTTCATAAAACCAAAAAGTAAATGGTAGATAGCTGGAACAGCAGGAAAAGAGGAAGACCCTCAACAAGATGGATTGATAGAGTGGCTGCAACACTGAACTCAGACATATTGTACCGATTGTGAGGACGGTGCAGGAGCGGGCTGTGTTTTGTTCTCACATATAAGGTTGCTATGAGTCAGAATCAACTTGATGACTCCTAACAGTAATAACAACAGCCTGAAGTAAAATTGTGATACAACTTACGCTATATTTTTTTGGGTATTTCTTTAGGCCATCTGAAGAAGGAACATTAAATGGTGAGTCCATGCGGTAGATTTCATAGGAAAAGTTGAGAATCATATGTGATCTTTACTAGAAAATACTACATTATTCTTTGTAAGGAATTTTAGAATTAATCTTTGAAAGGGGCCAAGGTCATTGAAAGTTCTCATTAGTGTAGTTTCTCTTTAGTATAGATGTTTCCATGAACATAGGAGGTCACTGTGGATGATTATCTTATGACCCCTTCCTCTTCATCCCCAATTCCCAGCTTGCTCCTTATAATCTGTTTTAGAGAATGCTTTCTTCAGCTAGGTGAAACATGAGAGTTAGCTTTGACACCTTGCTCTTTCACTCACAAAGTTCCGTTGCATTTATCTTTCAAATATCTCTAGAATCCATCCTCTACTGTACCCACTCCTGCTTTCTGTTTTTCACTGTCATCATTTTTTAAACATTTTCTTCAGTTTCATTTTTCATATGCATACAGAAAAAAGCACAACTTATAAGCCTACATGTTAGTGAATTCTCCAGAGTTAACAAACTCGTGTAACCTGAGTACCCAGATTGGAAAACAGGCTAATACTCCAGTTCCTTTCTGCCCCCTTCTTGTTACAACTCCTGCCTCTACCTACCATCATAGATTGGTTTTCGCCTGTTTTGGTACCTAATATAAATGGAATCATACAATACGTACTCTATTGTGTCTGACTTCTTCCCCTTAACACGTTTATGAAGCGTATCAGTATTGCTGTGTACAGTGGGAGTTTGTGAATTCTCACTATTATGTAGTATTTCCTCGTATGAATATATTGAATTGATCAATGGTAGTGTTGGATAGCCATTTCACTAGCTTTCCACATCTGGCTATTAGGAATATTCTTGTACATGTTGTTTGGTAAACGTGTATTTTCTGTTGTGCATATACCTAGGAGTGGAATTGCTGGGTCAGCAGGGATGCGTATGTTTACCTTTAGTAATTATTGCCAACTAGGTTTTTCTAGGAGTGATACCAGTTTAGATTCACTTCCTCCAGTTTAACTTCCAATCTGTCTTCTTCCACCAAAATGCACCAAAATGATCTTTCTGACTGATGTGATCACTGCTCTGCTTTACATTTTTCTCATTGTCATTGGGTCCAGTGTCCTTTCTTAGCATGGCATATAACCAACCAATCAGTTGCCATCAAATGGACTACAACTCATAGCCCAATGTGTATCAGAGTAGAGCTGTGCTCCACAGGTTTTCAGTGGCTGATTTTTCAGAAGTACTTCACCAGACCTTTTTTCCAAGGCACCTCTCTGGATGCCCTCAACCCTCTAACTTTTCAGGTAGCAACCAAGGGCATTAACCATTTGCACCATTCTGGCAGTACAATGTGGCATTCCCTGATTCGGTAGCCTCACCTCCTACTTGTATGCCTATATTCTTGATTATTTATTTGCAGCCTTGTCTGAATATCCAAATCACCTATAGAGAATTCTTTGATGACACATACCTATATAGCTAGAATTTTTAGAGTGATACCTGAATGAACGTATGTTTAAAAGTTCCACAGGTGTGATTCTGATAAACAATTGGTGTTGAAAACTGCTCTCCTATTCATACTAAACTATTTTCCATTTCCCAAGTGTAGTGTGCACTTTTATATGCTTTTGTAAATATTGCTCAGAACACATCACTAACTTCCAAACTACTATCTGTCCCCCGTCTTTCTCTGTGATAGCCTTTAGCCTCTTCTGAGCCAGGAGGCATTAGGTAACCCTCTTCTGTAGTCTTATACTTTACACACACATATACTTAACTGTAACAGTATTAAAACTGTTAACTAGTTTACTTCTCCCATCAGACAACAGGCTTCTTTTTATTTGCTTTCTAGAAACCTAGCAATATAGCAGATGGATTTCTTCTCTTTCTCTTGTTGCTACAGGTAAAAGCAGTCCTCAAACATATTTTAGGGAGGAGGAAGGGGCCCTTTTTCCCCCCTATGTTTCACATCTTAGATCATATTCTCATGGACCCTGTACCTGCAAGAAAAAAGTGATCATTCTGTAGATCAGCCAAAATGGTTACATGGCCACAGGCCCAATCCCCAAAAGTAAAAACCTGGAAGAGATTTTTTTTTTTTTTCCCTGAATGAGGTCATACAAGAAGGATGCAGTTTGTGGCAGGAGTTGAGAGAGTGTGAAACATCACTTGTTTCTTCACTTCCCAATGTTAGAGTGTACTTTACCACTAATCTGACATAATGAAAAAAGGGTGGTATACACAGCAGAGAATGGACATGTTTTTATTTATTTATTTGTGAGAAGAGGTAACATAAAAGATTATTTTGAAACTTGAGTATATTACAATGTCTGAGAAAAAATTTATGCTCACGGGTAATTTTTAAAGGGTCTCATTTGTTTGTTTGCCATTTTAGGTCTCGCTTCTCCGTTCAAGCCAGTTATGGATACAAATTACTATTATTCGGGTCAGTGATATTTAAAAACAAAATTTAGTAATATTTTGAACTTTCAGATATTTTATTATTTCTCCCTCACTTTTATGCAGCTGTGGAAAGAAATAATTTGATGAGGTTATCATTGAGCATTCCATTCACACCTGTGCCTCCAAGAGGTAAATCAAAAATAAGGGGGGAGATAAACCCTTTGCTAATACTTGGTTTTTAGCTGTTACATAGAATATGGGTGGGGGCAGAAACGAGGGATCACATTAAGAAGTGTCAATTTCATATAAGTTCTTAAGTAGTGTAAATATTGCCAGGGTCAGTTATATATAAATAGAAGGAAGAAGCATTGTAAGTAATAAATTCCTCTCTTCTGGCGTATCCAGAAGCAATTGTGTATTCTAATTCAGAAAAGCTTGAACTATTTTCTAGCAATAAAAGCCTAGATAAATTGATGTCACAGGCTCTGTGAAACAGGTAACACAAACCTCTTGTCTAAAAGTTTTACTCAGAAGTATTTAGAATTGTAATTTCTTTCTAAAAGTTTTTCTCCAGAATATTCAGAATTTTGAAAATGTCTATTATCTATCAATACTAAAGACACATGAATTATGACAGTGTATTCTTGATTTCCTGGCATTTGTTGCTCTTAAACTTCTTTCTGTTTTGGTCATCTTATCTTCTATTCCTTAACTAAAGGTTAAGTTTTTCTACTTATTTCTAAGTAGTTAAGTTTTTCTACTTATTTGCTAAGTTATTCTACTTTGTCATTTTCAAAGTCATAATTTGAGCATAAAATGTGTCCATTCATATTTCAGGTGAGCTTGTCACTGTGTATCGCTTGGAAGAGAGTTCTCCCAACATATTAAATAACAGCATGTCTTCTTGGTCACAGCTAGGCCTCTGTGCCAAAATAGAATTTTTAAGTAAGGAGGAGATGGGAGGAGGTTTACGAAGAGCTGTCAAAGTACAGTGTACCTGGTCTGAACATGATATCCTCAAATCAGGGCATCTTTATATCATCAAATCTTTTCTTCCTGAAGTGGTTAACACATGGTCAAGTATTTATAAAGAAGATACAGTTCTGCACCTCTGTCTCAGAGTAAGTGCCAATGAATGTGTAAAATTTGAACATCATATTTTCATTTCTAAAAAATATGTTACACCAAGTAAAATTTTAGTTTAAATATTGAACAAGGTCCCTCCCTCCCCCATTCTGTAGGAAATTCAACAACAGAGAGCAGCCCAAAAGCTTACATTTGCCTTCAACCAAATGAAACCCAAATCCATACCATATTCTCCAAGGTAAATATTTTTAATTTTTTAGGAGTGTTTTAGTAATCTGTGCATGGCACTATTAGAATTTTATTAACAAGACTGATAATATTTATAATTATTTTCCATAAGGTTCCTTGAAGTTTTCCTGCTATATTGCCATTCAGCAGGACAGTGGTTTGCTGTGGAAGAGTGTATGACGGGAGAATTTAGAAAATACAACAATAATAATGGTGATGAGATTATTCCAACTAATACACTGGAAGAGATCATGTTAGCCTTTAGCCACTGGACTTATGAATATACTAGAGGGGAATTACTGGTACTTGATTTGCAAGGTAAATTTATTAAAGTATTGCTAAGGGAAAAGTGTGCTGTAGGTTCTCACCTATTCATGTGATATGAATGATACATAGAAAACTGCTTGTAGATAGGTAAGATGTTGTGTGGGTAGAAAGCTGTGAGTCAGAATTGACTCAGTGGCACACAACAACACCACCATATATGTGACAGAATAGAAAAGTTGTGTCTGAGAGAAGGCAGCTTTGCCATGAGTAGTTTCTAATCAGCTTCCCAGCAGGAAAAAAAAAAAGTTACATTGAGCATGTTTCCAGCTCTGCCTGGACAATACTTTCACAATTTAGTTTCAAGAATTTGTCTCCCATGTGAACTGCTGTATGGAAAGCAAATTTGCTCTGTAAATTTGCACCCAAATCACAGTTTAAAAAAAAAAGAATTTGTCACCTTACAGAGCCGCCTTAATTGTAAATGTTAATAGAAATCAGATTTTAAAATCACTTAAGAACGTTTGTTAGAATGATTATCACTCTGACTCCTTTCATTATACAGGTCCTCACAAATACAAATGAGTTTTTGAAAATCAAGTAATTGGTATTGATTAGGCTGAAGACTGAAAATCTATGTAGAAATAAATATGCATAGTTCATCATTTTGTATAAATGATTAAGTAGTACATGTAGTCAAAACTCTGCTGTTTATTACTAGACCAACTCAATAACTAAAAAAACTATTAAAGTGTATTCTCAGATAAAGGTAATTTAATTTCCTTCAGGAATGCATGGGAAGTGAAGCCAAACAGATTTTGTCTGATCTATTCTGATGTAATTAAAGTAATGATAATTGTTTTCCGTAAACAAATGAATTGTGATGTTCTTCAGATAAGTGTGTTTATTAAGCCAGTTTTCATAGAAATTTGTTAGATGTTACTACAAACAAGTTAAAAAGTATAGAGATATATAAAGGATAAATTACATTTTTCCATCCTTCCTTACTGTTCCTCTGCTGTGAAAATATATATACAATGGAGTTTTTGTTTTGTTTTGGTTTTTTTTTAATTGTATTGTTTCATTGTAGTGGTTTTCCCAAAAATGGGGCATGATTATACACACATACCTTTGTGTGTATAATCATGCCCCCATTTCCCCTTAGTGGGCATCATACTTCTGTAGAGACTTACCACCTTGAAAACCCAAAGGGGGTCACTATGAGTTGAAATTGATTTGATGGCAATGAGTTTGGTTTGATTTTTTTACATCATTGATATCTTCTAGGTAGTTAGTGTGAGTAATTCCTTCTCATAGCTTCATGATAGTCTGTAGTAGGGATATACAGCATAGTTTATACTCCCCTATTAATAGACATTGCCCTATTAACAGGAAAAAGTGCACTCCTGAATAATTTAATACTGTAATAGTGGATGATCCTATAAAATATCTCAGGACTTTTTATTATGTAAATACTAATGCTAAATTATATCTTTTCATTATATATTTATATAGGTGTAGGTGAAAATTTGACTGACCCATCTGTGATAAAAGCAGAAGAAAAGAGGTAATACCAAGTTGTAATAATTTCATTAAGAAGTGTTTTCGTAACTTTAAATTCCACTTTTCTACTTACATAATATGCTTTTTTTTTTTTAACTACCAATTCTACAGATCATGCGATATGGTTTTTGGCCCAGCAAATCTGGGAGAAGATGCAATAAAAAATTTTAGAGCAAAGCATCACTGTAATTCTTGCTGCAGAAAGCTTAAACTTCCAGGTAAACATCTTTTTGATCAGTATAATATATAACTTTTAACAGAGTTGATTACTATGATACCTTCTAAGGCCAAAGGCACAAAGATTTAATTTCTAAATGGCCTCTAATCATGCCAGCTTCAGCAGCCCCTTCACAAGTAGATGTTGTTGGTTAGAAATGATACTACCAGGAAAATGCAAATGCTTTCTTTCATTACTTACAAAAACAAAGTTCATTCATTTAATAAATATTATCTCTCTGCTGGATGCCAGGAATTATAGAAATATGACACTGATCAAGACAGATATGGTCCCAATCCTCACAGAGTTTTAGTTGGATGTTGAATATTGACAAGGTTTATAGGCAGTTAAGACTGTAATAAATACCAAGATAGAGAAAGCGAGCTCATGCTGCTGTAGAACATGGAAGCATTATTAACTCAGACTTAAGAGATCAGGGACTGCTGCTTGGGGGAGCTAACAGATTGGCCTAGACAGAAAAGATGAGTAGATTTTACATTAACTGACAAAAGTTAATGTAAAATTGTTCACGTAAGAGTTGAGGAAAAAGTATTCCAAAAAGCAGCAGGAACTGTTCTGATGATAGTAATACCATGTTTGTATTTGAAGAATTACAAGTTACTATTGAATTGCAAATTATGGCACAAACCAGTAGTGTTTTTTAACCTTTGGTCTTCCTCCTAATTCCCTGTGGAACTTTTTTAAAGTTACAGAAGCTTGAGACCCATCTATGATCTGAATTTTTCAAAGTTCACCAATCAGTGACCAAAAATACAGCAAAGAGCTTGGTCTCTAGAGCTAGGCAGATTTCTTGGGAGACCTACATCACAGAGTTCTTTTTTTGAATTGGTGTTTGTGAAGTACTTAGAACCATGCCAGGCACATAATAAGTTTATTGAGGTATCGCATGTATTTTTTTAAAAAAAGTAGCCAAAATTGATAACCTTTGTATTAGGATTTAATATTACATAGAAAGGGTTTCAGAGCTTTATTCTCACTTTACATTTTCATGAAAGTTCATAGCTGTAGTCTTCAAATTCACCATGAGTTAGTTGATAATCATACCAAAATGCAACCAACCTGCTGTCATTGAGTCAATTCCAACTCATAGTGACCTTACAGAACAGAGTAGAACTGCCCAGTAGGGTTTCCATGGCAGAAGAAGACTGTTTCATCTTTCTCCTTTGGAGCACCTGGTGGGTTCAAACTGCCAACCTTTTGATTAGCAGCTTAATGCTTTAACTGCTGTGCCACTAGAGCTCCTTAGTTGATACTATAAATGCTAACAAATGACCAAGAGTATATAATCTGAACACATTGTTTCTTCTCTTGAGCTGACAGGAAAAAAGGACTGACTGGACAATTAACCATGAGGTTCATTTTTCCTTACCTATAGAAAGAGAGTATAACTTGTGCTTCATAATGATGTTATTAAGAATTAAAAAGGAAATACATGTAATAATAATATATATGAAAGTAAGTATATGGAGAAGCTCAATATATTCAGCCAAAACAAAGTCAGGAGCTGATTGTGGAACAGACCATCAACTGCTCATATGCAAGTTCAACTTGAAGCTGAAGACAATTAAAAGAAGTCCACGAGAGCCAAAATATGATCTAGATTATATCGCGCCTGAATTTAGAGACCCTCTAAGGAATAGATTTGATGCACTGAATAACAATGACTGAAAACCAGAGGAGTTGTGGGATTACATCAAGATCATCATCCATGAAGAAAGCAAAAGGTCATTAAAAAGACAGGAAAGGAAGAAAAGACCAAAATGGATGTCAGAAGAGACTTTGATACTTGCCCTTGAATGGAGAGTAGCTAAAGCAAATGGGAGAAATGACAAGATAAAATAGCTGAACAGAAGATTTCAAAGAGCAGCTCGAGAAGACAGAGGAAATTATTATAAGGATATACGCAAAGACCTGGAGTTAGAAAACCAAAAGGGAAGAACACACTTGGCATTTCTCAAGCTGAAAGAACTGAGGGAAAAATTTAAGCCTTGAGTTGCAACATTGAAAGATTCTGTGGGTAATGTATTGAATGATGCAGGTAACATCAAAAGAAGATGGAAGGAATACAGTCACTGTACCAAAAAGAATCGGTTGATGTGCATCCCTTTCAGGAGGTGGCATATGATCAAGACCCAGTGATACTGAAGGAAGACGTCAAAGTTGCACTGAAGGAATTGGAGGCAAACAAGGTTGCAGAAGATGTTTCAACAAACAGATGCCACACTAGAGGCACTCACTCAGCTTGCCAAGAGATTTGGAAGACAGCTATCTGGCCAACTGACTAGAAGAGATCCATATTTGTACCCATTCCAAAGAAAGGTGATCCCACAGAACGTGGAAATTATCAAACAATATCATTAATATCACACACAAGTAAATTCTTATTGAAGATAATTCAAAAATGGTTGCAGCAGTATATTAACAGAGAACTTCCAGAAATGTAAGCTGGATTCAGAAGAGGACGTAGAACAAGGGATATCATAGCTGATGTCAGATGGGTCTTGGCTGTAAGCAAGGAATACCAGAAAGATGTTTACTTGTGTTTTATTGACTATGCAAAGTCATTTGATTGTGTGGATCATAACAAATTAGGAATAACATCGAGAAGAATGGAATTTCCAGAACACTTAATTGTACTCATGAGGAACCTATACATAGACCAGGATGCTGTTGTTCAAACAGAACAAGGGATACTACATGGTTTGAAATCAGGAAGGAAGTGCATCAGGGTTATAACCTTTCACCATACTTATTCTATCTGTATGCTGAACAAATAATCCAAAAAACTGGACTGTTTGAAGAAGAACATGGCATCAGGGTTGGAGGAAGACTCATTAACAACCTATGATACACAGATGACACAACTTAGCTTCTGAAAGTGAGGATGACTTGAAACACTGATGAAGATTGAAGACTATGCTCTGCAGTATGGATTAACACCTCAATATAAAGAAAACAAAAATCCTCACAACTGGACCAATAAGCAGCATCACATCATGGTAAGTGGAGAAAAGATTAAAGTTGTCAAAGACTTCCTATTAGTTGGTTCTGCAGTCAACACCAATGGAAGCAGCAGTCAAGACATCAGACAAGGTATTGCATGGAGCAGATCTGCTGCAAAAGACCTCTTTCAAGTGCTGAAGAACAAAGATACCTCCTTGAAGACTAATGTGTGCCTAACCCAAGCCATGGTATTATCAGTTGCCTCATATGCATATGAGAGCTGGACAGTGAATAAGGAAGATCGAAGAAGAGTTGATTGCTTTTGAGTTGTGGTGCTGGCAAAGAATACTGAAAGTACCATGGACTGCTAAAAGAACTAACAGATCTGTCCTAGAAGAAGTGCAGCCATACTACTCCTTGAAAGCAAGAATGGCCAGACTTCATCTCACCACTTTGGTCATGTCACAAGGGACCGTTCTCTGCAGAAGGATAATCATGTTTGGTAAAGTGGAGGGTCAACAAAAAAGGGGAAGACCCTGAGGAAGATGGATTGACACAGTGGTGTCAGTGATGGTCTCAGGTAAAGCAGGGATTGTGAGGCTGGCACAGAACCTAGCAATGTTTTTTTCTGTTGTAAATAAGGTTGCTATGAGTTAGAGATGACTCACTGGCACCTAATAACAACAGCAAGTACATGTAATGTATTTAAGTACTTAATGCAATTTCCCCTTTTTACCTGTCCTCTTATATTAGCAGCAAAGAGACTAAGACTTAATCTGTAGTTAATCATCAATATTAAGACTTAGTCTTTTTTTTTTTTTTTACAACTAATGGTATGAAACAAGAATTGTATAAATTACTAAGTAGAAGACTAATTTGCCTTGCAAACTTTCACCAAAACCGCAATTAAAAAAAAATTTTTTTTCTTTTTTCCCAAAGCAGATTTAGAAAGGGAACCTCAGGTTTTTAATTTAGCATT
>NW_006921613.1:8109957-8123032 GCF_000298275.1 Orycteropus afer afer
GTTGCATTGTGGTAAACTGTGGTCAATGACATGAGACAAAGTATATGTGAACTGCTGTATGGAAAGTGAATTTGCTCTGTAAATCTTCACCCAAATAAAATAAAGAATAATTGCCATAAAAACAATATTAGAAAAGATCTTTACAGTGTAACTTTAATTAAAGGGAAGGAAGGAAAGAAAATAGAAGTACACTGTTACTGCAAGTAAGATAAAATGTGTATATGAACAAAGCTGAAAAGAGATACACAAATATAAAAAGCACTTGAGAGTCATGTTTACTAACCACATTTTTAAAATAGTCTTTTATCTAATTTTGTGTTAGTAAAAATGAACAGTGCTAGAAATATTGGATGTTTTATTTCTTTCTTAATTAATATACTAAAATTCACTTTGGCGGGGGGGATGCACATAGCATCAGATTACCACCACTGCAGTCAGAATACGGGACCATTCTCTTCTCCCCACCCCTAACCCCTAGCAACAACAGATGATCTGTTCTCTATCCCAGTAATTTGTTCTTTTTACCCCATCCCGTCAGTTCTACCTTTTCCAAATGATTTTGTAAATGCAATCATACATAACCTTTTGAGTCTACCTTTAATTTAGCCTAAGGAGCTCTGGTGACGTAGTGGATAAAGCATTTGGTTACTAACCAGAAGGCCAGCATTTCAAACCTACCAGCTGCTCCACGGAAGGAATATGAGGCAATCTACTTCCCTAAAAATTTACAGCCTTGCAAACCCAGTAGGGGTTGGTATGACTTGGAATCAAGTCAATGGCAGTGGGTTTGGTTTTGATGTTTTTTTGTTAATTTAGCTTAATACATTTGAGATCCATTCACGTTGTTGCATATAGCCATAGTTTGATCCTTTTTATTTCTGAGTAGTATTTCATTGTATGGCTGTACCCACAGTTTGTTTATTCATTCACACATTGAAGGATATTTGGGTGGTTTCCTTTCTTCTACAGTTCTGAATAATGCTTCTAGAAATACTCATGTCAGATGCTTGTGTAAACATATGTATTTTAAGGTAAATACATAGGAGTAGAATTGCAGGTTGGTGTATGTTAGTTTTCTTATTGAACCAGGTACAAAAATGGCTATGTCCTTTTCCATCTCACTGGCATTGTTGTAAGAGTTCCAGTTGCTTTGTAGCTTCCCCAGGATTTGCTGTTGTCAGTTTTCTTCTGGTCTTTTCATTGTGGTTTTAATTTGCAATTCTGGAATAACTAATGGTGTTGACTCTTTACATGGACTTACTTGTCACTTATAGATGTTTCTTTAGGTATCTGTTCAAATCTTTTGTCCATTTGGAGTTGGGGGTTATTTTCTTTTTGAGTTTTGAGAGTTCTTAGATACAAGTCCTTTGTCTGATGGCTAATGTACAAATACTTTGTTCCACTTTGCAGCAGGTTGTTTTATACTCTTAATGGTTAAATTTGTAGAGCAAGTTTCTAATTTTGTTCAAGTCCATCCTATCAGTTTTATCTTTCTCTTTTTTTTTATTGTGATTTGAGTGAACGTTTACAGAGAAAATTCATCAATTTAATCCTTTATAGATTGTGCTTTTGGTACCATATCTGAGAACTCTTTGACTAATCCAAAGCTCATAAATATGTTTTCTTCTAAAAGCTTTATGGTCTTATGTTTTACATTTAGGTCTCTAATCCATTTTGGGTTAACTTTTGTTAAAACTTGTTATTTGGAATGGTATGAGTTATGTCAGTTTTTGTGAGGAGAGGCCTGTTGTTAGGTGCTATTCTCATGTACAGCAGAACGAAACATTGGCTAGTCCTGCATCATCCTCACAATTGTTGCTGTGATTGAGCCCATTCTTGTAGTTGCTGTGTCAGTCCATCTCAGTAATGGTCTTCCTCTTTGGCACTGACCCCCTACTTTACCAAGCATGATGTCCTTCTCTCAGGACTGGTCCCCCTGACAACATGTCCAGAGTACAAGAGGCAGAGTCTTGCCATCCTCACTTCTAAGGAGCATGCTCACTGTACTTCCTCCAAGAGAGGTTTGTTCATTCTTTTGTCAGTTCATGGCACATTCGGTGTTCACTGCCAACATCACAGTTCAAAAGCTTCACTTCTGCCAGCTTCGTTATTCATTGTCCAGCATTATATCCGTATGAGGCTATTGAAAATGATTATTAAAAGATTATCTTTCTTTATTGAATTGCCTTGTACTTTTGTCCAAATCAGGTTAACATGTTTATGGACCTATCTCTGGACTCTCAGTTCTTTTCTGTTAATCTGTGTGTCTGCCCATCAGTCCCTGGATAAGTGCTTACCCACTGACCAAAAAGTTAGCAGTTGGAACCTATCCAGAGGCACCTTGAAAAAGAAGAAAATACTCTCTGGACCACCAGAACAGAGCAGAATGCACTGCAGGCAAGTCAGTCCAACGCCAAGTGAACTTCTAGGACAGAGAAGAGCTGCCACATGGGATTTCCAAGACCGTAAATCTTTACGGAAGCAAACTGCCTCACCCTCTCCTGCAGAGCGGCTGGTGGGCACAAATAGCTGATCCTTTGGTTAGCAGCCAAGCACTTAACCCCTGTGCCACAGGGCTCCTGGGGACTAAAGAGATTTTCTCATAGTTTTAGGTCTTACCCAGATGCCACTGCCACAGAATGGTCTTACTGGGGTTTCTTGGGTCAGGGCCAGAAGAGTAGAAAGAGAAGCATTTAAAAAGGCATTTCCCTCACAGTCTCTAATCCAGAAGGGCCTCCCTTCCTCATCATCTAGTGTTAAAGTGAAGGTTTGTCTTGGAGTTTTATCTCTTTGTGCTTACTGTACCATTCTGGGATCAGGCCGTCTTCAAGTCTAAACTGGAGATACAGGAGGGAAAAGAACCAGAAAACTCACTGCCTATAGGTCATATAAGGAGCACTGGTGGCTAGTGGCTAAGGCATTTGCCTGCTAACCAGAAGGTTGGTGGTTCCAACCCACCAGCTACTCCACGGAAGGAAGATGGGGCAATCTATTGTAAAGATTTACAGCCTCGGAAACCCAGTGAGAATCACTGTGAGTCAGATGTGACTCAATGGCAGTGAGTTTATAGGTCATTGTTCAAGTTTTTATTTCCTTCCTCAATCTCTCTGCTATATACTTTTTAAATTGTGATTTGGGTGCAAATTTACAGAGCAAATTCATCTTCCATACAGCAAACAGTTCATACACATTTTGTTCCATGACATTGATTGTAATCCCCATAACATAACAACTTTCTTCTGCTTCCTCCCTGTGGTTACCTTTTCTCTGTGTCCTTCTTTCCTTTGCATTCATGCCCTCTAAGCTATCTGCTTATGCAAATACTGCCCTTCTGATTTTCCATGGTTGATTGTTCTAAGGAGTGTACCTGCCTGGTATAAATGTTTACCATACATGCCTGTCTGTTGTTCGGCTGGAAGCCATGGGAGTGAGTTCAGTTCCAGGCCTGAAGGGTGATAGCATCTGCTGTATATTTTGAGAAGTTTCAGATAGTTGCTTTATATAATCTGTGAAAGGTTTTTCACTTGTAATCACTGGGAGGGGGGAAATGTGCTTGGTCTATTTTAGCCATAACTAGAACCTACAGTTGGGAGCTCTGGTGGTGTAGTGCTTACGGCATTTGACTGCTAACCAGAAGGCTGACGGTTCAAACCCACCACATCCTCCTCAGAAGGAAGGTTGGGCAGAACCTACAGTGGTAAATTTAAATAGGCAGCTAATACACAATTTTTATTTGGTTTTGAATATAATGCAATTTTTATTAGCATATATATTTTTTGTCTTATCATTATAATCAGAATTTCACAGCTGGAAGGCACCTTAAAAGCAGTCCAACCCAGGGGCCCTCATTTTACAGGTGATACAATTGGCAGTGAGATGATTTGCCCCTGGTTACACTGCCATTAACAGCATAATCAGCATTTAAACTACAGTTGCATGTCTACTAGTTATTTGTACAGTACAGCTACAAATTATTTTATATTCCCTCAGGCCATATGTATAGACTCTTGCATTAAAAATATATTTTAAAAAATAGTTTATATAGTGGCGAATACATATTTGGACCATTGAATATAAAGTATCCCTCATGTTAAAATTTAACAACTAAAATTCTGAATATTTTATATGAAGATAAAAGTAAGGGTATATATGCATATGACAGTGGTTAGTTTACATAAATGTGCTATTACTGTATTACATTCATCAATTCTGCAGCTATTATCGTATGTCTAACTCTGTAAATGAATTAATTCTGTCCAGTATCTGTAAATACTATCAACATAGGATAGTACCACATTTATCTGAAGACTTCTTTCCTGAGCTCCTATTTTATATATTCATTTGCCACATTTGTACTTGAATACTTAAACCATCTTCAGAACTCTTGATTTATGTCTCCATCCTGTACATACAAAACTCTGCTTCCACATGTCATTTAGGTTACCCCAAACCTAAGAGCTATCCCTGATTATTCTTGTTCCTCACCATCTATAGTGAATTCATCAAATCCTGTCAACTCTTAAGTCTTAAATACCCTTCAGATTGATCTCTTTGCAGCTTCATTGCCACCATCTTGTTTTCTGCACTGCTGCCAAGCTCTGTTTAATTAGACTCCACATGATGATCAGTAGAGTCATTTAAAACAAAAGATTATTTGAAACCTTCCAGTGGCTTTCCATTGCAATATGTACATCTTCCTATTGCTTAAAAAACAAAAGTTGCCGTGGAGTCCTTTCCAACTCACAGTGACCCTGTTTGTGTCAGGGCACAGTTGTGCTCCATGGGCTTTTCAGTGATTTGCTTTGGAAGTAGAGCCCCCAGGTCTTCCTTCTGAGATGCCTTGGGATAGACTCAACCCTCCAATGTTTCAGCTAGAAGCCAAGCACTTAACCATTTGTGTCACCCAAGGCCCTAAAGTTTATATCCCCTAAATTAGGGAATGGCAAACTTTTTCTGTAAAAGAAGTCATAGGGTAATAGACTTTGTGGGCTGTATGGTATGTGTCACAGCTACTCAGCTCTACCATTGTAGTGCTGTAAACAGGCCTGTAAGCAAATGAGTGTAGCTGTGTTCCATTAAAACTATTTACAGGCAGCATGCTTTACATAGTTTGCTAACTCTTGGCCTTTAACTGCCGCTCTGAGTTCATTTTTCTGCTACTTTCCCTTCATTCAGTACATAAATGCGCCTCCTTGCCATTCTTAGAACATACCAATTCCACTTCCTTCTCTTAGTCTTCCCTCTACCTAGAATATTCTTCTAGAGCTTTAATAGGTCACTTTTCAGTATTCAGATATTCCCCTCAAATGCCACTTCTGCTTTTCTGCCGAGTCCTGTCTGAAAAAATCATCCATCATCATCTCCCAGTTTCTCATCAGACTCTGTTTCCATCAAAGCACTTGTTACCAGTACTCGAAATTCTTGTCATTTTTATATTTGCTTGTTTTTCTTCACCCATGAGAAAGAAAGTAAGTGCTGTGAACTCAAGGACTTTGTCTGCCTTGTTCATTGCTACATATCTCCACTTAAAATTGGTTACTGACTCCTGGTTGAGTGTATAATAATTATTTGTTGAATGAATGAATTTTATGTATATAAATTTTATGACTGCTGAATTTATAACTTAACCTGGTTAAAGAAAAATAGATCTTCATGTTTAGAGGAAAATTGACTTAGAAAATGTTCTTAATTTTCCACTTCTAAGCAGTACTAACCTTTTTCCTCCTTTTTGTTGGGGTGGTGAATGTAGATCTGAAGAGGAATGATTATACACCTGATAAAGTTATATTCCCTCAGGATGAGCCTTCAGATTTGACTCCGCAGCCTGGAAATTCTACCAAAGAATCAGAATCAGCTAATTCTGTTCGTCTGATGTTATAAGTTACTGAATCATTAGTTTTGCCTACGCCTCACAAAAATGTTACTGTGTCACTTTTCCTTCAGGAGGAATTGTTTTGTAATGTAGAAAAAATGGTGTATGCAAATTGAATTTGCTGACTCCAGCACAGTTAATAGGTCAGTATTATTTTGACCTAATTCAACTAGTCAGTGAGAAACTCGCTATAGGATATAGCTGGCAGCTGACAAATTTTAAAGGTAAAGGAAAATTAGTAATTTATAACTTTTTAAAGGGCTCTTTTTAGCAAAGGATTTCATTTGACTTTGTTCTGATGAGGGTGATGCCCTCTCTTATGTGGTGCAATACCATTAACCAAAGTTAGGTGTTAATGCAGATTTTATTTGGCAGCTGGTTTACTGCCATTCAGCCAGAGAAATGAAGTCATCCAACCTTTGGTTAAGTGGAAGTCATAGTTCTTCCTTGGGTGTGTTCGGTGGGACTCTTAGTGATGATGTCACTAGTTCCCAACTAGATGCTTATTGACCACTGGAAAGGACTTGTTACAATTATAGGTTCTAGGGATATGATAAGGAGCTGAAGACCATTTTTAAGAGGGGCTTTATTTATGAATCAGGGTTAAGCTCCGTATTTAAAGATAGAGCCAGTTTTGTGTTAAATAGAACCCAAATTGTGCAAAAGTATTCATTTTTTTTATGTTGTTTTATCAAGTCACTATCAAGTAGAAGAAGAAAACTGTGATAGACTGGTACATCCTACATACGTAAAAGGATAAACTTGCTGTTCAAAAGAAGTTACCTTGTGAGAAAAGCTAAAGTGCTTTTTCCTATCCATGTCTATATTGACAACCTGGAAGTTATATTTCCAAGATTTTATTGAGCAGTATATGAAATCAAAATGTAAACATGAACTCTTGAATTTATTTAAAACTATGTAGGAACATCTGAACATGAAAATTGTGGTACTTATTTAAGAAATTAATTGAGCTGGATTGTCATTAAGTGATGTTGGGAGATTGCAATGCAACTTTATGCCAATAAAATGTACCTTAACTGCCCCAGATATTATTGAATACTCATCAAAAACAACAAAAAGCTTTTCGTCTGACTAAAGTTTTATGCTTTGATTTTTTTTTTTTTTTTTCCTTTTTTCCTTTGTTTTCTAGGTACTAATTATTTTTATTTGGGAGGAAGCAGTGTAAAGCTTATTTGTATTCAGTAGTGTATCTCATAGATACAGACAAGGCAAGAAGAGAGAAGCTGTTTAAATAGTGTTTATATTGCTGGAGGAAGAGAGAAAAAGTGTATTAAAGACATTATACTATATACATTTTGTATATCAAATCTTTAAAAGAAATTAAAATAAATTTATTCTTGTTTACAGATGTATAGTGAGTTTGATCATTCTGAAAATTTGCCTTACATTTTCAGAGTATAAATTCTTTTTTTTAAAAATAACAAACTATCTGTATATGTGCTTTTTGATACCCTATTATATGATGATCTTGTTTCTTAACTGTGATCTTGGCTTCTTACTGTGCCTTTTTTTTCCCCCTTTCTGTTTCTTGTTATGCCAGAAAAGGGGAATGTGGGTCATCTGTTGATGTTTAATGTCATGTGAATTATTTTTTCAAGAGAATAATAACTAACATTTATTTAGTGCTTAATCTGGTCTAGGCATTATTCTAAGACTTTACTTATGCAAATGCATTTAATCCTCATAGCAATATTATGAAATGGGCATTATTACTATTATCCTGTTTCAGTATTGTTTAAAATAATAATATTTTTATCAAAAAAAGTTATTGAAAACTACTCCCCATAGGTAGTGACAGCAATTCAGACAGTGTGGTACTGGCATAATGATAGACATATATATCAGTGGAACAGAATTGAAATCCTCACATTTATGGTCCATTGATTTTCAACAAAGGTGTCAACATAATTCACTGGGGAAGAATAGTCTGTTTGATAAATAGTCTAGGATGACTGGATATCCACATGCAAGAGAAAAGTTGGATCCTTACACCATATACAAAAATTAACTGAAAATGGATCAGAGACCTAAATGTAAGAGCTAATATTACAAAACTGAAGAAAACATACAGGTAGATCTTTGTGACCTTTCATTAGCTAATGGTTTCTTACATAAAATACCAAAAGTACAAACAACTAGAGAAAAAATAGGTTCATTGAACTTCATCAAGATTAAACACTTTCGTGGTTCAAAGGACACCATGAAGGAGAAGATAGCCCACAGAATGGGAGAGATTTTGCACATCACACATCTGGTGGGAGATTTGTATTTGGAATATATAAAGAACTCTTAATAGCTCTACAATATTATTCAACATAAATCTGAGTAAACATTTCTCCAAAGCACATGGCCATTTAAAAATAGGAAGAATAGATGATCCTTCACATCATTAGCCATCAGGGAAGTGCAGATCTGAGCTACAATGAGATTCTGCTTCACACCCATTATGTAGAACCAGTTGTCCTCATTCAGTTCTGACAGGGTGATTGTGGTGAATTCACTGATTGCAGTGGATTACTTAATATGGCACTTTTAGCCATAGTCTTGTCACACCCACATAATGATTGGGTGGGATTACGCAATTAGGTGCTTGTGGCCCACCAAGGGAATTGGACAGCTTGCTAGTAACGCAAATAAGGTGCGTACAACCCTGCATGGACAGGACCAGGCAATTAAGGTGTATGCAACCCTAACAAGGAGATCCTGGTCAATTTTGTCATCCTACTAGGGTTAAAAGAGCCCATCCCAGAGCAGAGGGGACTTCACTAACACCAAGAAGAAGAGGGACCAGAATTTGGGGTCTGATTTGGTTATCTGGTGCTGCTCTGACAGGAAAATACCACACAAATGGGATGGCTTGAGCAAACAGTTTATTTACGATTTTGGAGGCCAGAAGTCTGAGTTAGAAGTACCAGGTTCTAGGGTTTGGGTGAAAGCTCCTCAGCCTTGGGCTTTAGCTCTGCCTCCTGCTCCTGGCCCACTGAAGCTAGAGGCTTTTCTTCACTCAGGCAGCTGCTGAGACTGACAAACCCAAGGTCGGCAAGTAAAAAGGCACAGTTCTGATATTACCAAACAACATGGCAGGCCAGTAATTCAAGTCCAGAAAAGGTCCCAAGATTGGCAGGGCATGGCAGGCTGCTGGACAATGACTTGGATACATGCAGGGTTTAAGCATGCCAAAAAGCTAGAGACCATTCCCAAAGTTTCTCCCTATATACAGGAAGCAGATCACATCCCTAAAGCAGCTACTCATGGAGTTGATTGCCATTCTCATCATGGGGAATAACTTTACCACCAGCTGCCCAGCCATGTTGACATACAACCTCAATTACCACAATTCCACCCCTTGTCAACTTGG
This sequence comes from Orycteropus afer afer, assembly GCF_000298275.1. NCBI lineage: Eukaryota > Metazoa > Chordata > Mammalia > Tubulidentata > Orycteropodidae > Orycteropus > Orycteropus afer. The sequence goes on from NW_006921613.1 coordinate 8,119,209, forward strand.
CACCAGTACAAATCTCCTTCACTGGGTGACTCCTCTCCCCTAGTTCCTGAGTGGTGACCTCACCCCCTTGGCCTGGTGGGCCAGTTCCTCTACCTCTTGGGCATGGCAGCCCTGCCCCCTCACTGTTGGGCAGAGGCTAGGGCTCCATCCTACTGGCACACATCCCACACTCTGGAACCAACTTGGTGAAGGTCTGACTCTGAAACCTAGGGGGCCATGGTGGTTCCACCCACAAAGGCCATGGTCCTACCCTTGCAGCTGAGGCAGCTCTGCTGCCTGTTTCCTTAGTCTTTTCGCTTCTGCTGATTAATGCCAAAGGCAACCCACTCTGCAAGAAATCTTCCTGCCCCAAAATCACTCAGCTTTCTTGTTTCATGGGCCAGCCAACCTGCTACTCTTCTAATAATTCCCAAAGGCAACCCACTCCACCAGGAAGCTGCCTACCAATGGCATCCAGCTTTCTCTTCCATGGGCTGGTAAGCCTGTTGCTAATGCCAGTCTCTAGTCTCTGCTGCTACCATCTATCTGTGCAAGGATTTTGGGTCAAGGACGCACTCCACTCCTGTTTCCACATTTTAGGGATCTGTCAGCAGCACCTCACTCTCAGTACCATATTCTGTTTGGGTTACCTTGTGGCACTCTAACAGAAAATACCACAGGTGGAGTGGCTTGAACAAACAGGAGTTTATTCTCTTACAGTTTTTGAGGCTAGAAGTCTGAGTTCAAAGTGCCAGGCTCTAGGGGCTGGGTGAAAGCCCTTCAACTTTGGGCTTCAGCTCTGTCTCCTGCTCCTGGCCCACTGAAGCTGGAGGCTTTTCTTCACTCAGGCAGCTGCTGGCTGCTGAGGCTGACAAACCCAAGGTCAACAAGTAAAAAGGCACAGTTCCAATGTTACCAAGCAGCATAGCAGGCCACTAATTCAAGTCCAGAAAATGTTCCAAGATCAGCAGGGCATGGCAGGCTGCTGAACAACAACTTGCCTACATGCAGGGTTCAGGTGCACCACAAAGCTAGAGACCATTCCCAAAGCTTCTCCTTATATACAGGAAACAGATCACATCCCTAAAGTAGCTACCCAGCTACTCAAGGCAGATTCCACCACTGAGTTGATTGCCAGTCTCATCAAGAGGAATAACTACCACCAGCTGCCCAGCCCTTCCAAACCAGAGCCAGCCATGCTGACATATAACCTTAACTACCACAGGGTCCAGGAGCTCTGGTACATGGTGCCTAAGGCCCTTGACTGTTAATCAGAAGGCTCGCGGTTCAAGCCCACCAGCCACTCCTCGGAAGGCAGATGGGGCAATCTACTTCCGTAGTGATATGCCTCGGCAACCCAAGGAGGGGTCACTATGAGCCGACGGCACATAACAACAACAACCACAGGGTCCAGCACAAAGAGAGAACCTTCTAGATCCAGGAGATGATGAGAAGCCACAGCAGAGAATCAGGCAGCACTGGGGTAGCAGAGCTAGGACATGTGGCATGAGAAAGCATATTTGGCTTCCCACCCCAGAGGAAGGCAGCTGCAGGGAGTTTGCCAGCCACAGAACTAGAGACTTGAGCACCTTTGGGCAGGAGGCTTACTGGTGGAGTGGAGTGCCTCCAGGTACTTACTGGGAGAAAGCTAAAGAGCTTTGTAACACTTGCTTGTCTGATCAGGGCAGAGGCCAGGTGTGGCCAAAAGGCCTAGAAGCCGAGGACCCAGAGAAACTTTTGTGCAGGCACAGCTGAGAAGCTGTTCTGATTGAAGAACTGTATCCTGAGTCATTCCTGATCCTGGATTTTAACCTGTTACTTCCCTAATAAACTCCAGAATGGTAAGTATTCTCTGTGAGGTCTGTGTGGCCACTGCAGCAAATTATCAAACTCAGCAGAGAAGAAGAGCGTTTCATAGGAGGGATGGCTGATGTCAGAATTGATTAAAAAAAAAAAAAAAAAGATTGGAAGTTGTTTCAACTCTACCTCATAGGATTCGGCCTTAGGCTCATACTGATCTTGATCCCCGCCCCCCTTGTGATATTAGAAGAGCTCAGACATCTATGCTGCCATTTTCACAGTGACTTCATTCGTATCAGAGTAGAACTCTGCTCCATACGGTTTTCAGTGGCTGTATTTTTGGAAGTACATTGCCAGGGCTTGCTTTCAGAGTGCTTCTGGGTGAGGTGCACTTGAACCTTTCAGTTTTTAACAGTGAACCCATTACTCATTTGTACCACTCAGGGATTCCTTCACACCTACTAGGATGGCTATAATAGAAAAGACAATAACAAATGTTGACAAGGATGTGGCGAAATAGAACCCTCATATACTCCTAAAGGGAATGGAAAATAATATGGCTGCTTTGGAAAAGAGTTTTGCAAGTCTTCAAAATACTAAACAGTTACATTACCCAGTAATCTCATTTCTAGGTATTTACCCAAGAGGAAAACAAGTTTACAGGAAAAACTTGCACTGTACGTAATAGCCAAAAGGTGGAGACAACACAAATATCCATCTATATAGATAAATGGATAAATAAATGTGGTATGTACATATAATGGAATATTTTTAAATAAAAAAGAATGAAATAGTTGTACATATTACAACATCCTATGGGCTTTTCTATTCTGAAGCTACTGCACTTTGTAAAAGTATACACTGAAAAGCAAAAAAAAAAAGTGTTGGGCCAGACAGACCTGGACTCACATTTTTGCTGTCACTTATTCCACGTGTGACTTTGGCCAATTAAGCAACCCTTTCTGATAATACCTAACCTCATAGTATTATTATGAAAATGCAGTTATTGAGTACATGTTGTTGTTATGTGCCATCGAGTCGGACCTGACTCATAGCGACCCCTCCTTGGGTTTCCGAGGAGGTATCACTATGGAAATAGGTTGCCCAACCTTCCTTCTGAAGAGTGGCTGGTGGGTTTGAACCACCAGCCTTCTGGTTAGCAGTCAAGTGCCTTAGGCACTACGCTACCAGAGCTCCTATTGAGTACATAGAAATACTCAAATATTAGGTCCGCCCATGACGCTTTTCCTTGGAAGTCCCAGTGAAGAGAGGAGGACATGATGGCTAATAGAGAACATTCTGAAAGTGATGTTTCCTCTTCACAATGGAAATCATTATCTTTTGTAATTTATTTTTGTTTACAAATGTTCTTCCCCTAACCACCCCACCAGCAAAAAAAAAAAAAAAAAAAAAAACTGCCTTTGAGTCAATTCTGATGGATAGCAACCCTATGGGACAGAGTAAAACTGCCCTAAAGGATTTCCAAGGCTGTAAATCTTTAGAATTGCTGCTAGCAGGTTCAAACTGCCAACTTTTCAGCTGACTGACTGACTGACTCCCTACCATCCAGTTGAACCCGACTCATAGCGACTCCTCCTTGGGTTTCTGAGGCAGTATCACTACGGAAGTAGATTGCCCAACCTTTCTTCTGAGGAGTGGCTGGTGGGTTTGAACCACCAGCCTTCTGGTTAGCAGTCAAATATCTTAGGTACTATGCTACCAGAGCTCCCTTTTTGCTGGTATAATTAAATTACATATACATGCTTAAGAAATATTGCAGACATGTATAATGTGCATCAAAGTGCAAAAGTCTGTTCCACATTCATCTCTTTTAAGATTTTAAGGCACTTTTAAGTTATCCTCTGTTATGGACTAAAATGTGTTCTTCAAAAATAAGTGTTAAAAGTCCTGACCTCTATTCGTTTGTATGTAATCCTGTTTGGAAATAAGGTTGTCTTTGTTATGCTGATGAAGCCAGTGTGGTAGGATCTTTTATAAACCTAATCACTTAGAAATGAGAAAAAACAGCCTAACTACAGAGTCAA
>NW_006921613.1:8123497-8124373 GCF_000298275.1 Orycteropus afer afer
GTCACTATGAGTCGGGGCGACTCAACAGCACATAACAACAATAACAACAACATAAGAAAGGAAAGCAATGGAAAATATGCAGACAGATTTAGAAGCAGAAAATCCAAGAGATCAACAGATTATCAGTCACATGAGGGTAAAGGCCTGTATTTTATTCACTATTATACATGTAGCAGAATGGTGGCATAAAGTGAAACTAAAAACCAAACCCACTGCCATTGAGTTGATTCTGACTCACAGTGACCCTATAGGACAGAGTAGACCTACACCATAGGGTTTCCAAGGCTGTAAATCTTTACAGAAGCAGACTGCCCCCTCTTTCTCTGCAGAACAGCTGGTGGGTTCAAACCTTGACCTTTTGGTTAGCAGCCCAATGCTAAAGCATAGCACCACCTGACCCCTTAGCATCAAGTAGGTATACACTAAACATCTTCTAGGTCAATGAATGAGATACAGTATCTATAGGAACCTCAGAGTGAGGGTAGAACTAGAATAGGAAGGAAATAAAAGGACTCACTGAATACCACATTTGGGTGACTGCAAATAAAGATGAGAAAAAAAGTTTATGAAGAAAATCTCATTGACATCAGAATTGTTAGCAGTCAAGGAGGCATCGGGGCAATTGTGTCAAGGGAAAGAGAGTTTGAACCCAGCCATGTGATGGCATTCTCAGAAAGGTTTCCACTCGTGCATTTTCTTGGAAAATGTTAAGGATATTCTCAAGCAAAGGAATCTAAATAGAAGACATGAGATAAACAACACAGAGGTGAGTGAAGATTCCATGAAACATGCCCATTTAAATACTAGTTGGCAAATGTTTGGACATACTGTTTTTATTTTGTACATAGTTTGTACAAAGTTGTTTTTTTTTTTTTT
>NW_006921613.1:8125893-8144484 GCF_000298275.1 Orycteropus afer afer
AGTTTTGAGGCTGAGCCTCTGGTGTTTAAAACCCAGCGAGATGCACCTGGTGCACAGGTAACAGCCCAGTTTATAGACTGAGACAGACTAGGAAGAAGGAAGAGACTGTCCACTTCTCAAAGAACTGGCCAGGGAAAACCTTATGAATAGCAAAGAATTTTAAGTATAGGTAACTGTTAGTATCCAACTGAAATGTTGGTTTGAAATTGGAATTGTCAGTGGTTGTCATGGTTCTCAAAATATAATACTGAGATATACATGTGAGTACATGTGTGTGCATGTTAGGTACATGCATAAATGCAGCTATTCCCTCACACTTTCTATTGGGAGTACCTGGAAGCAGTGCTATACTCATGAGTACAGCATGAATGCACCTAGCTCCCAGATCCTGGTTTCTGGATACCATTCACTAAAAGAAATCTGGGCTTTTAGAGAAATGCCTGACTTCAGGACTAGGGCAGGGAATGCAGAAGATAAACCTAGAAGATCCTACTGTGCCAAAAAGTAAGGAAGTGTTCCTAATGCACTGACTGCTAACCAGAAGGCTGGAGGTTCAAACCCATCAGCCACTCTTCGGAAGGAAGATGGGGCAATCTACTTCCGTAGTGATACTGCCTTGGAAACCCAAGGGTGAGTCGGGTCCAACTTGATGGCACATAACAACAACAACAACAACATACTTGAAGGTAGATTATGCTCACGCAAGGAACTAGTGAGTTTGCCTGAGAGTGTCTTTTTCTAATTTAAATTAAGGTTGGGGTCTTGGTATTGTTTGATAGCCACCTTGTGGCTCAGACTCAGGCTGTGTAACCCTTTTCTATCTTCAATTCCCAATCATGGCCTTTTCCCTGTTTCTGTGGTCTTGCCTGTAACAGTGATGAGTCGATCTGCCACCAGTTAGGATTTTGTGATGATTCCCTATTTTTTTCAGTCATATATAATCAGCCCCATGGCCACGACTCAGCGGATTACATTCAGCTTTCTGTACTGTGTTCTTGCTGATGTTTTCCCTCATCCTGGATGATTGTCTTTATCCTGTCCGAGGATAATATTGAACCTCTTTGAATGTGGAGTCTCTTTTCCCCTATTACAGAGGGATTTCATTTTTAATCTGTGTGCTTCTGTGTTGTTGGACTTTTGAAATAATGAGCACATATTAATTTTTAGTTTAAAATGTTTTTAATGGAAAAAAAATGCTAACTGTTGGCCCTGGGTGTCCAACAGAATCTGAAGTCCGAGCTGGGGTCTTTCTGTGTTTACTGGGTTAACTTACTTGTCTTGTATATTGAAAAGTAGGCCAATGCAGTTTCCACATAGTGCCTAAGGCACTTGACTGCTAAGCAGAAAGGGGCAGTTCAAACCCACCAGCCAGTCCTTGGAAGGAAGGTTGGGCAATCTACTTCCATAGTGATACTGCCTCAGAAACTCAAGGAGGGGTCACTGAAGGCACATAACAACAAGTGTTTCCCCAGATAAGGGAAAGGAAACAAAGGGGAGATTTGTTTACCTGGGAATAGAGTCTGTGTCCTATGCTCTACACAAGGGAAAAGGAGGGATGGAGCAAGAGAGGTTACATAAGCAGTTCTTGCTCTGAAATAGAATCTTGTGAAAGCATTTAAAACAGCCAAGTAACAGCATCTCATAGCAACATGTTAGAATCTTGAGAGTGAACAGAGAGGATTGTGATTCAGGGAAAAATCTAAGTTGGAATGGTGCCTGAAGTGCAGCTGGCAATCAGTTTGCAGCTACTGAAAGGGGAGAGGAGCTCAGAGAAATGAAGTTTAAAGGATTGGAAGTCACGCCTGAATAGAAGTCGGACGTTGTTCCATTAAAATGACTTCTCAGCAGCCCTTCCCGAAAGATGACTTCTGTATCTACTATGTCCTGTGAGCGCTTGCTATCTACTTCAGCTTTCTAGATAAGCTCAGTTCAGGGCAAAAGCCAAGGTCAAAGGAGTCCGAGGGCACATGCATTTAGAAGGTTTCCCCAGGTGTGACCCAGGGGAGGACCCCAAGGAAAGACGGGAAGATGTTATCTAATATCTAGGCACTAGACAGATACATGTACTTCCTACAGAGTGAGAGCCCTGGCCTCCCGTAGCAATAAGAGTGAGCATTTTTCAAACTGGCTTAACTGTAAGGAGAGGTGCTGAGGCGAGGCAGATGCCTCACAGAACCCCAATTTTAGATAGCATGCATGGAAAAAAAATCATAAAGACAGAACTCCTGGGCTGCCTGGAGCAGTGTGATGAGCGACCACAGGAGGCTCTGGGGCCGAGGAGGAGCACTAACCTCTGCGCTGGCCTGGCCCGCCCACAGAGCAGCTGACTGTTCAGACATCCTAGATGACCACTTCTTTCAAAAACTGTTTTTAAGGTGACATGTATTAATTACTTAATCCGTTCCAGGTACCTTGTATCATTTAATCTAATCCTCACAACCCTATAAGGCAAGTGATATGATTACCATTTTATAGATGACAAACAGGCCAGAGCCCTAGGTCATGTAACTGGTGACAGTCAGGCTGTAAACGGAGATGTATCTATCCTCTTACTGTCTATTTCTCTCTCTCTGGGTGTACGTGTTCTTAATGTATATGGATGCTTTTTATATATGCCCTGGTGGTGATGAGGTTAAGCTAAGCACTCACCTGCCAACTAGAAAGTTTGGAATCCACCAGCTGTTCCACGGAGAAAGATGAGGCAGTGTTTCCATCCAGATTCACAGCCGTGGAAACCCTTTGGGGCAGTTCTACTCTGTCCTATAGGGTCACTATAACTCAATTGACTCTAGGGCAATGGGTTTTATTATGCTCTCAATATGTGTGTGGGTAGATAGATAGATAGATATACCCACACACATATACACACACATATACAATGTATGTATGTATGTATAAATATGCACACAAACACACACAATAAATCCAAATCGTTCAGATAGATAGATAGATGTTCCCTTTCTACATATAACTACCTACTTCTCTGTATGTTAGCATAGGCAAATGACTAAGCCATTTAAATATGCTACTGCATCTGTAAGATGGGACTTAAAATAACTGTATCTATCCCATGTTGTTGTTGTTGTTGTGTGCCGTCAAATTGGCCCTGACTCATAGCAAACCCTCCTTGGGTTTCCGAGGTGGTATCACTACAGAAGTAGGATTGCTCAACCTTCCTTCTGAGGAGTGGCTGGTGGGTTTGAACCACCAGCCTTTTGGTTAGCAGTCAAGTGCCTTAGGCACTATGCTACCAGAGTTCCCTATCTATCCCATAGTGACTGTAAAATGATACAACCACTGTGGAACACTGTATGGTGAGCCCTTAAAGTTGGAATTAGAAATACCATTTGATCTCAGCAATCCCATTACTAGGTATGTATCGTAAAGAAGTGACAGCCAGAACAAGAACAGATATATGCACACCCATGTTCATCGCAGCACTATTTACAATAGCTAAAAGATGGAAACAACCTTGGTGCCTATCAACAGAAGAATGGATAACCAAACTACCGTACATGCACACAATGGAATATTATGCAACCCTAAAGAGTAACATAGAATCTACAAAACACTGCATAATATGGATGAACTTGGAGGACATTATGCTGAGTGAAATAAGTCAATCGTAGAAGGACAAATATTGTATTAGTTCATATTGTAAAATGTCAAGGAAAGCTTTACTTATACAAGGAAATTTTCTTTGTTGGTTACCGGGGGGGAGGGGAGGGGAGGGAACACTGTTAGATAGGTAGAGAGAAGTATAGATTCAGATGAAGGGAAAGGCAATGTACCTCAAATGTGAGTGATCAACACAGTGGCATTGAGAAAGAGGAAGACATAGAGAGGTGTATGAGAGGTACAGACAACAAAGACGAACACTTTTGCATGCACAATATTGTGTTGTCAGTGATGGCAAGCATCAGTCTGCAGGTAGATAGATAGGTGGACAGGCTGAACAATCAGGTATGTCTATGCAGGGGGGAGTCTGCCCATGAGCATGTATAGGATTAACAGACAATGTTTCTACATGTGAATTTGTATGTGCTCTAAAAATGTCCAGGTGTATAGTAGAACTGACAAGGGACAAGGTTGTGGTGGCTTCTTGGCCACAGTCAGCTACCCAGAGGAAGCAAGTAGTTGGACCTGTGGGTTCAGGACCATGGTCACAGGAGACAACGAGCTCAATTGGCATAACATACTACACAAAAACATTGTTCTACCTCCTAGTTTGGTGAGTAGCGACTGGGATCTTAAAAGCTTGCAAGCGACCATCTTGATGCAATGATGGGTCTCTCCTCATCCAGAGCAAAGAAGAATGAAGAAAACTAAGGACACATGGAAACAATTAGTCCAAGGGACTGGTACACCATGCAATCCTCAGCCTATATGACCTTGAGACCAGAAAAACTAGATGGTGTCCAGCTACCACTGTCAACCATTTGGTGAGAGATTGGTGCAGGAGATCCTGGATAGAGTGGGAGAACAATATGGAACAAAACTCAAAATCATAAAAAAAAAAGACCAGGTTTGCTGGTCTGATAGAGCCTGGTGAGACCCCTGAGACTGTGGCCCCTAGCTACCCTTCAGGTCTGGAATTGAGCTCACTCCTGTGGCTTCCAGCCAAACAACAGATAGGCATATGGGCTGAACATTTACATCAGGTAGATACACTACTTGGCACTATCAGTTATGGGAGAACAGAAGAGCAGTGTTTGCACAAGGAGACAGCTCGGAGGGGTGGAAGTGCATGGGAGGGAAGGACACAGGAAGAGGTAATTAGGGGGAGGAAGTATGAAGAGAGCTGTTACATTGTGGGGAATTGCAGTCAATGTTATGAGACAAAATGTGTATGAACTGCTGTGTGGAAAATGATTTTGCTCAGTAAACTTTCATCCAAATCACAATAAAAATTAAAATTAAATAAAAATAATAATAATAACTGTACCTACCCCACAGAGTTGGTTGTAAGGAGTAAATAGAAAAATGCATGTTAAACATATAATATAATGCTGGGCTCAGTAAATTGTAGCTGTTGTTACAATTAACTACTCAAACAAACAGCTGTCAAGTTGGATCCAACTCATAGCGACCCCTCTTTGGGTTTCTGAGGCCGTATCACTACAGAAGTAGATTGCCAACTTCCCTTCCAAGGAAATGGCTGCAGGGTTTGAACTGCCAGCCTTCTGGTTAGCAGTCAAATGCCTTAGGCAATATGCCACCAGAGCTCCTAGCTATTGTTATTATTACTGTTACTACTAAAAATAACTTACTTGCCCATTTACTCTAATCCTCGCAACCTAACTATAGTGGGAATGTTTGCATTTTTAGCCTGGCAATTCTAGGACTCTGAAAGGCAGATATTTTCTGTCCTTTTGCTTTGGTTTTAGGAATAAACATTGCTCTCTGACTTACTTGGCTGCAGGCAGTTGTTCAAAAGTTTAGTAAAAAGCAATGCAATTTTAGACTTCCAGTCAGGATACTGCTATTCATGATAGAGAACGTGTTTGAGGGATGTCATATTAAGACCTCCTCATTGTTTCATGAGGTTGAAGGGCTTATACTAATTTGTACACATTTTGTTCCCTCAAAATTCCTTCCTTTCTTTGTACGTGGCACCAACACAGCGGAGAACGTGCAGATGACTATACCATCCCCGTGAATGAGGCTGATGAGAACCAGCCCCACCTGCAAGGTGTGACTGGTCTGCGGAACCTGGGCAACACGTGCTACATGAATGCCATCTTACAGTGTCTCAGCAGCATCTCGCCGCTGGTGGAATACTTTCTCTCCGGAAAGTATATTACTGCTCTTCAAAAGTAAGACCACTTGTGCTCCCTCTGGCCCAGTCCCGAACCCCTATTCCCTAAGGTGAAGTTAGGGAAGGAACTATCTTGTTGTCCCTCTTAAGGGCTAACCCAGTCAGTAAAGGCTGCAGCTACCCAAACAGTGTCGGATTACTTGTGCTAATTTACTAATCTGTACTGAACAATTTCACAATTTTTCACATCAAAGACTCTACTTCTATACTTCTAGGTAGGGCTGGCACCGTCTCTCTCCCAAACCCACACAGCACCTTCCTACAGAATCAAAGTTTCCTTTCAAATTTACAATTCCTGACAGGGAATTGTACCCAAATAACATATCCATGGTGAGTAAAGTGGAAAGGTCAACTGAAAAATGAACGAAGCTGCAGTTTTTTTGATGTCCTATGCTCAAGTTTTTAAGTGCTTTCATTTCATTAAATCAGCCAGAAACACATCCTTTCCTTCCTCTAAGGAGCTGCAGTGAGGTGGCCACTGCTTTTGCCTATCTGATGACAGACATGTGGCTTGGAGACTCAGACTGTGTCTCACCAGAAATATTTTGGTCAGCTCTCGGAAACATCTACCCAGCATTTATGAAAAAGACACAGCAGGATGCGCAAGAATTCCTGATTTGTGCCCTGAATGAACTTCATGAAGCGCTGAAAAAGGTAAATGGAGTAAATGGCTTTGAGATAGGATTGGCCTTCGGCTTTATTAGCTACTTTCATTTTCCAGTCTTTTATTCACTAAGGAAATATCTACTTACTCTGCGCCAAGCACCCTGCTAGGTGCTGGGGTACCTCGTGGAACATTCATGCCAGTGTTAAATAGGTTTGTTTTACTAAATTTAGCTAATCATCAGAACCACCTGGGGAGATTTTAAAACACAGATTCTAATACCCCCACTGCAGTCTTCCTGGCTTTTAAAAAATCTCACCATTTTCAGTGAGCGTCCAGCTGTAGGAACCACTAATGTAACCAGTTCTGACGTGTGGGGACCCCATGGGTCAGAGCAGAGCTCTCCACAGGACTGTCAGTGTTGCTCTGTCAGAAGCAGATCACCAGGCCCTTCCTCTGAGGCATCTCTGGGTGGACTCAACCCTCCAACCTGTGGGTTAGCAGCTGAGTGTATTAACCATTTGCCCCACCCTGGGGTTCCATCACGAATCTAGTCCTTTGTAAATAAAAACTGCATGGACTATTTTTACAGTAGTCATTTTTTAAAAAATATATTCCTTATGAAAACTTTACAACTTAAAATAGACTTGCAGGATAAGTACACACTCATGAAAATATGTTTGGTATTAGATTACGGGTAAATCCATACACTATAAGGTATGTTCATACTAAGTATGCCTAACCTGAGCTCTTCATTAGATTAGGAAGTACATCTGGTAAAGCATGAAATCCCTTGCTTCTAGAGGGTTTGTCTTCATCCACAAGACTCATTGCCTTCAGAGTTAGTCTACGACCCACCCACTGCAAAGACAGGGCCTTGACTTTATGCTGTGTCCTTGTGCTGACTGAGTGAGCTCATCTCATAGCTAACATTCAGGAAATAGTTGGCACAAACGCCACAAACTATAGCCATTAATTATTCTCACTTTCAAGACTCAATTCCAGTTTTCATTTTTACTAGTAACAAGATATTCACGTCAATTAGGACTTTTTTTAAGCTGGAAGGGATGGTGGTGATCAGTAAAAATCACCGGAGTCCTCACGTGCAGCCCATCTGAAATAAATAGCATTCTGATTTCCGCTGAACTTGGAAAGGGCATTAAGTTACTGTCAAGGTGGAAGACCTCGGAAGCAAAGGGGGATGAGAGAAGCAAGCAAATGCAGAAACCCATGCCCAGTTACAAATTACAGGCAGCTGTGGAGCTAATGACTCCTCAAAACACATATTCTACTGCAGCCGTAAAAATGACGAGAATTCAGGGTGTGTGCCCTGAAATACTACATTGAGCTAGATTCAAACTAGACCGCAAGGCTAGTTAAATTTAGCTGTGTTAGTAATTTAAGATTTGCTCTTAAAATATATATATTTTCTAACAGTAAGAGGAGAAAAAGATGGGGAGCATAGCCTGAAGGGGCCAGAGGAAAGATGAAGTTTCTGTATTTTACCTCTAGATCAGAATGTCGTCCAACAGCTTACCCTCTTCCCAGAACAAACTAGCTCCAGGCCACTCATCCAGCTGTCTTGGGCTGTGGGCTTATGGGCCTGGCAGAGTCGAGGTGCCATCATTCCTCAGCTTGACTTAAAGGGGAACATATCTAAGTTAACAGCAACTACATAAAATATATCTTCTTCGGAAGATGTATTTATTGTCTGAATCTAAAACTAAGTGGTTCTGATAGCAGTGTACTATTCTGGTAGGAAAAAAAAAAAAAAATCATTCTGTTATAACCAATGGTTCATTCGTGGGACTGGGGGAATTTGTCCCTTGATTCAGTATCACCAAAGAAGATCATATGAGAAAGGATCTACTCAAAGATGCTGCAGGAAGGTGATTACCAACGAGTCCTCCATCATCACCCGGCTGTTTGAAGGGCAGCTCAGTTATGGCATCATCTGTCTAAAGTGTGAGAACTGCACCCATAAGAGTGAAATCTTCACAGTCCTCTCCCTCCCCATTCCATCTGAGTATGAATGCTCTCTTCAGGTAGGATTTCATGCTCCTGGAGACTTCTTTTATTGTATTCCACACCAGCATTGTATGTTCTCAGGGTCATTTCCTAGATTGTTTAGCATGAGGGGGCTCTGTTAGAATATTTAAAAAAAAAAAAAAAGAAAGAAAGAAAAAGAAGCCCATGATGATAGCATTTGATTGAAAAGCAACATACTGGCCAAAATTTACTTTGAAAATGTACTCAACAAAACATTTGTACAACTAGAAACAGAGGTAACATTTATCCAGTCCCATATATAGCATTTGTTGTATCTTATAAAAACATGCAAGGCTCTCCCTCACCCCAGAGGTCTGCAGCCTCAGTTCAGGAACAGATATGAAAGATTTTGACTTTCAGTCTTGAGTGTCTTATATTTTAGACTAAAGCTGTGTAATATGTTGGAAATGGTGAGTGGAATCCCGTGCCTTAGTGGGCCTATTTTCCGTCACCATAATGCCAAGAGGTAATCTGTAAGAGGTGGGTGGCAGAGAATGGTTGGGAGACAGGAAGCAGTAAGTTTGCTTGCAGAATAATACAAATTTATATATTTTCTTCCTGATCCATGAAAGCACATCTACTTTTAAATGTTTATACACATAGCTATTTCCAAATACCAGAACTGGAGACTAGAATCCTATCACTTATTCAGGACTGGGCTTTATTTTCAGCTCAAATGGCTAAAGAGTGCCTGAAAGGAATGCCAAAGACACTTTAAATTGAGGTCCTGGCATTGTCTTTCTCATCTTTGTCTTTAGCTTAATGGTTTGCAGGGCCCAGGACCTAGCTGTATCTTAGTTCTCTAGTGCAGCTGTGGTGGTTATGTTTGTGTGTCAACTTGGCTGGGCCTGGTTGAGTGGCTGGGCAGCTGGTGGTAGTTATTTCTCATGATGAGACTGGTAATCAATTCCATGGTGGAATCTACTTGGAGCAGCTGAGTAGCTGCCTTTGGGTACGTGGTCTGCTTTCTGTATTTAAGGAGAAGCCTTGGGAATGGTATCCAGCCTATGGCACGCTTGGACCCTGCATGTAGCCGTGTCATTGCTCACCAGCCTGCTATGCTCTACCGACTTTGGAACTTACCATGGACTTAAGTTAATGGCTTGCCATGTGGTTTGGTAACATCGGGACTGTGCCTTTTGACTTGTCAACCTTGGGGCTTCTCAGCCTCAGCAGCCAGCAGCTGTCTGAGTGAAGAAACGCCTCTAGCTCCAGTGGGCCAGGAGCAGGAGGCAGAAAGTTTGAGGGGCTTTCACCCAGCCCCTAGAGTCTGGCACTTTGAACTTAGACTTAAAGCCTCCAAATTGTAAGAATAAACTCCTGTTTGTTAAGGCCATCCCATTTGTGGTATAGTTCTCGTCAGAGCAGCACTAGGTAACCAGAACAGTGGCTATAACAAATATCACAAGTGGGTGGCTTTAACAAACAAATTTATTTCTTACAGTTTAGGAGGTTGGAGGTCTGAATTCAGGGTGCCAGGTCTAGGGGAAAGCTTTCTTTCTCTGTTGGCTTTGAAGGAAGGTCCTTGTCTCTTTGGACTTCTGCTCCTGGGCGAACTTCATGTGGCCTGGCATCTCTCTTCCCCTGTCTCTGCTTGCTAGCTTGTGTTTCATCTCTTTTATATCTCAAAAGAGATTAACTCAGGATGCACCCTACACTATTCCTGTCCATTAACATAATAAAGACAACCCATTCCCAAATGGGATTATAACCAATGGCATAGAGATTAGGATTTACAATACATACTTTTTTCGGGGGTGGAGGGGTGGGCATCATTCAATCCATAACATTTCCTCCTTTGGCCTCCCAAAATTCACATCCTTGCCATATGGAAAACACATCCATCCCATCCCATCATTGCAAAAGTCTTAAAACAACTCCAAGTCCAAAATCTCACCCTCTGAATCATTTAAATTAAATATGGGTGAAACTTTAGGTGTATTCTGGGGCAAAACTCCTCCTCTTCATTTGTGAACCTGTGAAATCTAGAATACAAGTTACCTGCTTCCAAAGTACAATGGTAGAACAGTTGTTGTTGTTGTTATTTGCCGTCAAGTCAGACCCGACTAATAGCAACCCCTCCTTTGGTTTCTGAGGCGGTATCACTATTGAAGTAGATTGCCCAACCTTCCTTCCAAGGAGTGGCTGCTGGGTTTGAACTGCCAGCCTCTGGTTAGCAGTCAAGTGCCTTAGGCACTACGCTACCAGAGGTAGAACAGGTAGATATTTCCATTACAAATGGGAGAAATTGGAGGGAAAGCAGGGAATAACAGGTACCAAGCAAATCCAAAACCCAGCAAAACAAATTACCTTAGTTCTTAAGGCTTGAAAAGAATTCTCTGTTCTCTGAGACCATCTGGTCAATGGCCCTGCCTCCAGATTCTGGGTGTTAACCATGCCCTCTGGATTCTGGGTGGAGGTCTTTTGGCCCCTGGGCTTCAGCTCCCCCTCTCAGCCCAGTGGGATGGCAACTCTGCTCTCTCAGCTTTGGGTGGCTCCATTCTCCTAGTCCATCTGACTGTTGACTCTACCTCCTTGGCCCTGGCAGACCCTCTTCTTCTGCCCCTTGGCCATGGCGGCCTTGTCCCTCAGCTTCGGGCGGTGGCCCCATGCCCTGGCACACCTTAATGGCAGCCCCACACATCAGAACAGAGTTGGCAAAGATCTGACTTTTTTAAAATTAGGGGGCTTTGGCCCCATCCTTGGAGATCCAGGAGACCTTGGATCAATGTGTAACAAATGTCTGCTGTAGACCTGGGATCTAATTTATCTCTGTTCTTTATTATGGCCACTCCAAAGGCTGTGATATGACCATTTCTCAATCTCCAGATCACTTTAGTAATAAGATGAATAACATAAAATAGCTGCCTGGTTTGGTTAGTGGAAACTGCAAAGTCAATATTATTCTGAAATCAACAAGAATCTTAAAGATGCTGATTCAGAGATAATAAATGAGTTGGCACTTGGACCCATTTCAGTAACCAAATAAGAAAGAAACATCTCCTTTGCCAGGTAGGTTTTGTAGCTAGCTATCCAGGTTGCAACTTGTGACCTGATATCTCTTGGACTTGACTTTGAGAAAAACTTTAAGGATTAGATTTCTGGGGCTATTCTAAAATTTTGATATAAGCAAGAAACCACAGGTTCCAGTTGATCCAATTTGGTCACCAAATGCTTTTTTTCTCAATAGGACTGCCTCCAGTGTTTTTTTCAACAAGACACACTGACCTGGAATGACCAAATTCATTGCTCTGTTTGTGAAGCCAAGCAAGTAACAGCAGTGAGGGCCAGTCTGTCCAAAGCACCAAAAATAATTATTTTTCATTTAAAAAGGTATGTTTTTTGGCATTTTGTAGGCAGATTTGAAGGTATGGAAAGGACATGAATGGGTGTAAAGATAAATATTGGCCTAGCTAGGCAGTTTTACAACATGCATTTTTCTGTCAATTTTGGAGCAAATCGATGACTCAAAATAAAATGTATTTAGGTCAGTAAATTTCTTCTTAGAAACAAGAATTGATGTCTAATTTGAATATCCAGTTAAATCTTATTGCCCTATTGTCTCAGCTCCGTTGCCAGTTGCTCGAGCATTGGGGTGTTTTTCACATTTCGGCTATTGTGAATAATGCTATGAATACTCACAAATAGTAAGTATGTTTGTCATCCTGTGGTGGCTTATGTGTTGCTGTGAGGCTAGAGGCTATGGCACCAGTATTTCAAATACCAGCAGGGTCACCCATGGTGGACAGGTTTCAGCAGTGCTTCCAGACTTGGAAGAAGGGGCCGTCCATTTTTCAAAGAATCAGCCAGTGAAAACCCTGTGAATAGCAGTGAAACACTGTCTGATGCAAGACTGGAAAACTTTATGAACAGCTCTGTAACATTGACATAGTGCCAGAAGATGAGCCTCTCAGGTTGGAAGGCACTCAAAATATGATGGGAAAGAGCTGTTTCCTCAAATTAAGTTGACCTTAATGACATGGATGGAGTAAAGTTTTCAGGAACTCCATTTGCAGATGTAATATGATTCAAAATGGGAAGAAACAGCTGCAAACATCCATTAATATTCAGAACATGGAACATATGAAGTATGAAAGTAGGAAAATTGGAAGTTGTCAGAAATGAAATGGAATGCATAAAGATTGATATCCCAGGTATAAGTGAGCTGAAATGGACTGGTTTCAGCCATTTTGAATCAGACAACCATATGATCTACTAGGCCGGGAATGACAAATTGAAGAGGAATGGCATGTTATTCCTTGTCACAAAGAATGTTTCAAGATCTACCCCAAAGTACAATGCTCTCAGGGATAATATCCATACACCTACAAGGAAGACAGTCAAATCTATTCTTTAGATGGTCTCTAAATTCAGGTGGGATATAATCAAGGTCATATTTTGGCTCTTGTGGACTTGTTTTAATTGTCTTCAGCTTCAACTTGAACTTGCATATGGTCTGTTCCACAGTATGCTCCTGGCCTTGTTCTGGCTGTAGATATTGAACTTTTCCATCATCTCTTTGCCCAGATGTAATTGATCTGATTCCTGTGTATTCCATATGGTGAAGTCCATGTGTACAGCCACTGTTGATGCTGAATTTAGAAACCATCTAAAGAATAGATTAGACACATTAAACACCAGTGACTGAAAAGCAGATGAATTGGGGGATGACATCAAGAATATCATTCATGAAGGAAGTGAAAGGTCATTAAAAAGGAAGGAAAGGAAGAAAAGACCAAAATGGATGTTAGAAGAGACTCTGAAACTTGCCTTTGAATGAAGAGTAGCTAAAGCAAATGGAAGAAATGACACAGAAAAGAGCTGAACAGAAGATTTCAAAGAGCAGCTCAAGAAGACAAAGCCAATTATTATAATGAAATGTGCAAAGACCTGGAGTTAGAAAACCAAAAGGGAAGATCACGCTCAACATTTCTCAAGCTGAAAGAAATGAAGAAAAGATTCAAACCTCAAGTTGCAATACTGAAAGATTCTATGGGCAAAATATTGACTGATGCAGGAAACATCAAAAGAAGATAGAAGGAATACACATTGTCACTGTACCAAAAAGATTTGGTCATGTTCATCCATTTCAGGAAGTGGCATATGACCAAAAACTGATGGTTTTGAAGGAAGAAGTCGAAGCTGCACTGAAGGAATTGGTGAACAGTCTCTAGGAATTGACAAAATAGCCATTGAGATGTCTTAACAAATGGATGCTGTACTAGAGGTACTTGTCTATGCCAAAAAATTTGGAAGACAGCTACCTGGACAACTAACTGGAAGAGATCCATATCTGTACCCATTCCAAAAAAATTGTGATACCACAGAATTTCCACAGAATAGAAATTATGAAACAATATCATTAATATCACACACAAGTAAAATCTTACTGAAGATAATTGAAAAATGATTGCAGTGGTATATTGATAGGGTATTTCCAGAAATGCAAGCTGGATTCAGAAGAGGACATGGAAAAACGATTGCAGTGGTATATTGATAGGGTATTTCCAGAAATGCAAGCTGGATTCAGAAGAGGACATGGAAAAACGATTGCAGTGGTATATTGATAGGGTACTTCCAGAAATGCAAGGTGGATTCAGAAGAGGACATAGAGTCAGGGATATCATTGCTGATGTCAGATGGATCTTGGCTGAAAGCAACAAATACCAGAAAGATGTTTACTTTTTATTGACCATGCAAAAGCATTCTATTGTGTGGATCATAACAAATTATGGATAATATTGAGAAGAATGGGTATTCCAGAACATTTAACAGTGCTCATGAGGAATCTGTACACAGACCAGGAGGCTGTTGTTCAAACAGAACAAGGGGATACTGCATTGTTTAAAATCAGGAAGGGAGGAGTGTGTCAGGGTTGTATCCTTCCACCATACTTATTCAATCTGTATGCTGAACAAATGATCTGAGAAACTGGACTACATGAAGAAGAACGCAGCATCAGGATTGGAAGAAGACTCATTAACAACCTGCAATATGCAGATGACACAACCTTGCTTATTGAAAGTGAAGATGACTTGAAGCACTTACTGAAAATTAAAGACTACAGTCTGCAGTATGGATTACACCTGAACATAAAGAAAACAAAAAATGCTCACAACTGAACCAATAAGTACCATCACAATAAATGGAGACAAGCTTGAAGTTGTCAAAGATTTCATATTACTTGGTTCTACAATTGGCATCAATGGAAGCAGCAGTCAAGAATCAGATGATGTATTGCACTGGGTTAATTTTCTGCAAAAGACCTCTTAAAGACTTTAAGTGCCAAAGAGAAAAGATGTCTCCTTGAAGACTAAGGTGCGCCTAACCTAAGCCATGATATTTTCAATAACCTCATATGCATGTGAGAGCTGGACAATGAATAAGGAAGACTGAAGAAGAGTTGATGCTTTTGAGTTGTGGTGTTGGTGAAGAATATTAAAAGTACCATGGGTTGCCAGAAAAACTAACAAATTTGTCCTAGAAGAAGTGCAGCCGGAATGTTCCTTGGAAGCGAGAATGGCCAGACTTCGTCTCGCCTGCTCTGGTCATGTTGTTAGAAGGGACCATTCTCTGGAGGGTAAAGTGGAGGGTCAGCCAAAAAAGAGGAAGGCCCTCAACGAGATGGACTGGCACAGTGGCTACAATGATGGGTCCAGGTATAGCAAGGATTGTGAGGCTGGCACAGGACCGGGCAGTGTTTTGTTCTACTGTACATAGGGTCGCTGTGAGTCAGCACTGACTCAATAGCGCCTAACGACAAGAACAACGTTTTATTCCATTAGTTTTTAACGACCAAATATGTTGCTTTTTGGCGTAGTAATGTCTCAGGCTCACCTAGCAATTTCCCTGCCCCAGACCTGAACAAGCAATTTTTCCAAAATGAGCATTAATTATTCTGAAGAACTTTCTGGGTGAATCTGATGAGCTCTGACGTAGGGACTGCTGATCTATATAACAAGTTCAGAATTTGACAAGCTTTTTACAAATTTTCATCTTATTAAAACCTCAGAGTTTGAAAATAGGACACTGCCAAGAAAACATGGGCTGAAACCAAGATGAAGAAAAAGCTGAGCCGGTCTGATTGGAATGAACAGTATCCGCTGAAGCAAAGACCTGGGGACTTATCAGTGTGGTTTCCACTTCTCCCAGTGCTGGGCCTTTCTGTTTTTCCCGCTTCCCATCTGTCTGCTATCAGCTTAGCTTGAAATCAACACTGTCTCCCTGACCCAGTCCAGTCTCAGTTTTGGTAAGCCATATGGATGTAGTATTTCTAAATATACTTACACAAGAAAAATAGTAATTTCTGTATAGGTGTGCACCAGATAATCTTGCCAAGAAATGACTGTTAACTGTATTTGGAATTTGTCAAGGTATGTGGACTTCATTCATGAATAACGATTCATAAACTTACTTTATACTGCACACACTTATCCCCTCTAGGTTTGACATTCAGGGTACAATGAAAAGAAAACTGAGAACGGATATTCATTACCCACTCACCAACTTGGACCTCACTCCTTATATTCATCCAGTTTTTCGGAAACATCCTAAATACAACCTCTGTGGAGTAGTGGTGAGTAAAATACTAAAATTATTTAAAATAACACAATTTAAAAACTTTAGAATTATGTGCTTAAATACCCACTCCTTTCATCTCTCCCCGAATTCTCCTATACTTTTCTTTTAAAAAGGAGCGCTGGTGGTGTAGTGGTTAAAGCATTGGGCTGCTAACCGAGAGGTTGGCAGTTCAAACCCACCAGCCACTCTGTGGGAGAAAGATGAGGCAGTTTGCTTCCACAAAGAGTGAAAGAAGGACCTCGATGGCAATGGATTGGGGTCCTTTTAAAAAAAAAATGTACAGCCTGCAAACTCCTTTTTTGATCTGGTACATTAGAGCCATGTAAGAGTAAAATGACCTCTTCACTGCCTGTTCACTTTTTGAAATAACTCTTGCCAATTTTCCTATTATGTTCCTTCTTTTATTATAAACCAAAAAGCAAACGCTGTCAAGTCAATGCCAACTCATAGCATCCGTATAGGCCAGAGCAGAACTGCCCTGTAGGGTTTCCAAGGCTATAAATGTGTATGGAAACATACTGCTCCATCTTTCTCTTGTGGATTGGCTGGTGGGTCTGAACCAACTTTTTGGTTAGCAACCGAGTGCTTAACCACTGCACCTGCAGGGCTCCTCTCTTATAAACCAAAACCAAACCTACTGCAGAGTTGATTCCTACTCATAGTGACCCCTATTGGGTTTCCAAGGCTGCAAATCTTTACAGAAGTAGATTGCCTTATCTCCCTTCTACAGAGCAGCTGGTGGGTTTGAACTGCTGACCTTCTGGTTAGTAGCAAAATGTCTTACCCACTGTGCCACTTTGTTGTTATTGTTGTATGTGCCGTCGAGTCGGACCTGACTCATAGTGACCCCTCCTTGGGTTGCCGAGGCAGTATCACTACGGAAGTAGATTGCCCCATCTTCCTTCTGAGGAGTGGCTGGTGGGTTTGAACTGCCAGCCTTCTGGTTAGCAGTCAAGTGCGTTAGGCACTATGCTACCAGAGCTCCCTTATTATAACCTTTATAAATCCTGGATATGTAGATTTTAATTATCTTCTCCCACTACGTGGATGGATTTTTCATGCTTTTAACAGTTATATTTGATAAACACAGTTCTTAATTTTAATGTGGTCCATTTTATCAAATTTTTTCCTTTATGTTTTTTGTGTCTACCATAAGGTCATGAAGACATTCAACTCTATTTTCTTCTAAAAGCTTTATTGTTTTACCTTAACAGTTTAAAAAATATTTTCTCTAAAAAAATTGTTCATTTTTTTATATTTTCAAATTTATTGACATCAAGCTGCTCATTATCTTGATATTTTAAAATCTCTGTTTTATCTTTAGTTCACCCTTTGTTCATTGTTAATATGATCTGTGCCTAATCTTTTTTTTTTTGGTTGATAGATGTTGCCAGAGGTTTCCTTTTTTGGTACGCTGAAAGAAACTGCTTGTGGTTTGTTGATTCCATTATTTGTGTTCTACGTCATTAATTTTTGCTCTTTATTTCTTCTACATTGAGTTTATTGTGTTTTGAAACATTCAGAGGTGCATTTTAAAAATTCCAACCATGACTTTTTCTTTGTCCTTTTCTTACTCATTTCTAACTTTATTGCATTTTTTCTCAGCTTTTTCCAATGTTTTTGACTTTTCTTCTTTAGGTTTAAAGAAGCCTGAGTTTGTTTTCCAAAGCTTCTGTGCAATCATGTGTATGCTAGGGCTCTTCGAAATACGTTTCTGTGATAAAAATCTAAAAAGCTAAACTATCATCAAATAACTTAATTGCATTTTTTGTCAGAAAGTATTATGACCAACATAGTATCCATTCTTTGGTATATGTTGATACTTGTTTTGTGACTGAGTATTATGTGTGCTTGGAAAGAAGTTTTAAATAGGGTTTTTAGGGTTCTACATATGTCCATTAAATATATTTTTCAATGTTCAAATATTATATAGTTAATAAACTTTTGTTTGCTTTTTAACTGAAATGTGTTAAAAGACCGTGTTTTCATCAAATTCTTCTAGTCATGCTGATTTTTTTAATTTAATTTGAAACTATGTTTGCAATTTTATTTCCAGTGATTGTTCCTTTTCTCATGGGGAAATCTTTTACCCTTTATCATTCTTTTTGGAAAAACTATGCCAGCTTTCTTTAGGATAATAGTTTGTTCTTTTCCCACCCCTCTTCTTATTTCTCTTAAATGTCAGTATGTGATATTTGATAAATATAAAAGAAGTATGTATATAAGACATCCGGATGTCACACAGCATAATAAATAATACCTGTAAAGTCATCACCCAACTTAAGAATTTACATATCACCAATACAATCCCATCTGTTTATATGCTCTTTTTCCTATGTCCCTTAACTTCACCCCTGGAGGTCACACTATCTTGAATTTGATGCTTACTATTCTCTTGATTTTCAAACATATTCAAAATAAAGATGACAGTATAATGAAACCCTACATATCCATCACCCAGCTTTTGTTTCCATGTGTCTTTGTTTTTCTTCATTCTTTGCTCTGTGTTGTTGTTGCTATGTGCCGTCGAGTTGGCCCC
>NW_006921613.1:8144859-8149820 GCF_000298275.1 Orycteropus afer afer
TTGTTGTTTATTTATTTATTTATTTATATTGTGATTTCGGTAAAGTTTAAAGAGCAAATTCACTTTTCATACAGCAGTTCACCTACACTTTGTCTGATGACATTGACAGTTTACCCCAATGCAACACCTCCCCTCCCACTTCCTCCTGATAGTTACCTCTTCCCTGTGTCCATCCCTTATAGGGCATTCTTACAACACAAATACATGTGGAGAAATCACATCTGCCTACCTTACATATGGTCATGGATATATTTCCTTTTCCCTAGACATACTTAATCATTCTACCTGTTCACCTATGTATCTACCCATAGATTGTTTGTTAGCACTGATAATGCAGGACTGTATATGTAAACGTTTTTATCTTTGTTGCCTGTACCTGTGCACCTCTGTGTCTTCCTTTTCCTTAGTGTTACTGTTTTGGTTGCTTGCTTTTGGCATATTGCCTTTCCCAACACCCAAATCAATACTTGTTTCTTACCTACCTAGCAATTTCCCCTCCCCACCACTCCCCTCCCTGGTAACCAACAAAGAAAGTTTCCTTTTTACAATAGCGGACTACTGTATTTGTCCTGTGATTGACGTATTTCACTCAGCATAATATCCTCCAAGTTCATCCACATTATGAGGTGTTTCATGGATTCTACATTATTCTTTAGTGTTGCATAGTATTTCACTGTGTGTATGTACCACAGTTTGGTTATCCATTCCTCTGTTTATGGGCACTTAGGTTGTTTGCATCTTTTTGCTATTGTGAACAGTGCTGTGGTGAACGTGGGTGTGCATATATCTACTCGTGTCTTGGCTCACACTCCTTCAGGATATATACCTAGTAATGGAATTGCCAGATCAAACAGTAAATCTAATTTAAGCTTGTTAAGGAACCGCCATACTGCTTCCCACAGTGGTTGTATCATTTTACAGTCCAATTAACAGTGTATGAGAGTGCCAATCTCTCCACATCCTTACCAGCATTTGTTACTTTTTGTCTTGTTGAACTTTGCTATTAGTGCTGGGGTACATCTCGTATTTTATTAAGTATTTTAAATTTATATTCTAATTTCTTATTCACTCTAAAAAGTTATTTTGAACTTTTTTTAAATTTCCAAAAGTATATGGATTTTTTTTTTGTATTGACTAATTTTACTGTGTTGTGTTCACAGACTATATGGTCTGTATGAAGCTAATTATTTTACATTTGCTGAGACTTGTGTATTCTATTCAATAGGAGCCAGATTTTTTATGTGCAGTAAAATAAGCTTGTACTGTTAAAAGCTGCATTTATTTTTTTGTCTAATTGATAGTTGAAAGAAACATACTGAAATCTTCCAAACCAAACGCACTGCCATCGAGTCGATTCGACTCACAACGACCCCTCCTTGGGTTTCCGAGGCGGTATCACTACGGAAGTAGATTGCCCAACCTTCCTTCCGAGGAGTGGCTGGTGGGTTTGAACCGGCAGCCTTCTGGTTAGCAGTCAAGTGCCTTAGGCACTATGCCACCAGAGATCCTTGAAATCTTCCATTATGAAGATAATTTGTCAGAATTTACTTATTCTGTCAGTTTTTTCAAATCTATGACGGTGCATTGCAGTTTAGAATTATAACCTTTTGGTGGCTTAAACATTTTTCATTATAAAGTGACTCTTGTTTATAATAATTTTTGTCTTAAAGTCCATTTAGGTGATAATTTATAGAGCTACTCCAGCTTATATCTGCCTACTGTATCTTTTTTTTTTTTGATTCCTTTAAATTCAACCTTTTCAATATAGAACTGGACTTTCAATATAGAACTGGATTTTAATCCAGTCTGTCAATCTTTGTATGCTGTTTCATACATTTCCATATAGTTAAACTATTAATAAATTTGGATTTATTTCTGTCATTTTTTGTACTTTATATAAATCTGATTGCTCTAGTCATCTCCCGTCTTTTTTTTTTTACACTAAATTGATAAAAGTTTTCTTTAGTCTGTTTTCCCTCTAAAACTTTGGAAGCTGTGTATTTTATTTAGATTCTTCAGCAATTACCCTTAAAACTTCAGCTTCCATACTTGACTTGAAGTGTGAAATTAAATAATATCTCAATAGATACATGCACAGATAACGGCCATCGAGTTGACATGACACATAGCAACCTTATGTACAACAGAACAAAACATTGCTCAGTCCAGCATCACTCTCACGATCACTGGTGTGTTCGAGTCCATCCCTGTGGGTATTTTATGCAAATCCATCTTACCAAGGGTCTCTCTCACCCTCAGTGACCCTACACTTCACCAACCACGATGTCCTCCTCCAGTGATTGATGCCTCCTGATGGTGTATCTGAAGTGCACTGGACAGGATTCTGCTGTGATCATAAGGTTACCACTGGCTAATGTTTGGAATTAGACTGCCAGGCCTTTCTTCCTAGCCTGCCTTAATCTGGAAGCGCTAATGTACAGGACTAGGTTTAATCTTGAACCAATCTTTCCTGAGATATAAAAGAGATTAAACAAGCAAGCAGAGGTCAGAGGGACTTGAAGACTACCAAGAAAGAGGAGCCAAGAGCATAGCACTTCCTTTGGACACAGGGTCCCTGCACTGAGAACCTCCTAGACCAGCTGAAAATTGATACCAAGACACATGGAGATCTCCAAGGGATGCCAGGCCCTTTAACAAACAGAAATTTATTCTCTCATCGTTTAGGAGGCTAAAAGCCTGAATTCAGGATGGCAGGTCTAGGGGAAGGCTTTGTCTCTCTGTTGGCTCTGGGTGAAGGTCTTCGTCTCCTTTCAGCCTGTGTGGGCTTGGTGTCAGTTGGAGATCTCCATGTGTCTTGGCATCAGTCTGGGTGCATTGGTCTAAGAAGCTAACACACAACATTCTGTGAAAGGTCAAAGAGTAAATATTTTAGGCGTTGGAAGCCATGCAGTCCTTGTTCCAACTATTCAACTCTGCCAATTGTAGCACGAAAACAGCCACTGACAAAACGTAAGTGAATGAACATGGCTGTGGTCCAAGAAAGCTTTAAGGGCACTGATATTTGAATTTCTAACAATTTTCATGTGTCACAAAACAATATTCTTTTGATTTTTTCAACCATTTAAAAAAAATTCTGGGCCATACCTAAACAGGCAGCAGGCTAGATTTGTCCAGGGGTTACAGTTTACCAGCCCTTGCACTATACCTTCCAGGAAGTGAGGTTCTCCAATGTCTCCTTTTCTGGGACAGAGTTCTTATTTGGAAACTAGATGACCAAAGGAATTGTTGCACAACTTCAAGTTGTGTCATAGCAGTACATAGTTGTTTAAATATCTTTTTTCCAATTTTAAATGTCTTTTTAATGTCTTAATCCGGCCTGAAAATTAAACTGTAAATTCATTTACAAAAGATGACTATCTTCTTGCTTATTTAAAAATTTCCTTTGAAGCCTAACATGTTGTTGTTAGTTGCTGTTGAGTCAATTCCAACTCATGATGACCATATGTGTTAATAGTCTGTATGTATAGTAAATCAAAAACCAAACTGCCATCGAGTTGGTCCTGACTCATAGCGACCCCTCCTTGGGTTTCTGAGGAGGTTATCTCTATAGAAGTAGATTGCCCAATCTTCCTTCCAAGGAGTGGCTGATGGGTTTGAACTGCCAGCCCTCTGGTTAGCACTCAAATGCCTTACGCACTACACCACCAGAGCTCCTATATATATATATAGTAAATGCTCAGTAAGTTTAACTGATAAATATTAGTCATATGCTGCCGAATATTGTCCTCTCTCATTCAGGTTCTATTAAATAGTCAATGGAAATAATATATCAACAGTTCCAACGAATGAAAAGCAATACAGCAGTTAGGTCATATGTATGATTTTGTTTATTAACATTATCATTTCTTTTTAATTTAGTATTCAGAAAAAAAAAAAAAAAAAAAACCTTCCCATCAAATTGATTCTGACTCAGCACCCCAGTGAGTTTCTGAGGTGGTAAATCCTTATGGAAGTAGATTGCCCTGTTTTCCTTCCATGGAGTGGCTGGTGGGTTTGCATCGCCAATCTTCTGAACAGTAGTCAAATGCCTTAGGCACTGCACCACCAGAGCTCCTTAATTGCAAAATTACAAAAAAAATATTTCTTGACCTTATCTTTCTTGTTCTAATAGTTATAGCATTCACATGTGAATACTAAGCCTGATACTCCTTTTCCCCATAGAACCACTTTGGTGACCTGGATGGTGGCCACTACACTGCTTTCTGCAAGAACTCAGTTTCCCAGGCCTGGTACAGCTTTGATGACACACGCATCAGCAAGATTCCAAAAACTTCAGTTCAAACTGCTACAGCGTATCTCCTGTTCTATAGCTGCCAGCCCTTTTCTATACCTATACAAAAATGCAAGAGCTAGGAAAATGTTTTCTGAAAACAGCAAAACAAGCTAAGTTTTGCTTTGTCATTAAACTCTAGCAATTTACTTGCATCATACACTTTTTCTTTTAAACGTATTCCTGGCATATTATGGAACCTTTTACAAAGTAGAAAAGATGGGGTTGGACCACTAAGAAAGGCACCATGGAAATAATGCAACACTAATGGATGGGAGCCTTCAAACCACTGCAGATTTTACCTTGAGTTCAGACTTAAAATTCAATGCTTATTAGGGTGGATTTCTATCATCACATTTCCCATTACAATTACACACACACACACATATGTACACACACACACGTTCAACGAATTATTTTCGAAAGATGCTTCATGGAGCCAGACCAAAATAATTGTTTAAATGGCTCTGTAACTTTAAGAATGTGATTTGAAAATCCTTAACTGATGAAATTACTATTATTATTTTCTTTTTTTTAAATTGTGATTTGGGTGAAGATTTACAGAACAAATTCACTTTCATTCAGCAGTTCACATATACTTTGTCTCATGACATTGACCACAATTTACCACAATGCAACAGCTCCCCTCCCACTTCCTCCCCATAGTTAC
>NW_006921613.1:8156940-8183512 GCF_000298275.1 Orycteropus afer afer
TCTGTGCAGTCTTTCTCCCTATTCTGCCACCTTACCAGAAGTCCTCCGATAAAATTATTTAGTCAAAAAATTCCCAGTCTCTTAGACTAACTGCAGAACATGAAAAGTTCTCACTTTCACAATTCAAATCCCATCCTTCATCTTCTCCCTGAGAGTCCACTAATGGGTAACATCTTTAAGGACCACTTACCGAATCTCATTTTTACATGGAGTAAAGTTTAATAACTTCAACTATAGCAACTGAGTGCCCTGAGGTAAATGGTAAAGTTTAAGCTCCTCTACTCCTTTTAAAGCAATCACTTTGCAAGAATGTGGCTTATATGTGTAATGATCCCTTACCCCTTGAATCCTAAGAATTCTACTACTCTTAAAATGAGTCTGGGTGCTAAGTTATTACATCTTATTTGATTTCCAAATCTGAGAATCATGAGTGACATGTAGTTCTGATGTCAAATTAAAGTTAGAATCAAATTGAGCCTTGATTTGATGCAACAAGATAAGCAAACTAAATTTTAAATCAATGTAGCAGGATAAATTGTGTGTATACATAATGTCTGAGTGTGTATATGAAACCTACGTTGTAGTGTACAGTGTTTGACAATATAACATTAAAGACAGAACACTTATAGGGTTTTAAGTTATTTTTCTCATTAAGATTTTAATGTAGGTGTAAATGAAATTCTCATTTAAAAAAATTAAAGAAAAGTTTCCATTTATTTTTTTAGAATAAAGATTTAGTGCACAAATACAGCCCAGAGCCAACAGAAAAATAGCTTTGCTCTGCCATTTTCCCTAAGAAAGCACTGCAGTTACTCAGAATAGAGGGGGGAAAAAAGCAATCCTCTCTGAATTCTAGCTTCACAAAAGGACCACATTATTACTATGTACATCGAATTGATGTGCAAGTGTGCAATAAATATATACACATACATTTCTATCTGCTTTACATCATTCTACAGTATTCATAATTGATCAAGCTGGGATTTAGAAATGTGAAAAGGCCATAACAGTGAAAAGAAAAATAACAAATATAATGGTTTTTAGATCAATAGAGTAATAATGTTTAACCAGATAATTATTTTAACTTTGGAGCAGACTAAAAAAGTTGTTTTGAAATAAATGGTACCTGTAAGGGTTGCTTACTGAATTACTTGTTAGATGTTATTAGTCAGTTTTTTGATATTAGCACTGACCTGAAATATATGATGATAATAACACAGCTCCCACCGTCCTAGAATTCCTCTAAATGGCCAACAATTGTGTTCCAGTATCTTTGTAAGCATTTGAAGAGCTGTGATGCTGAGCCTTTAAAAAGATAACTGGCTCACTACCTATTTCTCTTTATGTGGCTACATCACTTGCTCGTGGTCCCAATGATGTATAAAAGAGGATATAAGCCGCTGAAGATTTCACAGAAGAGACGGAGATGTCAGAGACTTCGTGATCATCAAACTTAAACCATCGCTGTCTTGCTGCATTTTTACAATAGGCAGTGTAGTGGCCACCATCCAAGCCACCGTAGTGATTCTGTATCAGATAGACAGAAAATCCATCCAAATTGAGTTATTTAAAATATGTCAGTAATTTCAAAGCCTCATGTGATTCTTAATCTCCTATGAGGTTAAGGTATCACTTTAAACTGTTGTTTTTTTAGTTTGCTTGGGGGGAAAAATGTGAAGTTCAAAGAGATACTTACTGAAACAGAAAACAAGTTATATTTCTTCAAATTGTTCTTTGGACCAATAACATACTGTGACAAGTCAAGATTTTCTAGTGGAAAGTCCACAGATGTCTGTAATTTTTGCTTCCACCTCCCATCATAGGAAAAACTGCAGAGCAAAACATTATGGTGAAGACATTGACAGATCAAAGACATTTGAATGAACCTTTATTTATTAATCAACTACCAGGATTTTAGCCAGGACCATAAAATCAATTTTGAATACAGACTCAGAATCTTAGCAGTGGACGGACCTATTAGAGACTTTAGGTTTCATTTCTATTTTACAAATGAGGAAACTGAGGCACAAAGATAATAAATGACTTCCCCAAGGTTTAACAGCTAGAGTAGCAGAAGTAAAACAACTGTGGTCCCTTTACCCTTAGGGCAGCTACAGCTGTTAGGCAAGTATTCTACAAATGTAAAAAGTTAAGATTTCTTTGAAAACCCCCATGTTTATAATACTAATCACCACAAGAAAATGGGAAAGACTGAGAGCTGCTCTAGATTGAAGCTTACTGGAGGAATAGAGCCAGAAACTGCATGCAGGTAGATGAGTGACAAAAATACTGGTATTTCACTCTTCTGGTATACTCTGTTCCTTTTAAAAAACAAAATGCTGGCATTTTTTTGGTATAATGTAGTTATCTCAGAATTATTTTTTAGAGATCTGAATTGTGAACATGTATAGTTTTATAAAACATTTATTTATTTAATTAATTCCCCAAGAGTAGTATGCAGCATTAAACTTTTAAGAGAACAAATATGTTCTCATTCATAGACTGTCTGTCTACATACACCCCCATGTTGTTGTTGTTTGTTGTTGTTTTGCCGTCAAGTCGGCCCGACTCATAGCGACCCCTGCTTGGGTTTCTGAGGCAGTATCACTACGGAAGTAGGATTGTCCAACCTTCCTTCCGAGGAGTGGCTGGTGGGTTTGAACTGCCAGCCTTCTGGTGAGCAGTCAAGTGCCTTAGGCACTATGCTACCAGAGCTCCCATACACCTCCATAGCCTTCTAAAAGAGGGAGAAATAATTAAATTCACACAAGAATTTGAGCATATCAATACTGAAATTATCATAAGTAACTGCTTAAGAGTCTCTTGCATTACAAGATGAAATAAAATAAAAATGCTATCTTTGAAACAAAAATTATAGCTCCCACTAAAAAAGATAACACTTCCTTTAAAAAAAATCAATCCAAAGTTATCACTCTATAGATGGAATACATGAAGAGGAAAAAATTAGAAGAAAAAAATCTGGGCCATGTTTTACAACTCACTCACCATTATTCCTACTATTGGAAAAAAAAAATCACGGTGAGCCCATGCATTTCAGAATATAATTATGCTCCTATCTTGTCTAGTTTTTGTAGCCTTAATCTCCTATAAGCTGTATGTGGGATGTCTTGTTTTTAAGCCAGACTTTAGTGGCTGGCTGTCTGGAAGCAGCCCACCAGGCCTTTCCGCTGAGGCAGGTCTGGCTGGACTCCCACTTCCAGCCTCCCATTTAGCAGCCGAGTGTGCATTAGCTGTTCGCACCAGCCAAGGACTCCTGCCACAAAGGGCCAGATGCTCCTCACCGACTGAAAATCTCAGGGCAAAAATATGCCTGCATCATTAACATAGTTTATCTTGAAAACTGTACTTTACAAAATCACATATCATTTTGTTATGTTTATTTTTTGAATATATTGTTTTGTTTGCAAAAAAAAAAAAAATTCTGCATTTGCTTTTATAGGTTTTCCTTGTTTTGCAATAATTAAAAATTTTTATGTATGAAATTCAATGACTAGTTTCATTAATATTTAAAAACAGAATTACATGGAATAGTGGTATTGTCATTTTGCTCTGGTTTTGCAAACACCAAGGTGTTTCTCATAATTTCTGCCTTATTTCCTAGACCTACTCTAAATGGGAAGGAGCTCTAGTGGCACAGTGGTTAAAGCATTCAGCTGCCATTGAAAAGGCCATTGGTTGGAACCCACCAGCTGCTCCACAGGAGAACATTGTGGCAGTCTGTTTCCATAAAGGTTTACAGCCTTGGCAACTGTATGGGGCAGTTGTTTTACTCTGCCCTATAGGGTCACTATGAGTCAGAATCAACTTGAGGGCAGTGGGTTTGTTTTTTAGTTTATTCTAACCAATAATCTTCCTCTTTGTTACACATTCTTAATGGGTAGTACAATGAAGTACAAATTACATAGGATTTAGAATCCCCTCATCTAAAAGTTACTGAAAAGCAGAAAAATTTGTCTCTTTACCGTTTCAGATGCACTAAAAGCACAGGTGGCAACTTCCATATTTCTATCTTTTTTAGAGAATCCCGTCGAGCTCTGCAATGACTACAGTAAAATCTGTTGTTATCTGTGAGTTTTTCTTCTTTGGAAAATAATCTAAGGCAATCCTGATGGAAAAAACAGGTAGCAGATAATCATTAGTTCATTTCTTCAACACATATTCATTGAGCACCTATTCAATAAGTCACTAACTTAGTAGGTGTACATTAACGAACAAGAACAAAACAGCTCCTCCCCACAAAAAGTTTAAGGTCTAGAGAGGAATGCAGACATGGGAAGAGACAATTACAACAGTGTGTGTTGAGTGCTATGGGGGGGGAAGTACTGTGTTGTCAGGACTGCACACAGGAAGACCCCTAACATGGAAGACATGCTGGAAAAAAGAACATTCTGGAGAAAGCTGGAGGAAGGGACAGTGAACTATATAAATCACATCACTGCTATGTGCGAAACAGGATTATTTATGTTATCCTAGGTGGGAGCTCTGGTAGCATAGTGCCTAAGGCACTTGACTGACAGCTAACCAGAAAGCTGGTGGTTCAAACCCACCAGCTACTCCTCGGAAGGAAGATGGGGCAATCTACTTCCGTAGTGATACCGCCTCGGAAACCCAAGGAGGGGTTGCTATGAGTTGGGTCCGACTCGAAGGCACACAACAACGACAAGGTAAACCAAACTCCTGTAGCAAGTATACTTAATTTAAGGTCTTCAGACAACTTTCCAAATGAACCTTTAAAACTTCTGAGAGTATTTAATAAAAAGATATCACTAAGAAAAAACAAAATTTTCTGGTTTTTTTTCTAATGTACATAGACCTAATTAACAACAGAATTTGTGTGTGGGCTTTACCTATAAAATTTTTAGAGGTAAAGACCAGAAAGTGTATCTCTATATGCACATGAACAAATAATTTTCTCTCAATCTCAACTCACCTGTAATGTACATTTACTTGTGGATGCTAGTGGTAGAGACAAATACATAAAGGCCTCAAATGTCCTGGACTTTTTATGACATGTGAGGCACTGAACTGTGGACTTGAACTGACCCTGAAAAAGTGCAACAATAATAGATTCATTGAGCTGCTTGTGTTTCTGCCAAGCGTGTTCTGCTGCTTTGAAGTCATCAAGATGATCGTTATTCTCTTCTTTATGTCTCTTCCGATTATCAGCCTGGAAATGGGAGTATTTAAACTCCATATTAATATTTCAGACAACATTTAAACAAAAAATTGAACAAATATAATTAAATACAAACTAAACTCTTCGTAGATCTAGAAACACTCATAGTTCTCATAAAGAAGTTCTGATCTCATTAACTGCTATGAAAAAAAAATTCCCCCCAGAAAACTCAAAACAAAACCACTACCCCACCCCACCCCCCAAAGAGTAAACAAAACACCCATTTTATCAAAAAGGTGTGACTTGTTGGAATTTCTTAATATAATTTTATTTAAAAAGTTGCAAAGTCTGATTTGAAAATAAAATATGCCACATATAGCTGGAAATTAAAGTTACAACTACTAGACAGATATAATTTCTCTATCTTAGCCTCACGGATAGAGGTATCTACATATACTCCTGTGGCATGCATTTTATTGTTCCATATCTTAGTACAGAGTCACTAGATGAATAAACTAGCACTGAACAATCAGCCACTATAATTTTATATTGCTATGAAAAGATTAAAGTGCTCCTGTGCAACCCTGAAGAGCCTTGCAACTTAGAAAAATCCAATTTCTTACTTTATTTAGATCTTCATGGAGACCATCCATTAGGAACAAAAGCAGTTCTTGTGAATCTTGCTGGCTGTATCCTGCAAACTGGTCATTGATCTTCCCAATGGTGATTTTAAAGTCTTTTGGACTGACATACCTATATTGCCCTGTCCATAGGGCTTTCATGATTATACCAAATTCTTCTGCCACTTCACCTTTATGCCCCAATAAATTTGACCTTTGCAAATAAAATTAAAATGACAAAAAAAGCAGTAAAGGAAATATTTATAAGTTAGGATATAATGGGTTCTTGATGTCAAACTGTTCACATATTGTCACCTTACACTAAAATATTTATAAAGAGTTTTATTAGAAAAGCTTCCCTGAATCTTACTTCGTATTACACCCCTTCAACTTGCTTCTTTTGGCTGCCAGCCTTGCACTATCTCCCTATCCATTAACAGGCGCCAATTTATGACAGAGGTTCTGCCTTCCGGCATTCCTCCTTTCCCCATCTGTCCTTCACCAACAAGACAAGGCTTTTCTCTACATTTTTCCTAACAGTGAAAATATTTTCCCATTTACTAATTTGACTTCTCTGCAGCTGGTTGGTAATTTAGTGTGATGGTACCCTTTTAACATTATACTGAGTAAAGTATGAAATGTCTTTACCTGTTAATATCATCTTGATAAAAGTTTCGGTTGAAATAATCAGCCAAATGTGGTGCATTACACAGGCACTGCAATATTGAGTTCATGTAACAAGTGTTCCCTAAGTTACGAAGCCCAGTGAGAGCTGGTCCAGATCCTCCAAAAACAGGATTGAGGTTTCGAATCTGAGAAGCAGAAAGCCTTGAGATTTCAGCTTTAGGATAGCATATTGGCCTGAGTAAGGAGAGAGGAAGAAAAAAAAAAGTACACAATGTCTTAAAATGCAGAGCATCTGAAATTAAAGTTCATGGTGCAAATGGCAGTGACCTCTAGCACCTATATTCCAGTAATCCTCTGGACAGTTAATAAGGTAACTCATCAGTACTAGGCCTTACAAGGCAGTCACTATCAAGGTAACACTGACTGCATTCTGGGATCCTTCCATGGAACAAATACTTTTAACCTAATGTGAATCCATGGATCTTATAGCAATTCTGAGATGGATTATTTGACTTCTCACAAACAGGGAAGGTGCCTTCAAAATCCTTTAATCCCAGCAAGTTTAGCACTACTAAATGAACTCAATCAGAATGCAAAACAAGATATCTAAAAAATAAATTACTGTGGCATAGATATCAAAAGAGGCAGAGGTTATGTGGCTATTGTTATCCAAGGTCTAGAGCTGGGCTGACAAATATAGTAGTCCCAAATGGCTATTCAAATTTAAATGAATTCAAATAAAATTTAAAAATTCAGTTCTTCAGTTTTACCAACCACATTTTTAAACAGCCACACACCATGTTGGACAGCACAAATACAGAACCTTTCCATCATCACAGACAGACCTACTGGACAGCACTGGACCACAGAACACCTCCAAGTATATTTGATTTACATGTGGAACTTCCAGAACTGCTTTGATATTAAGAGCAATCTTAAATGACAGGTCTTTTTTCTCTCCTTATCGATCTCTAGCACTCCTCTACCTCTAAAATGGAATACTGAGAATACACTAAACCCTATTTCAATCAGCTTTTCTTTATATGTGCTCACATCATGCATTCATGTGTTCTTTCTCTGTTCAATACATATAAAAATATATGAGTTGCATTTGAGAAACTCTTTAAAAACAGTTTAATAAGAATGATAATTCAAGAAGGAATTAAATCTTATTAGTTTTTATAAGGAGCCCTAAAATCTGTAAACAGATTTACAGAATTTTAAGACTCCTTCCACATAATTCCCAATGGCAGGGAAAATGTTCTCAGTAGGGAAAAACATATGGTATTTTCTTAGGCTGTTTTACCAAAGGAGCCAAAAATGTAGCTTAGTTGGAATTCCTTAGCAATTAAGAAGTGTGTATTATAAATGGGAAAATAAATCCATCTATTTATCGTCCTATCTAAACCTCCCAAATTTACCCCTTTCCCCCAAAGAAGCAGAGTGGCAAGTAGACTTGAAAATCATCTCCTCATAATCTTATCAGTCATAAGTCAACAGCATTAGAAGATCCAAAAAGGGATGAACCCAGGAATACATCTAAATGAGATACTATTCTGGGAAACTTAAATTAAGCTATTGATCACAGCTTGTGGCCAGAATAGCTGCAAAACAATGAAGGAAAAAGGAACAGAACAAGGATTAGGAGCTTATACATCACAATACTTATTATTTTAATACCACATAACTTTGTTCTGTCATTACTGGCTGAGGGGAAAAAGTATGGAATTTGAGTACTACAAGGCAAAATCAACAAATCTGTAAATTAAGGTCATCAAAGGGACATTTAAGGTCTACAGGGGATAAAATAAAACAAATGAAAAAAAACCTCACTGCCGTCAAGTCAGTTCTGACTCACAGCGACCCCTCCTTGGGTTTCTGAGGCAGTATCTCTACGGAAGTAGATTGCCCAGTCTTCCTTTCAAGGAGTGGTTGCTGGATTTGAACCACCAGCCTTCTGGTTAACAGTCAAATGCCTTAGGTACTACAGAAGGTCTATGAAAAATTATGTAGTCTGTGGCATGCTGCCTTAAAACACAACAATGTGTACACTTTTATATCTACATTGATATTTACAATTAAGTAAAATTAACCCTCTCTGATATTTAACTTATTATTAGCACCTGGCTGAAAATCCAAGCACATTTTCTTCATTTCTTTTTTCATCAATGGCTGATAGTATCCACAGAAATTTCTGACTCCTTGATATTAATAAGCTGCTATACAGTAGAAGTTTTAAAATAACAGACTGTTCTAGTTCTTAGAAGTCAAATAAACTCACTTGTTTTCCCGATTAACTGTTGGAGTTACCACTGGCCTCCTTCTTTCTTCCTCTTGAACAGCCTGGGTTATATCTGGGGAGGAGTAGGAACGCTTCAGTTTGGAAGGTTCCCTATCCCGCTCAGCAGGAATCTGTGGCTTGGCTTTATGAGTTGGAGGGGTGGAAGGAGGTGCAGATGAAGGAGCCATTTCCGGTGGATACATATGAACAGTGTTGGTGGGTGAATGATAATAACGAAAGGTTCCAGTAATTGGGTCAAGAAACTTGGAAAACAAAAAACAAACTAAAATAACCATTATGTAAACAAAACCTCATTCAATATTACTCCATTGCTAAATTTCCTTCTGGATTAAAATTATTAGAATAAAATGGCAATAATCATTTCTATAGTTAAACTTCTAAAAAAGTTATGTTTGTAAACAATTTGTTGTTTCTTAATCACAAATGCCACAAATGCTCATATATTCCAGCCAGGATATCCCAGGTTGGGTATTTCCCAACTGTAATTACCCTACTATAATTAGGGCAAAGGCTTACAATGAAGAAACAAGTTGACTAGGTATCAGGGAAAATGGAGAATAAACAAAAGAAATAAATTTTTTTGTAACACAGCAACCATCTTATTTATTTTTGTGCTAATCCTGACTTTTACCTTGGCCCAGCCTGAAGGCAATCCTGGTACAATCCTCCCCATTTCTTCACTTCGTGCTCTTGTCAAAGGTTCTCGTTGAGCCTAGTTAAAAAAAAAAAAAAGTTGATTTTTCAATTAATGTTGCCATATACTAATTTTAGCTACTCATATAGAGTCAAAATAACTTTGTCTTAATTGCCCTTAATATTTTTCATATTCTACCTACAGTTTTTATCTTACTTGCCTAATATATTTTCTAGATTTATTCTTTCCACAAACTATTTAAGAAATACTGCATATAAGTAAATACACACCAATATATTGTGGTACCAATCTTAATCTAATTACACAATAATACTCTCACTTCCACAAATTAAAAACTGTTATTGATAACTGAGGACAAAAAGACCTAATAAGCCATCCAATTACTATTGTTATATTCTTCCTATCTTAAAATATATGCATTCTGTTGAACACAAACATGTAATAAACTGAATCTATGTGTTAGGAAAAAAATTCTATGACAATAAATGCATGCAAATGAGAAAACTGGGTATTTACATGCAAAAAGATTTAGACCCTTACCTCACACCATATACAAAAATTAATTCTAAGTGTATCACAGACCTAATAAATAAAACCAAACTCACTGCTGTTGAGTCAATTCGACACATAGCGACCCCTCCTTGGGTTTCTGAGGCGGTATCTCTACGGAAGTAGATTGCCCACTGCCTTCTGAGGAGTGGCTGGCAGGTTTAAACTGCCAGCCTTCTGGTTAGCAGTCAAATGCCTTAGGCACTATGCCACCAGAGTTCCCATAGACCTAATGGTAAGAGCTAAATAAAATTTTTATAAAAGCTTATAAAACTTTCATAAGAAAACACAGGAAAGCATCTTTATGACTTTAAACAAACAAACAAAAAAACTCAAACTCACTTGCCATTTAGTCAAGTCCAACTCACAGCAACCTCCACTGGGTTTCTGAGGCAGTAAATCTTTACTGAAGTAGGCTGCCCCATCTTTTTTCTGTGGAGTGGTTGGTGGGTTTGAACTGTTAACCTTCTGGTTAGCAGTCAAAAGCCTTAGGCACTGTACCACCAGAGCTCCTTGACTTTAGGCAAAAGTTCCCTAGATATAATATTAAAAGCATGATCTGTATAAGAAAAACTATATATCCAACTGCAATAAAAACCTTTCTGCTTCAAAAGACAGCATTAATAAAATAAAAAGGATGAGCTACAATCTGGGAGAAAATAATGGCAAATCCTATGTCTGAAAAATGAGCTGTATCTGGAATATTATAAAGAACTCATGTCACTCAATAATACAATGACCCAATTAAAAAATGACCAAAAGATTTGAATATACATTTCACCAAATATTAAACATGGCTCATAAACATACGAAAAGATGTTCAACATTAGTCATTAAAGAAAAGTAAATTAAAACCACAATGACCGTGAACAACTGCCACTTTTGTCATGAGACCCAAAGAACTGGATGTTGCCTGGTTACCATTAATGAACAACATTTTGATTAAGGATTCTGAAAGAAGAATCCTGATCAAAAGGGGGAAAATACAGAACAAAATTTCAAATTCTCATTGGCTCCAGACTATCTGGAGTCAGAAAGTCAGGATGAACCCCTGAAATTATTGCCTGAGATAACCTTTAATCCTTCAACCAAAAAATATCCCCTGAAGTCTTCTTGAAACCAAATAGTTAGACTTAACTAGTAAAAAAATGTCTGCTTTGAGCATAATACTTTTTAAAGAACTATATGGAATCAAAGTGACTACAGCAACTTGATTAGATAGGGGGCAATGAATTAACGGAAGAACTCAGAAAAGGAGAGTAAGAACAGTTGTACAACTGAAAGAATGTAATCGATGTTACTGAACTGTGCATGTAGAAACTGTTGAACTGGTACATGTTTTTTCATATATATTCTCAACAACATAAATTAAAAAAAAAACTCACAATGAGATACCACTTTATACCCATTAGGGTGTCTATAATGAAAAAAAAAACAACAGACAATAAATGTTATTGAGAATGTTGAGAAATAGGAACCCTCATATAATACTTAGTGGAAATATACAATGGGCAAGTACTTTGGAAAACATATGGCAGTTTAAGAAAAATTTAACAGATTTAAAAAACAAAACAAAACAAAAACAACCCTGCAATTCCATGCTTAGGTATCTACCCCCCAAAATGAAAACATTACCACACAAAGATTCGTAGGTAAATGGTCATAGCAGCATTATTCAGAATCACCCAAAAGTAGAAACAATCCAAATATCTATCAACTGGTAAATGGATAAATAAAATGTGATATTATACATACAGTGGAATACTGTTCAGTAATACAAAGGAATTGAACTACTGATACTTGCTAGAACATACATGAATCTCAAAAACACTATGCTAAGTAAAAGAATCCAGACACAAAGATCATATATTGTATAATTTCATTTATATGAAATGACCAGAAAGGGCAGATCTATGGTGGCCCGAGGCTGGGAGTAGAAATGGAGAGTAACTAGAACAGAGCACAAGAATCTGTTTAATGATATAATGGTCTAAGATAATGGTATCACAGCTCTGTAAATTACTAAAACTCAACAGAAAGCACAATAAAAATTTTACCTCAACAAAGCTTTTAAATAAAAACAAAGGCAAAGATACAGATTTTTTTCTTTTTATAAAGTGAATAGAACATGTTGTCAAACTAAGTAGAAAGACAAATTTTTCTTCCTTTAGCATACCAATGGATCAATCATGGAAAAACAACAAACCATTACCACTGACAGCAAAGATCCCCTTCGGAGAGTAGATCTTAACATGGAGGAAGAGGGTATAACTAAGATAATCACATGGTTATTAATCCATGTTTTCTCCCCCCACAATGAACTACTTACTTTATTTATTTCAGTATCCTCCGTATTCTCTCTAAAAGTTCCTCTCTTTAGAATTCCACTTTCTGGTTGTCCTTTAATTTTAACAGGCTGTAAAATTGTTAAAATTTTAGACGTGAAAGAAAATTTAACTTTCCTCAATATAAACCTATCTAATACAATCAAATCCATTAGGCTGAAAAAATGGTGGGGGGGAGGGCCTCTGAAAATTTTATTCTACTTTACTGTCAAATTCAAAAGATACTTTCTATTAAAGGTTTTAAAGCCCATTTGGAATTTCTTAAAACTGTAAAGATGACGAATTAAGAAACTTTGATGAATCAGTGGGGAAACAGATGAAAATCAAAGTGGACTGACTGATTCACAACACATGGCCAGGTGTAAGATGTCGGGTATTTGTGTATACTCACCATGGCCTCATTTGAATACTATCCCTTTATTTAAGTCCCATATGATTTTGGTTACGTTGAAAGGGGTCATGCTCCAAAAAAATTAATGTACTAAAGAAAATGAGGAGATTACAGAATTTTATAAAAAGCAATATTCAAAAGTGCAAATCCCTTTTGTATCTTCTTAGAACAAAGCACAGGTATGATAGATCATAGCATACAAAATTCACAAAACTTCTTAAAATTAGCAATAATTTTAATAGAATTTATTCCAGAACAAATTACATGTTCACCTACTTTTAAAGGAGAAACAAATGCAATATTAGCTATTTCTCAATCTGTTTTATTATTGGAAACATCAATAGCTGTAACATGATAATCAAAGGGCTATTTAGACCTGTAGGGATATTTGGCAGCTATACCATAAAAAAGCAAACCAAACTCACTGCCATGGAGTTGGCTCTGACTCATAGTGATGCCTCCTTGGGTTTCTGAGGCGGTATCTTTATGAAAGTAGATTGCCCAACCTTCCTTCCAAGGAGTGGCTGGTGGGTTTGAACTGCCAGTGCTTTAAGGTCTTACGACTATGTGCCTCAAACATGACGAGAAGGATAGGAAGTGACATTTGGAATCTAAATGACCAACGTGATCTTAGCCAAATCATCTAACCCTAAGCTTCAGTTTCATTTGTAAATTGAATACCTTATGGAGTTACCATTAGGAATAAATATGATGATCTAGGAAAAATGCTTGAAATATAGTATATATTCGATGAATATTTAAGTTGTATCTTAAATAAGTGTACACAAGTTCTACACTTTCCATGAAGAAAGTTAAGAGATTTTAGCGCATGGACTTTCACATTCCTGATTTTGAATATTTAGGTTTTTTGCATGGGAAGTACACTTTTGAAAGCTGAGATTGCCAGGTAAGTGTTAGCTGGGTAAGTGCAGTATTACTAAAATGTCAATTTTTGTAGTATCTGAACTGTTGCATGAGAAACATAGAAATTGACATTTTGTAAATGTGGTATTTCTCTTTCCATCAGAAGTCACTTTTATAGTACCAAAAAATGTATTTCCATTTCCATGTATGTAAAAAGGGCTATAACAGTTCCTGCTATTATAAAAACTTATTTAGGGCTCAAAAGTAAAATATATCATAAATTACATAATGAAGGGGGGAAAGAAAGCATGATATTAGTAGGTCAAAGAGTAACAATACAAAAATATCCTTCAAGATTATGGGAATCAATTTTAAGTGCATAACCAAGGGCAGAAAAAAGCAACATTAATGGGTATTGCCAATATTATGTGAATTGATGAAGTAAGAAACAAAATGACATAGACATTATATCATTATCATATTATATTACATTGTATTATAGACATAACCAAAAAAAAATCATTAGGCTGTTTAGATATATTCTAAGCAGATACATATAAATATCTGGCATCTAACTACTCCTCCATACTGTGCAGAAGATTATGTTTCACTCTAGGTCTTTTAGTATTCATGTATCACATATAAAAATAAAGAAAGTAGCTATTTATCTCAATTATTAGTATATATTATATGCCATAAGAGCTCTGGTGGCATAGTGCATAAGGCACTTGGCTGCTACCTAGAAGGTCAGTGGTTTAAACCTATCCACTGCTCTGCAGAAGGAAGCTGTGGCGATCTACTTCCATAAAGATTTATAGCCTCAGAAATCCAATGAGGGTCTCTATGAGTCGGTAATGACTCAATGGCAGTGAGTTTGGCAGTTTTTTCTTTATGCCATATAAGGAGCACTTGTGGCACAGTATTAATACATTTGGCTGCTAACCAAAAGGTCAGTAGTTCAAACCCACCAGCCGCTCTGCAGAGGAAAGATGAGGCAGTCCGCTTCCATAAAGATTTATAGCCTTGGAAACTCTATAGAGCAGTTCTACTCTGTCCTATAGTATTGCTACGAGTGAGAGTTGACTTGATGGGTTTCAAGACTATACCACAGACACAAAAAGCAATTTCATTCCCAATCATTTCATAAATATATGCCACTGGCCTCAAAGGAGAGTAGGTAAGCAAATGTGGATGATCAATAAAAAAAATCTATCATGCCCTAGAAAACTACTCAAAGTGTCTGCACAGTTAGGAAATAGCACTGGTGTTATCTTTTTACATACACTGCATTTCATTTAGTTTGCAATGTATACCATTTATTTCAACTTGCCTTGCCTGGGCTTGAATCTTCTGTCACAGACGCCTGAGGCACATCTCCTGTTGACCTTTTCTGCACTTCTGGGGTTGGACATCTTTTCCCTCTGTCTTCCACAGATTTCTTGGCATCAGCAGTTTCTTGTTCACTTCTACTTTGTCTTTTTAGTCCTGTTATTTCTTTGCCCCTCTTTCCTGAGGTTTCTTTATCTTCTTTCTTGGTCTGCTCACCTTCTCTCTTTTCTATTTCTTCTTTTGTTTTTTGTTCCTTCTCAGTGATTTCCTTTTCTTCAACTTCGTCTTTCTTTCTGGCTTTTTGTTCTTGTTCTTCTCTCCTCAGTTTCTCTTTCTGTTCTTCTTGTTGCCTTTCCCTCAGTTCTTTCTCTTGTTTACTTTTCTCCATCAGAAGAGCAGTTTCTGCATGAATACGAGCTTTTTCTTCATCTGTTAAGATGGCAGTTGTTGGAGGAACTACTGGCTTTGTGGAACGATCAGGAATGACTTTTCCATCCTGAGAAGACTGTTGCTCATGGTCTGTACTTTCAGATTTTATATTATGATCATCAGACAATTTTACTGTTGGCTTTTTAGTACGATCAATCTGAATCAACAGAAACAGAGCAAAACATATTTTTGTTAAAATTCAGGAACGTAACCTCAGTTCTTGGGACTGTGTTATGAAAAAAGAACCATCATTTTGTAGAGACACATGTCAGAATGTCTATTTGTAAATCATTCAATGTCAAGATTTCTCATAAGGCAGAACTTAGTGGGAGATAGTCAAACACCACTGACACTGCATCTTTGCTCAACATTTTCAATACACCCAATGCATTGTGTATATGAAAGCCTTAATAATGTCTTCATTCTAAAACACAAACCTGGGCATACCTAGATGTATGTTCTGTTTCCACATATCCAATTACCTATTCAACATCCTCATGTTCAAGCTGCACATGTACCTCAAACCCAATATGGTCGAAAATTTATGATTTTCCCCACAGAGTCATCTTCAATTGTTCCTCATCTAATGGATGTAGCCACTATCCAAAGAGTTATTTAAACCAGAAACCTGAGAGTCTTCTATGATATGTTCTCCCTCTACCTTTCTACAGTCTTGATTGCTTTCCTCCTATATCTTCCCCTCCACTTCCACTACCACCATCCAAGTCTATGTCAACATCCTCTCACCAAGACTACAGCACAAATTCTATCTGGTTTTCCTCTTAACTCCCTTCTAATCTATTTCTCCACATTATAGCCAGAGTAATCATTTAATAATGTAAATCTGACCACATCCCTTCCCTGCTTAAGACCCTATTTTAAAAAGCTATATATTGTATTCAGACTACATCTAAAATCTTGGCCTATAAGGACCTGTGTGGTCCCATCTCTGCCTAACTCTTCAGTCTCCTCTTATATTACTCTTTATACCAGTCATACTTGCCTTTAAAAAAAAAAAAGTTCCTCAAAGATGCTGTATTCTTTCTAAACTCTAGGTCTTTACACAAGCTGTTCCCCTACATAATGCCCACCAGAACGTCAGGTATTGCCTTAAATGCTTCTCCCTCAGAAAAGACTTTCCTGAAGTCTTGGGCTAAAACTAGCCAAAACCCCTGATACATGGTCTCATAATACCCATTCTTTTCCTTGTAGTGATTATTAGGATTCTGATTAAATAATGATTTGTTTAAAATCTGTTTTGCTC
The DNA here is from genome assembly GCF_000298275.1 of Orycteropus afer afer. Taxonomy (NCBI): domain Eukaryota; kingdom Metazoa; phylum Chordata; class Mammalia; order Tubulidentata; family Orycteropodidae; genus Orycteropus; species Orycteropus afer. Next base: position 8,173,453 of record NW_006921613.1, read on the forward strand.
CTACAATATAAGCTCCAGGAGGGTGGAGACTGTATCTGACATGATATCAACAAATCTCTTGCTGAGGAAATGAATAAAATACTCCATAACAACTTTCACAAGATATGAGATACTAATTGGTATCCTTCAAGTTGAGTAATAATTAAACTAAATTTCTGAGATATGAGTTAAATGTTTATTATTACATCTTAACAGCATTACCACACTCTGCACCATTGTCAAAGGTGACCTAATATCATTTCTTGAGAGTACAGTTTACTGAAACAGGGAGAAGTTATGAGCACATCTGCCAGTAACAACCTGCAGTGTTACTACAAAAAGAATTGTCTATTTTCTAACAATAAGGTAGGAAAAGTTAGTGAAGAAGAAATCATTTTTAAGAAAATCAAAGACACATAGAAACAATTAGTCCAAGGGGCTAGTGGACCATAGGAACCTCAGCTTATATGATCTTGAGACCAAATGAATTAGATGGTGCTCAGCTATCACTGTCAACCACTCAGAAAGGGATCAAAATAGGATCAAGTGGGAGAAAACTGTGGAACAAAACTCAAAATAACTAAAAAGGCCAGGTTTACTGGTCTATGATAGAGACTGGTGAAACTCCCAAAACTATGGCCTCTAGCCACCCTCTGGGCCTGGAATTGAATTCACTTCGTGGCTTCCAGCTAAATAAGAGTCAGGCCTATAAAGTGAACAATTACTACTAACCATGGGAGACCAGAATGGCAACATTTGAACAGTGTGATAGCTCAGCAGGAATGCACATGAAAGAAGGACACAGGGAAAAGGTAATCAGAGAAGAAATGAGAAGGAAGCTGTCACATTACAGAGATTACAATCAATCTCATGAGACAAAATGCATACGAACTGTTGAATGAAAAACGAATTTGCTCTATAAACTTTCATCTAAATCACAAGTAAATCATTCTTTCCTCTTCACTTCTTTTTGCCTCTTCATTAAAATAAAAAAATAAATCTATCCTTTCTTCTTTTCTCCATATTATTTGAGAATGAAGAACTACTATGGGAATGAAGTTAACAATATAAGGTGGATGAGGAAGGAAAATAAATGCTATTTATCCACCCACATTTTGGTAGCTCAATCCATTGTTAATTAAACTCAAAAGCATAGCTCTGATCACATCACTCTTAAGTTTAAAATTCTTCAGTGGTTCTCCTACACCTACAGAATAAAAACCAAATCTGATCCAAGTCTCTTGATGACTCTTGTCCATCTTTCTACTACTATCATCATACTCTCATCTTATCTCAAAATCACTCACTATTCCCTCAGCATGCCATGTGCCTTTAGTCAATACTTTTATACTTGTCTCTTCCACTCTCAAATCCTACTTAACTATTAAAGTTCAGCTAAAATACTAACCCTTCCACTAAGACCTAGATGATCCTCTCAGCTAGAACTTCTCTCCTTGCTTTGTGCTCCAATGACTATTACAGTAATTATGATATTCTGTCTTATATTAGGATTGATTTTGTACAGGTCTCTCCTTTTAAACATCTGACAGAATCCATATCTTACTCGTATCTGTAACCCTTCATGTTGTCTTTCATATAGAAAATCCTTTGAAATATATTTCACAAATTGTACATATCTTAGAAAGATATGTTGGGACACCAGAGAATTAGGTCTCAAATATGTTAAGTTGAAAGTAAGTATAGTAACATAAATTCTTTTTGGGAATTTTCAGATTTATATTTTAACAGAAGTTGTTTAATTAATCATGTTTAATTAAATTTAATTAAATTGTTTACTCTTAATCATACTCAATATATAATTAAACTAAATTAAATTAAAACTTATTTTTGGTTGTTAGCTGTCACCAAATTACCTCTAATTCATGGCAATTCCATGTGCTATAGAGTAGAACTGCTCTGTAGGGTTTTCTCGGCTGTAATCATTACAGAGATGCTCTGGGTAAAGCACTGGGCTGCTAATCAAAAAGTTGGCAGTTCGAACCCACCAGGCCCTCCGTGGGAGAAAGATGAAACAGTCTGCTTCCATAAAGATTTACAGCCTTGGAAACTCTATGGGACAATTGTACTATGTTAAGGTTGCTGTAAGTCAGAATAGGTTCACTGGCAGTGGGTTTGGGATTTTTGGTTAATCTTTACAAAGGCAGTTTGCCAGACTTTTCTTTCGTGGAGCTACTGTGTGGGTTCAAATTGCATCATTTAGGTTTGCAGCTGACCACACACTGCTTGTGCCACCCAGGCTCTTAGAGAAGAAATGAACCACTTCATTTTATAACAAATATTAGCAAAGTTTTTACTCACATCCTGCTCCACAGATAAAATATAATCTACTTAAAATATGAAATACTTTTTAAATATATCTGAGGAAAAAAAACTGAAAACAACTAAAAGAATCTTCATGGAAGTGGTTTCCAGAGACTGCAGGGGGCAGAGGGGATGGGAGGTACTGCTTAATGGGGACTAAGTTTCTGTTTGGGGCAATGAGAAAGTTTTGGAAACACACAGTGGTGATGGTTGCACAACATTATGAATATAATCAATGTCTGGAATTATACACTTAAATGGTTAAAATGGAAAATTATGTAATAATATCTTTTACCACAATAAGAAAATACATCTTAATAGAAAGACACAGAGGAAAATTAAATTTAACCTTTCTTTAAATAAAATCTAATGAAAATAAATAAACTGCAATTTTTTAGTATAGTATCTTGAGTACTTTTCAATATTATTATAATGTTAAATCATGGCTGTATCAAATTCTAAGGAAGTAGAACTAAAGTTCTGTTTCCAAACATAATACTGGTATCACACACTGGTCATATGTTAGTTAAACAAACTATTTGGGAAAAGACTATGGGGCAAACTGCCACACAAAAACCTGACAGGGTAGTTCGAGTTCACTGTGGTGAGACAATCGTCTACCAGGACTGACTGTAGTAAACAGACTGCCAGCTTGGTTTGAAATCCTTTGAATGAACTATTCTATTCTTAGTTGTGGCAGTAAAACTTAATTTTTAAATTTTTTTATTGTGATTTGGGTGAAGATTTACAGAGCAAATTTACTTTCTATACAGCAGTTCACATATACTTTGTCTCATGTCACTGACCACAGTTTACCACAATGTAATAGCTCCCCTCCCATTTCCTCCCCATAGTTACCTCTTCCCAGTGTCCATCCCTCCATACTCTCCTGCCCCTTGAGCTGTCTCCCTGTGCATAAGCAGTCCTTCTTTCTCCCATGATTGTGCTCTCCAAGGCATGTATCTACTCGAGGTAAATGTTTAACTCACATGCCTATATTTTGTTTGGCTGGAAACCACAGGTGTGGGTTCAATTCCAGACCTGAAGGGCAGCTAGGGGCCATAGTCTCAGTGGTTCCATGAGGTTCTATCAGACCAGCAAACCTGTTCCCCACCTTTTTTTTGTTTCCCTCCAACTGATTTTGAGTTTTGTTCCACATTGTTCTCCCTCTCTATCCAGGATCTCCCACATAGATCCCCTTCCAAGTGGATGACAGTGGTAGCCGGGCACCATCTAGTTTTTCTGGTCTCCTAGTTGTATAGGCTGCAGATCGGATGGTGTACCAGTCGCTAGGACTAATTGTTTCCATGAATTTTGGTTTTCTTCATTCTTCTTTACTCTGGATGAGGAGAGACCCATCGTTGCATCTAGAGGGCAGCTTGCTAGCTTTTAAGATCCCAGTCACTACTCGCCAAAGTAGGAGGTGGAACAATGTAAAACTTAATTTTAATGAAAAAATTTTACAATAAAAAAGTCCCAAAAGATACAGATTCTTCTTATTGTTACTTTTTTTTCTAAGACAACAGAGGCTATATATAAAACTTCATTTCTATACTACACATTTAATATATTAAAACAAAAGAGACAATAAAGTTGAAAGAAAACCAAGACCATACCTGTGGAATATTCTTTGTAATAGGCACTGGCTGAATTATAGCTGAAACATCAGATTTAGAAGCAGCAACTGGTTCAACTGGAGTTGATACGTTAACTGGTCCCATTCTCTCATCTTGATCATTTTTCAAATCTATATTTCCATCTACTTGAGGAGGCGGCATTTGGACAGCAGTTTTAGAAGGAATTGGTTCTTCCAGTGAGGGGTAAGTAAAATCCACTAAAATCCCCAAAAGAATAATGACACTTTTTAAAGAATAGCAAACCCCATTGTCAGTACTTACATATCTCATGCATGCTGTATGTGACAGTTAAATGTAAACTATGTGACGTGACAACCACACAGTCTTAAAAGAAAAAACTTCCAGGCTGTGGACATCTTTTATACTAAGTGTGTGAAAACAAATTGCTGTCTATAAGGACAAATTTGCACACAGAACTAATAAAATGTTGGTCTGAAGATACAAATAACTTAAAAGTATATTTTACTGTAGCAATTTTAAACAAAAATTTTCACATACATACATGAGATAGACACCTCTTCATTCTTGCCTCGCGGGGGTGGAGTGACTTTAGCATTTGTTGTGTACTGGGGATAGCAAAGGAGCCAGTTTTCATAGCCACCCTCTAAAACTAAAGGCTCATTACGCAGAACAGTTTTACTTTCCCACTATAAAATAAGGAAATAGCATTTTCAATATGGCAGCAGTCTCTCAACAGCTAAAAACACAACAAACATTAATTTTAAAATTGCTCCTGTAAAGACAATTCATCTTCTAAATGATGAAAATTTGGTAACTGAATTAAGAATTCTGCATTAAAACAGCTCATATATCAATCAAGTATTTAAAACCACACAATCCATGGTCTTAGTAGAAAATTAATAAGTAAATATAAAATAAAAATTACCCATAACATCACCACCCAGAGATACCACTTTAGCACTGTGGAGTTTATTTTTGAAAACAGTTTTCTTCAGATACACACTATTTAAAATTGTATTTTTATGAAACAAACTTTATGATGCTGCTTTTCTTTTATTTGAACACCTTCTATTAATAAAAATCTATCATCATTTCTAGTGGCTATATAGTATTTCATTTTATATACACATACATCAAAATTTAATCAGTCATCTCATACTCAGTAACAAATAATGCTGAGATAAATAAGATCCTTACATTGCACACACCCAAGTAACTCCCTTTAGGGTAAACTCCCCAGAAGTGGAATTGCTAACCCAAAGCACATAAACATTTTCAGGCTTTTGATATATATTACTGATCTTTTATAAACAAACAACAACTGGTCTTTGAAAGATCTTTTTTTTGGTGGGAAAAAAAAAAGGTGTGTACTTCTATAGGAATTCCTAGGAGCAAACTGCTGGTTTAAAAAGTGTCTACAATTAAAAGTTGGGTAGATGCTGTCACACTGCCCTTCAAAAAGTTATGCCAATTTATATATCAACAGTGTTTGAGGATGCCTATTATAAATCTTCACAATTTTTACCAAACTGATAGACAAAAATGGTATTATGTTTTAATCAGCGTTTCTTTACTAGGGAAGTTGAGTATCTTCTCATGTTTATTAAACTATTTATATTCTTCTATGACTCAACATCATCATTTATCCATTTTTTATGGAGTGTGCTATTTTCTTGGTGAAAAGTGAATACCCTCTGAACATTATGAAAAATATTTGTTACAAATATTTTTCATGATTGGCATTTTCTTTCTTTATGGTGTTTTTTACATGGTCAAATCTATTGATTTTCCTTTATGGCACTTTGGTTTGGGATCAAGATAATAAAAATATCTACCAATGTTTTCTTCTGGTATTCCATTATTTTAATCAATGCATTTATATCTTTAATCAATTTCAGACTGATTTTGGCCTAAAGAAAGGTAGGGATCCACTTTATGTATTGGCTATGCAGGTGTTCCAAACCATTCATTTCAAACTATCTTTTCCTCACTGATTTATGTCACCTTTACCACTCACTAAATTTTCATAAATCTTAGGTTGAATTCTATGAAATTGCCACTTTTGCAGGTCAAAATCAGTTGATTATTGGCAGTTTTATATGGTTAACCTATACCTGGATTCCTCAGTCTAAAGCATGAACCATGTAAATGTTTTTAAGATATAATGTAATATCAAGTGACCCTCCTGCCACTAGGGTGACTTTTATTCTCACCAGAATTCAGTGTTACCACTCTTCAATAATTTAACAAATAAAAAGTGAGACTTCTTATACTTTGTTAATTTGAACAGTAAAAATGACATTTCATTGTTCTTTTAATTTGCATTTATTTGATCATTAGTAGAGCTATTTTTATGTTTATGCTGACTTCTGTTCATGTCTATGTCCACTGCTCATTTTACTATTTTAAGTATTTTTCTTATTTTGTTGTAAATCTTCAGATTTCAGGTGTTCTAAAGTATTGTCAAAGAGCTCTGGTGGTGTAGTGGTTAAGGCATTTGGTTGTCAATCAAAAAGGTCAGTGGTTCAAACTTACCAGCTGCTCCATGGACAAAAGATGAGGCTGTTTGCTTTTATAAAGATTTACAGCCTTGGAAACCTAATGGGGGGTCACTGTAAGTTAGAATCAACTCAGTGGCAGTGAGTATAGCAGTCAGATACCTGGTGAGCAGGCAGATGCCTGAGGCACTACTGTCATATTTGTTGAGAATATACTGTCATATTTTTTACATATATTTTTGTTTGTCTTTTATCTTAGGATCCTATGTGTTTTTTTTTTTTTCCTTTTATGAAGTCACATCTACCTATTTTTTTTCTTTGGTGACTTCTTTGTCTTTTTATTTTTAAAGTCTAATTCCTGTAACAAAAAATATAAACACATTGGTTTTAGATAATTTCTGAAAATTCTAATATCCTGTTTTACATAGATCAGTTTGCTTTATTATTTGGTGATTTAAAACATTTGTTTTAAATCTGAATAAAGAAACAAACAAAAAAATTACAACCAAAGCAAGATGGGTCCTCTTATTCTTAAGATAAATAGCTAGTCAACATTCCTTCAAAAAACAAGAAGGCTTACAATTCTAATAAACTAACAAAGAAACTTGCTAACCTTGAAAAGTGCATCTTTCAGACTTCGTAGAGTTGTTCCAAGCTGTAGATCTTTTGCAGAACTAAACCAGTCAAGAAGTACCACATAATCCACATTCCCTCTCATTTTCCACGTGTCTTTAGAATCATCTGGGAGATTTGCTTCAATTCGACTAGTAGTGTCTCTAAAATGTATCAAAATTTGGATTGAAGCATCATAATATACTAATATAAAATACTGAATTTTGTTCAACAGCCTGTTATCACACCCCAGCAAACTTTAAGAATACTTTACTACTGTAAAATACTGGAATATATTTTAGTATTTATTAGAAAATAAAAACAGACTCAATTCTGACCCTTTAAAAAAAATGACCAAAGCTAAAAATAGAGGAAGTCATGTGAACATCTCTCTCAGCCAAATATAAACAATGGGGAAAATCTGAGAGACATTATTTATATTTCAATTTTCCTCTGGTGTAGTGCCTAAGGCATTTGACTGCTAACCAGAAGGCTGGTGGTTCAAACCCACCAGCCATTTCTCAGAAGGAAGATTGGGAAACCCAAAGAGGGTTCGCTATGAGTTGGATCCGACTCAATGGCAGAGAGTATAATTAAGGAGCTCTGGTGGTGTAGTGCCTAAGGCATTTGACTGTTAACTAGAAGGCTGGCGGTTCAAACCCACCAGCCACTCTGCAGAAGGAAGAAGGAACAATCTACTTTTGCAAAGATATACCACCTCGGAAACCCATGGAGGTTGCTATGAGTCAGAATCAACTCGATAGCTGTGGATTTGGAATTAATAGTTAATCAAACATCAAATATTTATTCAACAAACAGAGAGTACTTACTATGTGCCACACACTGTTCTAAATGCTCTACAAACATCTCATTGAATCTCTACCATAATTCTATAAGGTAGGTGTTAGATTATTCCCATTTAAGAGATAGGGAAACTGAGGCACAAACTTAAGAAACCTGACCAAGGTTATAATTGGTCAGTGGAGCCACAATTCAAACTCAGGCAATCTGAGTCATGTCCATGCTCTTAGCTGCTTTGCTATGCTCCTTACATCACAAATTGTGTTGAATAATATCAATTCTATATTAAAGCATGTTATTCACTTCCTTTTACTCAGATAAAAGCTAAAGTCATTACAACGGCCTATGAACCTCTATAAAATCCACCACTGCTACTACCCTCCCGTTCTCTTACCTTAATGTTCTTATCTCCAACTACTCACCCCACCCCCACCCCACTTACTCATTTCACTCCAGCCACTGGTTTCCTTTTAAGTTCTGGTTTATCTTGCCTAAAGGATTTTGCTCCTACTGCTGTTGCTTCTGTTTGGAACCTTCTTCCTCCAGGTATCAGTACTCATTCCGTTACCTCAAGACTTGTTCAACTAGTAACTTCCCTGGGAGGCCTTCCTGGATAAACATTTTAATACCCACCCCAATAGGCACACTTGACACTTCAATCTCCATAGCACTTATCAATACCAGTCATATTATACATTTAAATTTTTATTGTCTGTCTCATCTCTCCCTAATTCCCCACTAAAATATAAGCTCTATGAAGGCAAAGATTTTTGTCTGTTCAATGGTTAAGACTCAGCACTCAGAACCATGCTTAACTCATATTAAGTGCTCAATAAATATTTCTGAATGACTGAACAAATAAGTAACATAGATTGACTCTTTCAGGTAAGGAACTTCATAGCAGTTAGTATATAGTAGGCATTTCAGTATTTACCTGATGATACTGACAAGCTGGGCAAGATTGGGGAAACTTGTAGTCACAAATGACACTAAAATGGTTTACACCATGCCCATAACTTTTTTTTTTTCGCTCCATATAATAATGTTGGTTATTATAGTAACCAACATTTTATATTTTGCTGTTGGTTACTGTAGTATAAAAAATAATTTTTTTTTTTTTTAATGAATAGCAGTGAAACACTGGTATACTACTGGAAAACTTTCTGAGTAGCCCTGAAACATTATCTGCTGGAAGATGAGCCCTTCAGGTCAGAAGGAAGGACTGACACAGTGGCTCAACAACGGGCTCAGATATACCAAGATTATAAGGCTGGTGAAGGGGTGGGCAGTGTTTTCCTCTGTTATACATAGGGTCGCTATGAGTCAGAGCTGACTTGACAGCACCTAACACAACAAATATATTCTAGGAAGTTAAAGAGAGAGACAGAAGATGAAGAAACATAAAATATCACCTGACAATATTCTCCCCTGATATGTAATTAGAGATTAGACGAATGCCTGATCAACAAAGAGTGAGAAAAAATGAAATGTGATATTCTTAAAGGCTATTTCTCACTCTAGTGATACATTTGCCTAATATTGTTCTCAGAATTAGGTTCTGCAGAAAACAGTTTGTGAAATAACAATACAAAACTATGTTTCCAAACTTCAGTCTTTCAAGTATCACATCCCAATTTGCTGCAACTCTGTGTCATCTATCCTATTATCTAAAATATTTATTGGAAAATAAATATTTAAGTTTATTTTTAAATGGAACTGTTATCTCCACATACATGGGAAAAGTGCATCGTATGCAAGAAATAAAAGTAATCCTAAAAAATAAAATAACTTGTGCTATATTCACACAATGGAATACCATACAGTAATGAGAATGAACAAATTGCAAACTATACAAAGTAATATGGATGACTCTCATATACAAGGTTGAGTAAAAAAGGCAGACATAGAAGACTACATAATGTATGATTCCACTTATATAAAATATAAACACAGACAAACCAATTGATTCTATAAGAAGTTGATGTTCCCTTAGGTGTGAGGGATTATGGGTGGTGACTGACGGAGGCATATCAGGGGTTTCTGGGTGATGGTCATACTCTGTTTCTTGGTCTCAATGCTAGTTAAATAGATGCATTCAGTTTATGAAAATTCACTAGGCTAAACATTTAGGGTAGGACCAAATTTATACGTATACCATGTTGTTGTTGTTGTTGTTATGTGCCGTCGAGTCATACCTGACTCATAGCGACCCCTCCTTGGGTTTCCGAGGCAGTATCACTACGGAAGTAG
>NW_006921613.1:8184556-8185988 GCF_000298275.1 Orycteropus afer afer
CTTCCTTCCAAGGAGTGGCTGGTGGGTTTGAACTGCCAGCCTTCTGATTAGCAGTCAAGTGCTTTAGCCACTATGCTACCAGAGCTCCTACCACTATGTCATAATAAGTCCTAATGTACAATTTAGCTATGCAAGTAGCTTTAAATCATTTTACAGGTTAAAAGCCTTCTTACCAAAAGAGAAACTTTTTTTTTTTTTTAAATGAAACCCTCGCTAGTGCCAGGTACTGTGCTATGTGTTCATGACAGTGTGTATATTTTCTAATTTAAATCTCCCCAAATGTCTATGAGGTGGGTACTATCACCACTTCACAGATGGAAATGGGCTTAGAAAGGTTAAGTCAGTAGCTAGAAGCAACATAGCTGATAAGTGATAGTTATGATCTGAATAAGAGTCTGACTTCAGAACTTGTATTTGCTTAATTGCTTAGTTATACTGCTTCTTCTTAAATAAAAAGTATTTCTATACTCTTTTTCACCAAATAGCTAAATTAGAATGTCCCGTACATTATCCTTCAGAAAAGGAAAGGTGTGCCATTAAGGAGTGAAGAATGGAAAGGTCAACAGGAAAAGAAGACTACCTTATCACATTTAGTTTGGTGCTAAGTAGTAACATTTATTACTGTCCACAGTTTATAATTTTATCTAAATACATAGTGACCCACCCTGGACTGATGGCTTCTTCAGGAACACTGAGAGAATTTGAAATACAGGAATCCTGATAATCCTGCTTTCTTCGAGCATCCATTATAATCAAGCTGATGTTTTTATCCATCATCATTGTGTATAGTTCCTTTGCTGTGATTGCTCCTTGGAATTGAGAGAGACAGCATAAATGTGGTAAGAGACACCCAATTCCATGTGCTATCCTATCACTAAACACAGGACAAATCTAGCTTTTTCCAGAAAAGCCAAGTGTACCAGGTGTCATATATTTGCTATTCTATCATAACATTTATTACCTTTTAAACTAATGTTTAATGTAATTTAACTTCGTTTTGATATTTATCAAGAAATCAGTTCAAAGATTCAGTTTATAAAGGCTCAAATATCAAAACTTGCTGTTGAAGTTACAATGACATTTGGTATTGCCTCTGTTACTGGTGAAAAATAAAGGAAATGAATGTACATAATGTATGCGAAAAAAACTTATTCTATGGTGGGCATATGAGCTGAATACTTATATTAGGTAGATAGACTCCTTGGAGAGATCAATCATGGGAGAATAGAACGGCTGTGTATGCACAGGGAGACAGCTCAGCGGGCAGGAGTGCATGGGAGGGAAGGACACAGGAAAGAGGTAACTATGGGGAGGAAGTGGGAAGAGAGTTGTTGCATTATGGGAAATTGCAGTCAATGTCATGAGACAAAGTGTATGTGAGCTGCTGTATGGAAAAGGAATTTGCTCTATAAGCTTTCACCCAAATCACAAT
>NW_006921613.1:8186088-8192443 GCF_000298275.1 Orycteropus afer afer
AGAAAATCCAGTATTTACCACAAGTAGTTACTGAGTATAGGATTAGGAATATGTTTATAACAAAGTCATTATCTGTTGCACAGAAGATTTCATGAATGTGATATTGGGGGAATTTTGCTTTAAAAATATCAATTGTTGTTAATATATCTAAACACCTTTTTATAATCATTTGGGATTACAAAATTCTTTCTTATCATGATAAATTACATTTAAATATAACTAGGACAGTCACTTAATATTTTTAGTAGGTAAATATAACATAGTGGCAACTTTCTATACTTGGCTTTCTGATTCCAGTCAGAAATTTGATAAAGAACGGTTAAAACGATACCAGTAGATTAGTTGTAGAATATTCCAAGAGAAAAAAATGTTTAGTGTGCCTGCATTATGTGACAGCTTAAATGAAGATGTGTTAATATTATAACCATCAGAGTAGGTAATTCTATTTTTAAAAACTAAGATATTAACCAGAAATACATCTCCAAACCAGGCCAAACTCACTGCCATCAAGTTGATTCCGACTCATAGCAACCCCATTGAGTCTCCAAGGCTGTAAATTTTTATGGATGCAGACTACCACATCTTTTTGCTGCAGAGCAGCTGGTGGGTACAAACCACTGACCTTTTGGTTAGCAGCCAAATGCCTTAAACACTACACCACCAGAGTTTCTTAGAAAAACATCTATGGTTCAAAAATTATCTAAGGTTCTAAATTTTTTTAAAAAAAAATATCTCTTGAGGGGTCATATAGGGTATAAGGTGTAGAAACCCTCTGCAGTAAACATTTTGACATTTGGTCCTGGTTCCTGAGAGGGGAAAACACCTGAGGCCAATGAGCGGGGCCAACATGACCAAGAAGGACCATGGGAAGTAGGGGTGGGCTTGTGTTTACTCATGATGTAATCCATCACAGCCACATGGTGAGGCCAATAAAAGGCCTTGGGAGCTAGTGGCTCAACGGAGCTTCTGGGTTGGAGCAGGAACATTCTGCTTTCAGGATTATAAGCATGTCACCTATGAACATGGAAGTTCTGTATCAAGACCCCTCCTGGACCCTGACCTTTGTGTTTGAATACTTTTTTCCTTCTAGATTGAAAAAAGCCCTTTCCTTGCAGTTTGTGAGTTGTTCCATAGGGTTACTGGAGCTAAGAAATAGAGACTGGCACTCACTGACCTAGCCTCAGATGAACAGGAATGAGAGAGAAATGGCTGCACTAGCAGTTGGACTCTGAACTGAGCAGGGAAGGGAAGCTGAGATTTTCCTGGACTGGTCTGATATCGCACGCAGGCTATTTGAAAAACTGTAGATTTCCAAATTTTCCTAGAGTAACAAGCCAAAAGCTTGTTATTTGCGTTCCACATCAGGTTTGGCAAACTATAGCCACCTGTTTTTATTGAAACAAGGGCCAAAGTCATTTGTTTACATGTTATCTATGGCTGCTTTTCCACTACAACAGCAGAGCTGAAAAGCTGTGACAGAGACCAGAGGACTCCCAGGTCTAAAGTATTTACTATCCATTCTACATGATGCTTAACTTACAGCCACTAAGGAAAGATTAGTTTACTATTTTTTTTAAGAAGACTAACAACAACACAAAACCTATGTAAAACTTCTGACATTTTAAATTTATTTTGGAGGGCAAAAGGGCAACCCGTCAAAAATTTCACCTGAGGGGAAAGATTGAAAAGCTCTTAAATATGTATAGAATTGCTTTTGCAATGAGCTGTGTGAAGAAGGCAGTCATAGTAACTCCTATGTTAAAGTACCTACAGCTGTTAATAACCATCTTACTTTTCTACTATCACAGTCATTTTGACAAAAAAAGACTAAACAAATTGAGAACAAACCACTGAGAAGGGTAATAACTCAGCAGAATGAGATACAAAGGAACATATGTTAAAACTAATCTTAGCATGAATTAGTAAGTTTTTATGAAAGTATCTTAGTGGATTCACAGTTCATTTCTTTTAAATTGTTGTATGGCAATATTTTAAGTCCAGAATTTATTTTATCATTAGCATGTAATTATATTTAAGTTAAATGTTCTCTAAAAGAGGAAAAATCTCTCCAATAGGCAAAAGCAACTATCTAAGTCTTGCTTTTAGGTCACATATTTGTGACTGAATCATCAATGCTACCTATTGTTAACATCCAAATGTTTAGATTTTTTGAAGGAAATAAAGAAGCACCTTGAATGTCAAAAGGACTTAACTATGCCTGACTCAAGCCATGGTATTTTCAATCACCTCGTACACATGTGAAAGGTGGAATAAGGAAGATTGAAGGATTACTGATGCATTTGAATTGTAGTGCTGGCAAAGAATATTGACTATATCATAGACTGCCAGAAGAATGGACAAATCTGCCTTGAAGAAGTACAGCAAAAATGCTCCTTAGAAGCAAAGATGGTAAGACTTTGTCTCATGTACTTTAGACATGTTATCAAGAAAGACCAGTCCCTAGAGAAGGATATCATGCTTGTAAAGCAGACAGTCAGCAACAAAGAGGAAGACCCTCAGTGAGATGGACTGACACAGTGGCTGCAACAAAAGACTCTCACAGCAACGCTTATGAGGACGGGGCAGGACTGGGCTGTGTTTCGTTCTATGATACACAGGACCACTATGAGCTGGAATTGACTTGATGGCACCTAATAACAACAGCATATAGAGTTCACTAGGTATTCTAAATTTTTTTTAAAACATAAATTAACCTATTCAATCCTCACAATAATCCTAGGAATTAAGTACTATTATTATCTTCATTTGATAGCTGGGTATACCAAGGCAAAGAGGTTAAGTAACTTGCTTAACATCACATGGAAATTCAGGGAAGAGTCAGTATTTCAAATTTAGGCAGTGTGACTCCTGAGAGTCCATGCTGTTAACTATGCTGAACTGCATCTCTAGAAGAAAGCAAGGATAAACTCTGGCTTTGATGTTTTCAATTACATACTACTGTATTTTATCATATCACTAAGACTAAAATTATTTACAAAATATCCTCCATGGTACAAAAACACAGAAGCTATCAACACATTTTCAATATAATTGTATAGGCAGGCTAGGAAAAATGATAAAGCTTACACAGAGATTAGATACAATGTTAAGAATTTTATTGTGTAAAATCTGAAGTTTAGCCTGATTAAAGAAGATCTCAATAACCTAAAAGAATTCCCCCTTTCTGCACACACTTACCTCTCTTTGTGGTCTCATTTTTTTCACTCATTTCACCATTGATCTAGTTCATAGGGGGAAGAAAAAAATTTCAACTTTAAAAGAATCAGAAACTTTCACAGAAATGAAAGCCCAACTTTAATACTTTATTGAAACAAAAAGCCTAGGAAATTGAGTGTGCAAAGTACTGGCATTTTAGAGAAACACAGATGAATAGTAATGACATTCTCATGTTATGCTAGCAGTTGACAACAGCTAAAATAACTAGCTGTATATCACAATCATGACATTTCTTCAAATTTTTCTTCACTTAATGGCTAAATATTATGTAAAAGCCCAAGATGTTATAGAAATTCAATACTTAATTAAGTTAGAAAATAAATAAAGAACTTCTTATAATGAATCAGAAATTCTGCTTATTCCATGTAGTGTCCTCAATTACCTAATTAAACAAAAACTTAGCAATGCAAAGCAATAACCAAAAACACCCAAACCGTTATTGTAGAGCCACTTCCGACTCACAGTGACCATACAGGACAGGGTACAACTGCCCCATATGGTTTCCTAGGCTGTAATCTTTATGGAACCAGAGCCACATCTTTCTCCTGGGGAGCAGGAGGGTTTGAATCACCAAACTTTTGTTTAGCAGCAAGCACTTAGCCACTATGCCACGAGGGCGCCTTGATAACTAATAAGTACTTACTAATTTACATTTTCTAACCAAGGCAACAGGGCAAAATACTGTAAGGTAATAATCTATTTTACAAATGGGAAAACCAAGGACTCGTTTGAAGCTATTGATCACTAAAAGTAGGAATTGTATGTGCTTCTTACTACGATACAATATGAAATATACAGTATAATCCATGAAGCATTCTTGCCAAAAAAAAAACGCCTGGTTTAATCTAATTAGATTGAATCTAATTAAGCCTTTAGCTCCAACTTCCACCCTACAAGAGGCACAGAAGATAGAAGAGCAAATTAAATGACACCAAGAGAAAGCAATCAGACAAATCCAGAATGTGGATCATTTTACAGGACTGAGCCAGTACTAAAACGTCAATGCATCAAAAAGCAAGAAGGGGGACTGAAGCAGAGGTTATTATTACCATAGAGATTTAAGAGATGTAACAACCAAAAGAAGAGTGGACCTTGTCTGGGTCTTCATTTAAACAAATCAACTATAAAAAAGACATTTTGAGACAATGCTGGAAATTTGAACATAACTGGGTATTAGATTATCAGAATTACTGCTAATGTTTTGAGGTGAGAAAATAGCATTGTGAATAAGAAAATGTCTTTTTGAAATGCATACTGAAATATTAGGAGTAAAATGATAAGTTATCTGGAATTTGCTTTGAAATACTCCAGCCAAAGAAAAGGAGGGGGGAGACAAAAAATATAGCAAAATGTTAAACTGATTACTGAAGCTGGATGGTAGAGGTTCCTTGTATTCTCTTTTCAAAATAAAAAGGCTAAATGAAAGTAAAAGTAGCAAAAAGTGCTTGCTTCTATTGTTGGACAGGCAGCAAAATGAAAAGATTTAAAAAGCACCTTTCACATAGTTCTTTCAAGTCTTATTTTTTTATATCAGTCATTTGACCTATCAATGAACATCTTCCTAAGGCAGTATTACTTATCTTGTAAGTTCCTAGAATTAAAAGACCAGATTTCTTCTTTTTACATCTGTTATGGGCAACACACACAATTATCACAAGTAGCTAGACAAGTACTTCTTAAACCGATAATGATCCACATACAAATAGTAGCAGAAAGCACAAAATTCTTTAAACAATTAAAGCAGAAGTCTTTCCCTGGATTTCAATATATTTTAGGAAGGGCAGTTTCTAAGGAGGTGAAGGGAGGGAGGAACAATGACATCTGGCAGATTTAGAGTCACTGATGGCTTTTGGCCAACAGAAGATATAGCAGAAAAGACTACAAGGAGTTGCTGAACAATATGGAAAGAGAGGACAAGAAAAAGCAAAGAGAAATTGGGGAAGAGAAAGAAGAAAAAAGCTAAGGCGAGAAAGAATGAGACCCCAGAAACAGATGAAAGGTTTGACACCAAATCATTCTTTTACTGTAAACTATACTCATTAAACAAGAAGAAATCTTAAAGATCATCTGTTTCAAGACCCTCATTTGGAAAATGAGAAAACTTAAGTTCCAATACAGTTAAGCAAACTTGACAACAGATCAGAACTCAGATACACTGACTCACAGTTTAAATGCTCTTTCCACTGCTCTCACTTACTTTATAGTGGATTTTTTTTTTTTTTTTTTAAAAAAAAGCAGACTGTATTTCTCTAAAAGTGCATAAAAATGCTAGAATATTTAATTCAATTTCTAATGAAAATACATTAAATTTTACCCTTGTTGCCCGAGAGAACGTCACACTGGAACCCCAACTATTCTTAAGCAAATCATCCCACAAGCAAAACCAACAAACTTCAAATACCTTTTGGGTTTTGTCTTTGTAATCCAATGTATTCTCCAAAGAACTTTTAGTTGACATACTACCATCCTCTCTTCCTGCTTCCTGCCTTTTCTGTTTTTGTAGTTGCTCTTCCTCCTGTCTTTCCTTTTCTTCAAGTTTTTTCCGAACTTCAGCTTCTTCATATCTAGTTAAAAAAAGAAGTCAAGATTGTGGCATGATTGTAAAAAGAATTCCAGTTCCACAAAATTAGTATCCTGCTGTGGGTATCTCATGGCTTCATACTCTCTCTCCAACTGAAATTCAACTGCCAGTGTTCTGTTGAAAACCATAGCTTATAAATTAATACTTTGAGGCCATTTATAGACTTATTTCAAATTGCCCAAAAATTTAAAAAAGAAACTCCATGTTCTCAAATTGAAGCTATTTAATGCTCTTTTTGTTCCTCCCCTCACTAAAGTCAACCTTTTAATGATTAAAAAATGTTGCAGTTTCATTTTCAAAGAATTTATAATCCCCAAATTCTCTCTGAAAAAAAAAAATCCAAATATCAAGCTTGTGTTCATGATTGTTGTTGTTGTTAAGTGCCGTCGAGTAGTTTCCGACTCATAGTGACCCCATGCACAGCAGAACGAAACACTGCCCAATCCCGCACCAGCCCCACAATCCCTGCTATACTCGAGCCCATCATCGCAGCCACTGTATCAATCCATCTCGTTGAAGGCCTCCCCCTCTTTCGTC
>NW_006921613.1:8197058-8199293 GCF_000298275.1 Orycteropus afer afer
GAACACTCTTCTCTTTGGCTTCCTGGGTTCCACCCCTTCCTCCTGCTCTTCCGGCCTGCTACTCTGTGCTACGCCTGTGCTTACCTTGCTCCCGAAGACCCGGTCCCTCTCGGTAGGGTAACAAGGGAACGTGTTCAGTGCAGATCAGTGAGTAAGCACTGTGTTCATGATACAGAGTGAAAATGTATCCAAAAGTAAAATGAACATTTAAAAATATATTACCACACACAAAAACACAGGATTACTATGATGACCAGGTTACATTTTTTAAAATGGGTGAATTCATTGGAATTTCCAATTTGTGGGAAATTAAACAGCTATCTTAACCTGTAGTCAGCATATTACAGGCTACTGCCAAATGAGATTATATTTTATCAGGGACTGCAACCTTATTTGCTTAGTAATGCCTGAGTTTCAAATTTAAAAAAACAAAAAAAGAACGAGAGAGAGGAAGAGAAAAGATAAGAGGAAGAGAAAAGGAGGGTGGCAGTGGTGGTGATGAATATATCATTATGGTCAATAATCGGTACAGAATGAACAGTCAATTTTACTATTCTTTATGTACTTACATTTTGAATGAATATTTCATAATTAAAATTTTCTAAATGAAAAAAATAAGATAATACTAAGGAAACAGTGACTACTCAAAGAACTGTGCCAGCTTCATATATTAAAAACTTTAAGCTAATTTAAAATGATTTCCTACATGTTATCTATCAATAAGAGAGTTCTAATTGATAAGCATCCACATAAAAAATCAAATCAAACGAGTTGTTGAAATTCCAACTTACGGTGACCCCAGTGTATCAGAGCACAGCTGTGCTCCATAGGGTTTTAGTGGCTGACTTTCCAAAAGCAGACTACCAAGCCTTGCTTCTGAGGTACCTCTGGTAGACTGATACCTCTTACATTTCAGTTAGTAGCCAAACACCTTAGCCATTTGCACCATCCAGGAGCTCCAATCTAAATACACTCTATCAGTGTTTGTGCGATGCAGTTAAGATAGTGCTTAGAGGGAAATTTATAGCATTAAATGCTTCTATTAGAAAAACATAAAAGTATAAAATCAATGACTGAATGTTATTATCTTAAGAAGTTAAAAAACAATGAACAAAAGAAACCCAAAGTATATAGGAGCTCAGGCAGCAGCCCCCAGTGTGCCCTTCACCTGAGACTACCCTATACTCCTCCTCCGCATTCCCAGTGTCACAGAGCCGGGTGGAGCTCAGCAGCCACCACAGTGGGCACTATGGCTTTTGGAGTAACTATGAAGGAAGAAGTCATCAAAGTTTTTAATGATCATGAAAGTAAGGAAATCTTCTACAAAAGAGATTTTTTGGGAAAAAAAATGAACGAAAGAAAAAAAGCGGTCCTCTTCTGTTTAAGTGATGACAAAAGACAACTATAGAGGAAGCAAAGCCAATCTTGGGGTTGATATTGGTGATGCTGTACATATCTTTTCTGAATGACTGCCAGCATGCTTTGGACGATGCCACATACAAAAGAGTCTAGAAAGAAGACCTAGTGCTTACATTCTGGGCTCCTGAAAATATACCTTTAAAAAGCAGATGGTTTATGCTAGCTCTAAATATTCCATTAAAAAGAAATTTACAGATATTAAACATAAGTGACAAGTAAATGGCTTGGGTGGTATTAAGGACTGCAATACTCAGAAAGAAATTGGGAGGCAATACAGCAGTTTCACTTGAAGAAAAACCCTCATAAAATGCAGTCAACTGCCTTCTGGATCTTAAGGAGGTTCCACTTCTCCAGCTCAGTCAACAGGAACAATATTAGGGTCTTTTTTTCCCCCCTCCCCACCCCACTGGGCCCTTTCAACACATAAAGGAAGGAGATATCACTCATTTAAGCAGCCTATCAGTTATTGTCATTAGACTGTTAATACTGTTACTTTTTAAATAGAAGCCAAGAAATGCTTTTTCTGTTATACTTTAGCCAAAAACAACTGTTTATATACCTGCAGCAAGACCTACAAAGAATGTGATTGCAGACTACTGTAAAGAGTAAGCTAATCGAATGCCTTGAAAGTACTATCCACTGAGCAGATTATAAACTTTTTTCCATATTATTTATTGCTATATTTGGATGCAGTTACATGAGTCTCAGGAATTCATACACTTCACCTGCCTTGGCAATCCTATTTTTGCAACATGGCAGCACATATTTAACACTGTGCATCACAAGCACTTTTTTTTTTTTAATTTTATTTTGATT
>NW_006921613.1:8201848-8206189 GCF_000298275.1 Orycteropus afer afer
TATGAAGGGATGGACACTGGGAGGAGGTAACTTTGGGGAGGAAGTGGGAGCATTGTAATGTTGGTCAATGACATGAGACAAAGTATATGTGAACTGCTATATGAAAAGTGAATTTACTCTGTAAATCTTCACCCAAATCCTAATTTAAAAAAAAAAAAAAATGCCCACATTATAACAAAAACTGTGGTATATTAAAAATAAATAAATAAAACAAACAAAGAAATCCAACAAATATGTAAGAGGAAATAAATGATAAAGCTATACTGGGGGAATAAACAGAATCAGTCTTTCATTCTTAATTAGAACAACTGCTAGGCTGAAATCTATGGCAGGGCTTTATCACACAAACTATGTTATATTTAGATTTAAAAGAAAGACTTTTCACTCATTTAAGTAGTCATTAAAATAAGAGTCTTCTGGAACAAATGAATCTAGTTTTGTTCACTGAGAGTGGCTTCACTCTGAGGAAAAAGATGTATAATACCAGTCACAGCAAAAAGAATCAAATACTGCAGCTAGTGGTGGTTCAGTCACTGCTGAGACTGAGGGAGATTTCTGCTAAGAACTGAGTTTTAAGTGCTTCAACCCATTCTGAGATGACATAGCCTTTCCAAAAATATTCATTAATAACAGAGATAACAATTCTTTATTTACTCTAACCCACTAGCCAGGAGAAAGAAGAGGCAGTCTGCTTCCGTAAAGATGTAAAGATTAACAGCTTTAGAAACTCTATGGGGCAGTTCTACTCCATCCCATGGGGTAACTGCGAGTCACAACTGACTTGATGGCAGTGAGTGGCATGCATTCCTTATTTAAGGACATTAGTCTTTGTGGTTTTATCTGCAATTTCTAAAGGATATTAAAAAAATGCTTTAAAAAGCACTTTAAAAAATCTAAATGCTATAAATTTTTAAAATCAGTATTATTAAAATAAAATACACAGAGATAAAAGTGAATGACAACTTCCTATAGGATTTACAAAAAGAGATGTTTTAGCGTGTTATATCTTCTAATACCCAGTGATAAATGGATTCACAAATCTCTAACAGGATCATGTTACTGGTATGCTCGTTTCCCCAGCTTCTCTATGGCACTGTGTGAGAACCTGGCAATGGAACAGCAAGCAGGCATTAACATCTGTATCTCCCTGGGATTACCAAGTCCAGATTTTTCTGCCTATTTTATAGGCCAGTATCTATTTCACTTTTCCAAAATAAATGACAGGCTTGCAACAAGGTACAAAATTATGCAGATTTTTCCCTGGCCCTTTCAATGTAAATCACCAGAGTTCCGGAAAGAAGGGTATTACAGAACAAGAATGTTTCCACCATTAATAGCAGAAATAATCATCATGGCAAACACTTACCAAGTACTTACTATGTACAGATATTGAGCTAAGTATTTACATGTGTTAATTTACCTAATTACTCACCAACTCTATAAAGTGGGTTTTATTATTAACCCCATTTTACAGATAAGGAAACTGAGAACAGGGAGGCTAAGTAATTTACCCAAGATCATACAACTAGTACATAGAAGAACTGGGATTCAACCAGGGAGCCTGCCACTTGCACTTACACAGTGCTCTATATTATTTCTCTAGCAGTATTTCTAGGAGGCCTGGTAAAACAACGGTTAAGCATTCAACTGCTAACCAAAAGGTTGGCAGTTTGAAACCACCAGCCACTCCACAGAAGAAAAGACCTGATCTGCTCCTGTAAAGATGACATCCTAGGAAACCTACAGGGCAGTTCTACTCTGTCCTATAAAGTCACTATGAGTTGGAATCAACTTGACGGCACACCACCAACAGCAGTGTTCCATCCTAGAACAACATGTGAATTGTACTTATGAACACTATAAACCTTTTTTTTTTTTTTAAATTGTGCTTTGGGTGCAAATTTATAGAGCAAAATTTGTTTTACATTCATCAGTTGGTGTACATTTGGTTTCACTCCCTGATTACCATCCCCAACCCTAACCTACTCTCCTCTTCTCCCTTTCCTGTGACACCCCCCATCCCTGTCCCCTTCTTGGTTATGCAGTCCTGTCTGTCAGTTTTCCCTCCATGTGAATGCTGCCCCTCTGGTGCCCCATGGCCAATTGCTCCAAGGGTGTATCTCTGTAGCGTAGGTGGGTGCATTGCTCTGGGTTGGGTGTTCTGCATGTAAATCTTACTACTGTTGGGCTGATAGCCAGTCCTTGGGAGTGAGTCTTATCCCAGGCCTGAAGTGTATCTCAGGGCCATAGTCTTGGGGGTCCCACCAGACTCCATCCAACCAGTAATTCTGATCATTACTGTGTTTTTGAAATTTATCCCACAGTTTTCCTCCCACTCCATATAGGATCTCCAGTTTTGATACCTTCCTGAGTGGTTGGCATTAGTAGCCATGCACCATCTAGTTCTTCTGGTCTCAAAATGTCATATCCTAGGGCTGATTGTTTCTAAATGCCCTTGTTTTTCTTCACTCTTCTTCACTTCAGATGAGAGGACAACATTAGCTTCATCTTAGATGGCCGCTTGAAAGCTTTTAAGACCTCAGTTGCTACTCACCAAAGTAGGTTGGGGAGCAGGATTTTTAGTATTATGTTGTGCCAGTTGAGCCTGGTGTCCCCCAATACTATGGTCCTGGGTCGGCAGACCAGGTGGTTCTTTCTCTCAAGGTGTTTGTCTGTCTCTGGGGGATTACTTCAAGTTTGTCTTCTGTTGCTTATGTAATAATTGCAGTTATTTTCTATCATTAGTATCTGCAGGATTATTCTCAGCTGAACCTATCATTGGTCTAGAGTATATTCCTGTTCACCAAGGCCCATCTGATCTTCTCAGTTGTCTATGCATTTCTCTGTAGTCTGGTGTTTGGTGTTAGTGGTAATACAGTATTGTGCATATACTGGTATTAGCTTCTGTCATCTATATCTTATGTGAACAATTTGGTGTCCTCCCTTTCCCCAATGTTATCATGCTGTTCACAGACTCTTTCCATACTGTTCTTCCCCTTAACCAATTCAGTGTGTGGCCCACACTAGTCTGACATTTTCCCCTCCCCTTTCTTCCTAGCCCCAGTAACCTACAAAGTGAGTTCACTTCCTTAAGCAAACCCTTCCTTGACTTTTTAGATTTATGGGCTTATACAATATTTGTCCTTCTGTGATTGACTTATTTCACTCAGCATAATGTCCTCCAGGTTCATCCACGTTGTGAGATGATTCGCGCATTCTTCTTTGTTCTTTAATGTAGCATAGTATTCCACTGTGTGAATGTACCATAATTTGGTTTTCATTCATCTGTTGATGGACATTTAGGTTGTTTCCATCTCTTTCTTATACTGAATTGTGCTGCGATGAACATAGAGGTGTGCATATATCTGTTTGTGTTCTGCCACTCACCTCTTTAGGATATATACCTAGTAATGGAATTGCTGTGTCAAATGGTATTTCTATTTTCAGTTTTTTAAGGAAATACCATACCATTTGCCATAATGATTGTAGCATTTTACAATCCCACCAGCAGTGTATGAGAGTTTCAATCTCTCCACAACCTTGCCAGCATTTGTTACTGTCTGTCTTGTTGAACTTCGCTATTATTGCCGGGGTGAGATAATATCTCATTTTGTTTTGATTTGCATCTCTCTAATAGCTAATGATTGTGAGCAATCCATCATGAATTTGTTGCCCACCAGCATATCATCTTTAGTGAAGTGTTTGCTCATGTCCCTTACCCATTTTTGAATTGGATTGTTTGTCTGTTTGGTGTTGAGGCAATGAAGTTTTCTATAAATTTTGGAAATAAGTCCTTTGTCAGATATGTCATGAACAAATATTTTCTCCTAATCTGTCAGTTCTCTTTTTACCCTTTTGGAGAAGTCTTTCAATATACATAATAATTTAATTTTTAAAAGGTCCCAGTCATCTAGCTTCTCTTCCACCTCCTGTGCATTCTGGGTTATGCTTGATAGTCTATTTATACCATAAATTAGGGCCTCTAGATTGACCCATATGAGCTTTGTGGTTTGGGGTTTTACATTTCATTCTTTGATCCAACTTGAATTTATTTTTGTGTATGGGGTGAGGTATGGGTCTTTTTTTTCATTTTTCTGCAGGTGATACCCAATTTTGCCAGCACCATTTGTCAAAGAGGCTATATCTTCCCCCATTTAATGGGTTTTGGACCTTTGTTGAAGATCAGCTGTCCATAGATGGATGGGTCTATTTCTGCATTTTTGATTCTGTTCCATTGGTCTGTCATTGTACCAATACCATGCTATATAGTAGGTTTAGAGATCCAGGAGTGTGAGACCCCCTCCTTTCTTTTTCTTCTTCAGTAGTGCTTTGCTTATCTGA
>NW_006921613.1:8206289-8219115 GCF_000298275.1 Orycteropus afer afer
AATTGTGCTTTGGGTGCAAATTTATAGAGCAAAATTTGTTTTACATTCATCAGTTGGTGTACATTTGATTTCATGCCCTGATTACCCAACCATAACCCACTTTCCGTTCCTTCCTTCCCTGTGACCTCCCACCCTGTGCCCTTCTTAACTATGCACTCCTGTCTGTCTAGCTTTCCCTCCATGTGAATGCTGCCCCTCTGGTGCCCCATAGCTGATTCCTCCAAGGGGTGTATCTCCACAGAGTAGGTGGGTGCATTGTCCTGGGTTGGGTATTCTGCATGTAAGTCTTTCTACTGTTGGTCTGTGAGCCAATCCTTGGAAGTAAGTCCTATCCCAGGCCCAAAGGGTAATCCAGGGAGTCTTGGGGGTCCCACTGGACTCCATCCGACCAGTAATTTTAGTCATTATTGTGGCTACAAGCTTTTTGAAACACCAAATTCATTTCTAACTTATAACTGATCAGTTACAGTTGAATTTTAGTAAGAGGCTCAAGGATAAAATTGGTATTAATTCAGTCTCAGTAAGTTTGATCACAAATGTCATATAACCAAAACCAAGGTTTCTTCTCTCTCTCTCTCTCTCTCTCTCTCTCTCTCTCTCTTAAAGCCAGTCAAGATGCTATATATCTAGTCCTGATCTGTTGTTCTGAATACAGAGTAAGACCAACATTGCCTGCATCTTCCGGTTGCATTTTAAGACTCAGTCATTTGTGGCTCATGTCATTGATGATGCCTTAACAATGTAATTCCTGATGACAATGTGGATTACAAAAAGATTACTAGGGCTCCATTAAAAAGTTTTATGGTAATAATCTAGATATTTGAGAAGCTTACAACCTTCTCATTATGTTTTAGCACACAGAAAGCACATAACCAACAATAACAGAAAATAAATTGGACTTATCAACTAAGATAAAGCTTGTATTTATGTAAGATACATTCTTGTAAAATATATGAAAATATACTAGCTTTTCTCTGATGTATAAAAATTTTAGAGGCACTCAATGAATCACATTCTATCCATGCAAGGGTTTCTGCCTTTCCTGTTCCTTTACCAGCAGAGAAATAACTGAAATACTGCTAAAACACAGATGCTTCATATCAAAGCACTACAAAGCTTAGGAAAGTAACATTTTAAGTGAAAATCAGCTTTCCACACACTCACTGCTGTCAAGCCAGATCTGACTCATACAACCCCTCCCTGAGTTACCGAGGCTGTATCTCTATGGAAGTAGATTGCCCAATCTTCCTTCCGAGGAGTGGCTGGTGGGTTTGAACCATCAGCCTTCTGGTTAGCAGTCAAATGCCTTAGACGCCATCACCAGAGCTCCTAGACAGTGCTTTAAAAATTCCATAATCAATTCTATTTTTAAAATAAACATTTAGAAATGGCTGACTGAAGCCCTGCAGCAGGATATGTTCAAAATGAGCCTAGAACATCTATCACATGGAAAGGAAGCTATCAATTGTCAAAATAATAAAAATAATACAGAAAGAGTAACATCTGTTTCTGGAATGAGTAGCCGTGAGCTCTTACATGTGTAAGAAGCAAGGACAGGTAGCCTAAATCCAATCTGAAAGCAGGAAGGAAAAAACTTTAAGTCCCTCTTTCCTCCTGTTTGTTCTCTCAGTCTCATCTTACCCTTTACCTTGCCATTTGTCCCACTTCTTCACCCTCCATAAATCCACTCAAGTAAAGCTAATGTGTCTTGTACTTTGGAGCTTTAGTTGGCAAGTTGAAGTGAGATGAAAACATGGTCTCCATCTGACGCTGACTTCTGGCTTCTTTGCCTACTGGCTAGCTACCTAAGCCCTTTTACCAGGATTGTAATACCTCCCAATTTGGCAAAATTAATCCAAAACCATCCCTAACATGAACGTAAAAGAAAAAGGTAAGTGTATAAATATTTGATAAATATTCCCTAATGGTGATGCTTAAATTTATTTTCTGGCCATGTAACTAGGTCTGTTTGCTTCCTATTGTTGAAGGTACGAAGCCAGCCTATGCAGGCCACTAACGCAAAATTGTTTAGTGGAATCTGGAACTGGAATAGAAACATATATTCTAATGCCAGGTGACCAGGCAGAATTTAGGAGAAAATGTATTCCAAAGTGTTCAGGGCTTTTACCTTAAAGCTACAGACTATCCACCAAAACTCTGGAGAACGTATCTTTGAGGTCCTTTCTCAGAATGCTGACCTTACAAAATAGAAATCCTTACAGGTACAGATTTCAGAGACTGAAAGGTGGAGAGGAACTCTATGGTTGACTCATTACAAGAGAATTAGTATAGGACAGATGGGAGGGTGTTAACATAGAGGTGCTCTAGCATTTCTTAAGCTGCAAGAACTGAAGAAAAAATTCAAGCCTCAAGTTGTGATACTGAAAGATTCTATGGGTAAAATATTGAATGATGCAGGAAACATCTAAAGAAGATGGTTGAAATACACAGAGTCACTGTACCAAAAAGAATTGGTCAATGTTCATCCATTTCAGGAGATAACATATGATCAAAAACCAAGGATACTGAAGGAAGAAGTCAAAGCTGCACTGAAGGAACTGGCGAAAAACAAGGCTCTAGGAATTGAAGGCATGCCCACTGAGATGTTTCAACAAACAGATGTCACACTGGAGACACTTGCTTGGCTTGGCCAAGGGATTTGAGAGACAGCTACCTGGCCAAGTGACTGGAAGAGATCCATATCTGTACCTATTCCAAAGAAACGTGAGCCCACAGAATGTGGAAATTATCAAACAATATTAGTATCACACACAAGTGAAATCTTACTGAAGATCATTCAAAAACAGTTGCAGCAGTACACTGACAGAGAATCAGAAATGCAAGGTGGATTCAGAAGAGGACGTGGAATGAGGGATATCATTGCTGATGTCAGATGGATCTTGGCTGTCAGCACAGAATACCAGAAAGATATTTACTTGTGTTTTATTAACTATGAAAAAGGTTTTGATTATGTGGATCATAACAAATTATGGATAACATTGAGAAGAACGAGAATTCCAGAACAGTTAACTGTACTCGTGAGGAACCTGTACATAGATGCAGAAGCTGTTGTTCAAACACAACAAGGGGACACTGCATGGTTTAAAATCAGGAAAAGAGTGCATCAGGGTTAATATTTTCACCATACTTATTCAATCTGTATGCCGAGCAAATAATCCAAGAAGCTGGACTATATGAAGAAGGATGTGGCATCAGGATTAGAGGAAGGCTCATTAACAACCTGCGATACGCAGACAACACAACTTTGCTTGTCAAAAGTGAGGATGGCTTAAAGCACTTACTGATGAAGATTAAAGACTTCAGTCTGCAGTATGGATTCAACATAAAGAAAACGAAGATCCTCACAACTGGGCCAGTAAGCAGCATCACAATAAATGGAGAAAAGATTGAAGTGGTCAAAGACCTCACATTACTTGGTTCTACAATCAACACCAATGGAAGCAGCAGTCAAGACATCAAGTGACAGATTGCACTGGGCAGATCTGCTGCAAAAGACCTCTTTAAATTGCTGAAAAGCAAAGATGTCTCCTTGAAGACAACGGCATCCATTTGTTGAAACATCTCAGTGGGTATCCTGTCAATTCCTGGAGCCTTGTTTTTTGCTAATTCCTTCAGTGCAGCTTTGACTTCTTCCCTCAATACCACTGGTTCTTGATCATATGCCACCTCCTGAAATGGATGAATATCAACCAATTCTTTTTGGTACAGTGTCTCTGTGTATTTCTTCTGTTGTCTTTTGATGTTTCCTGCATCATTCAATATTTTGCCCATAGAATCTCTTTCAATATCAAAACTCGAGGCTTCAATTTTTTCTTCAGTTCTTTCAGGTTGAGGAATACCAAGTGTGTTCTTCCCTTTTGGTTTTCTAACTCCAGGTCTTTGCACATTTCATTATAACTGATTTTATCTTCTCAAGCTGCTCTTTGAAATCTTCTGTTCAGCTCTTTTATCTTGTCATTTCTTCCATTTGCTTTAGCTACTCTCCGCTCAAGGACAAGTTTCAGTCTCTTCTGACATCCATTTTGGCTTTTTTCTTCTTCCTTGTCTTTTAAATGACCTTTCGCTGTCTTCATGGATGATGTTCTTGATGTCATCCCACAATTCCTCTGTTTTCCGGTCACTGGTGTTCAATTCATCAAATCTATTTTTTAGATGGTTTCTAAATTCAGGAGGGATATAATCAAGGTCATATTTTGACTCTCGTGGAATTGTTTTAATTTTCTTCAGCTTCAACTTGAACTTGCATATGAGCAATTGATGGTCTGTTCCATTCAGCTCCTGTCTTTGTTTTGGCTGAAGATATTAAGCTTCTCCATCGCCTACTGCCACAGATGTAGCTGATCTGATTCCTCCATCTGGTGAAGTCACCATGGATAGCTGTCATTTGTGTTGATGAAAAAAGGTATTTGCAATGAATAGGTCATTAGTCTTGCAAAATTCTATCATGCGATCTCCAGTGTTATTTCAATCAACAAGGCCATATTTTCCAACTACTGGTGATTCTTCTTTGTTTCCAACTTTTGCATTCTAATCACCAGTAATAATCAACACATTTTGATTGCATGTTCTGTCAATTTCAGACTGCAGAAGTTGGTAAAAATTTTCTATTTCCTCCTCTCTAGCTTTGGTGGTTGGTGCGTAAATTTGAGTAGCAGTGGTAGTAACTGGTCTTCCTTGTGGGTGTATGGATATTATCCTATCACTGACAACACTGTACTTCAAGACAGATATTAAAACAGTCTTTGTGACAATGAATGGCACACCACTCCTTTTCAATTTGTCATTCCTGGCAAAGTAGATCATATGGTTGTCTGATTCAAAATGGCCAAAACCAGTCCATTTCGGGTCACTAATGCCCAGGATATTGATCATTATGCGTTCTATTTCCTTTTTGACAACTTCCTATTTTCCTAGATTCATACTTCACACATTCCGTATTCTGATTATTAATGGATGTTTGCAGCTGTTTCTTCCCATTTTGAGTCATGCTACATCAGCAAATGGAGGTCCCAAAAGCTTTACTCTACCCACATCATTAAGGTTGGCTCTACTCTGAGGAGGCAGCTCTTCCCCAGTCATATTTTGAGTGCCTTCCAACCTGAGGGGCTCATCTTCTGGCACCATATTGGACAATGTCTCAGGGCTATTCATAAAGTTTTCCAGTAATACATTAGACAGTGTTTCACTGCTTTTCATAAAGTTTTCACTGGTGGCCAATCCTTTGAGAAATGGATGCCCCTTTCTTCTTCGAAGTCTGTCTTAGTCAGGAAGCTCAGCTGAATCCTGTCCACCATGGGTGACCCTGCTGGTGTTTGAAATACTGATGGCATAGCCTCCAGCCTCACAGGAACATACAAGCTACCACAGTACAACAAACTGGTAGACAAGTGGTGGTACACAACATGAAGAGGAACAAAATATACTAAAGGTTTAAGAAGAATTCTCTATTTTCAAGAGATGTTCTCTATTTTCTAATATTTGCCATAGTAATTTTCACATATTTAACTTATACCCTTAAATGTTGTTGTTAGCTGCCATCAAGTCAGCCACTGACTCATGGTGAACTCATGCACAATGGAACAATATCCTGCCTTATGAGTGGATCATTACGATCCACAGAGAGTTTTCATTCGCAGATTTTTGGAAGGAGACTGCCAGACTTTTCTTTCTAGTCCATCTTCCTTAGTATGAAAGCTCTAATGAAATCTGTTCAGTATTACAGTAACACACACATCTCCACTGACAGCTGGGATTTGATCCTTGGTCTACTCCATTGTTGTTGTTGTTGTAGTTATGTGCCGTCGAGTCGGCCCCGACTCATAGCGACCCCTCCTTGGGTTTCCGAGGCAGTATCACTACGGAAGTAGGATTGCCCAACCTTCCTTCCGAGGAGTGGCTGGTGGGTTTGAACCACCAGCCGTCTGGTTAGCAGGCAAGTGTCTTAGCCACTATGCTACCAGAGCTCCCGGTCTACTCCATGGAAGGTGAAAATTCTACTACTGACTCATCGCTGCCCTCATACTCTTAAATACTCCATCTTAGTTACCTGTGGTAACGGTAAAAAGAGTAGAATAAATATTTTACATCTGTAATTTCATTGATTACAAAAATAAAACATAATTACAGTAAAAAAAACTAAAAGTAAAAATATACAGAAAATTATTTGAAATCCCAACTGTTCGTAATATTTTGGTGTATGTTTCCACATATTTTATGCTGTTGCTGTCATCAAGTGCTGTCAAGTTGGTTCTGACTCAGAGTGACCCTATATACAAAATGAAACATTGCACAATCAGCCCCATCCTTAAAATCTTTGCTATGCTAAGGCCCAACATTGTAGCTACTTTGTGAATCCATCTCATTGAGGGTCTTGCTATTTTTTGCTTACTCTCTACCAAGCATGATATCCTTCTCCAGGGAATGGTCCTTTCTGACAACATGACCAAAGTGCATGAGATGAAGTCTGGCCATTCTTATTTCTATAGAGCACTCCAATTACCCTTCTTCCAAGACAGATTTGTTTGTTTTTCTCACAGTCCATATTTTCAATATTTTTTGCCAATTCCACAATTCAAATGCATCGATTCTTCTTCAGTCTTACTTGTCCAGCTTAACATGCATGTGAAGCTACTGAAAATATCACTGGCTTGAGCCAGGCACACCTTAGTCTTCAAAGTGACATCTTTGCTCTTTAACATTTTAAAGAGGTCTTCTGCAGCAGATTTACCCAATGCATTATGTCATCTGATTTCTTGACTGCTGCTTCCATGGATGTTGGCTGTGGATCCAAATAAAATTAAATCCCTGACAACTTCAATCTTTTCTCCATTTATCATGATGTTGCTTATTGGTCCAGTTGTGAGGATCTTTGTTTTATGTTGAAGTATAAGCCATACTGAAGGCTCTACTCTGATCTTCATCTGGAAGTGCCTGAAGTCTTCATTTTCAGCAAGCAACACTGTGTCATTTGCATACTGGTGGTTGTTAATAAATTGTCCTCCAATCCTGGTGTCATGTTCCTCACAAAGTCCAGCTCCTCAGAGTCTTTGCTCAGCCTATAGATTGAATAAACATGATGCAAGGGTACAACCCTGACATATACCTTTCCTGATGTTAACCCATGAAGTATTTCCTTGTTCTGTCCAAAGGACTGCCTTTTGGTCTATGCATAGGTTCCACATGAGCACAATTAAGTGTTCTGGAATTCTCATTCTTCACAATTGTGGTATAGAGAATTACTTGGTATAGCTCTTCTGGCCATAGTCTTTGTGACTCCTACCAGACTACTGGGTGGAACTATGAAAATGTAAGGTGCTTGTGGGCCATCAAGAGAATAGGATAGCTTGTTATTAATGTAAATATCGTACATGGACCCCTTGTTGGGATGTGACCATGCAAACAAGGAATATAGAACCCTAATGTGGAGACTGGACAGTTCTGTCACTCTACTAGGTTTAAAATGGCCCTCCCAGAGGCAGAAGTGGGGGATCTCATTACCATCAAGACAGAGAGCAAATGAGATATGTCCTTTCGCTGGGATGACTGCAGAGATGGAGCAGTAGAGGCAGCAGAACCAAGTGAGACAGAGCAGTGGGCTTGCTGTCCCATGGAGCAAGAAAGCCATGTGCTTTTGGGCAGGAGGCTTGTTGGCAGAGTGGGGTGCACTGATCAGCAAAGCTAAAAGAGCCTTGTAACACTTGCCTGAGCAGAGCAGAGGCTGGGCTACCATGATTGTATCCTGAAGAACTGTATCCTGAGCATTCCCAACCTGAACTGTAACGTGTTATTTCCCTAATAAACACCGTAATTGTGAGTATCATCACCTTGCTCTGTGTGGTCACTGCAACAAATTATCAAACCCAACAGAGAAGTACAGTGTACCATGGGAGGGATGGTTGATATCACAATCAGTATAAAGGTTCGAGGGTAGCGCCATATGTGACTTCCTTCTCATAGTAATCAGCCCTGAGTTGCTGATGGCAATTCTCTCTCTCGCTTGTGAAGTTAGAGGAGGTCGGAGAATGCAGCCCCCTTGCCCTTTCAGCAGCAATTGTTGTTGTTGCTATGTGTCATCGGGTCAGACCTGACCCACAGTGACCCCTCCTTGGGTTTCCAAGGTGGTGTCACTAGGGAAGTAGATTGCCCAACCTTCCTTCCATGGAGTGGCTGGTGGCTTTCAATCACCAACCTTCTGGTTAATAGTCAAATGCCTTAGGCACTGTAACACCAGAGTGTATTCCTTCCATCTCCTTTTTATGCTTCCTGAATCTTTCAATATTTTGCCCATAGAATCCTTCAAGGCTTGAATTTTTCTTCTGTTCTTTCAGCTTGAGAAATGCATGTTGTTGTTGTTGTTATTTGCCGTTGAGTCAGCCCCGACTCATAGCGACCCCTCCGTGGGTTTCCGAGGCAGTATCACTACGGAAGTAGGATTGCCCAACCTTCCTTCCGAGGAGTGGCTGGTGGGTTTGAACCGCCAGCCTTCTGCTTAGCAGGCAAGTGCCTTAGGCACTATGCTACCAGAGCATAGACAGTTTTTATTTCTTCCACAGAAGTCCAACCATTCTCTACAGGTCTCCTAATTTATTTAACCTTCCCCCAACTTAACTAGTTTATGAATATTTTCCACAGCATTTAATATTATACAATATCCTCATTTATAAACTACATATAGCATTCCAAATTCAGGAATGGAACATACTTTAACCAACCCCTATTCTACTTATAGGAGTTCTGGTAGCATAGTGCCTAAGACACTTGACTGCTTACCAGAAGGCTGGCGGTTCAAACCCACCAGCCACTCCTAGGAAGGAAGGTTGGGGAATCTATTTCCATAGTGATACTGCCTCAGAAACCCAAGGAGGGGTCACTATGATTTGGATCTGACTCAACACCAGTAGGTATTCTACTTATGTTGTTGTTAGGTGTCGTCGAGTCATTTTTCAACTCATAGCGACCATAAGCACAGCAAAACAAAAAACACTGCCCAATCCCATGCCAGCTCCATGATTCTTGCTATACTTGAGCCCATTGTCAAAGCCACCATTCAATCTATCTCGTTGAAGGCCTTTCCTCTTTCGTCGACCCTCTAGCTTACCAAGTATGACATCTTTCTCCAGGGAATGGTTCCTTCTGACAACATGACCAAGGTAGGTGAGACAAAGTCTGGCCATTCTCGCTTCCAAGGAGCATTCCACCTGCACTTCCTCCAGGACAGATCTGTTAGTTCTTTCAGCAGTCCATGGTACTTTCAGCATTTTTCGCCAGCACTACAACTCAAAAGCATCAACTCTTCTTTGCTCTTCCTTATTCACTGTCCAGCTCTCACATGCGTATTTTCAGGCAACTGAAAATACCATGGCTTGTGTCAGGCTCACCTTAGTCCTCAAGGAGACATCCTTGCTCATCAGCACTTGAAAGAGCTTCTTTGCAGCTGAATTCCCCAGTGCTATATGCTGTCTAAAGTCCTGACTGCTGCTTCCATTGGCGTCAACTGTAGAACCAAGCAATGTGAATTCTTTGACAACATCAATCTTTTCTCCATTTATAGTGATGCTGCTTATAGATCCAGTTGTGAGGATTTTTGTTTTCTTTATATTGAGATGTAATCCATACTGCAGACTGTGTTCTTCAATCTTCTTCAGTAAGTGCCTCAAGTCATCCTCACTTTCAGCAAACAAAGTTGTGTCATCAGCGTATCACAGGTTGTTAATGATTCTTCCTCCAATCCCGATACCACGTTTTTCTTCATCTAGTCCAGCTTCTTGGATTATGTGCTCAGCATACAGATTGAATAAGTAAGGGGAAAGGATACAAACGTGACGCATTCTTCTTGATTTTAAACCATGCAGTGCCCCCTCATTCTGTTCGAAAGACAGCCTCCTGATCAATGTACAGGTTCCTCATGAGTAAAATCAAGTGTTCAGGAATTCCCATGCTCAATGTTATCCACAATTTGTCTTGATCCACACAATCAAATGCCTTTGCACAGTCAATAAAACACAAGTAAACATCTCTCTGGTATTCTTTGCCTTGAGCCAAGATCCATTTGACAGTAGCTATGATATCCCTTCTTTGACGTCCTCTTCTGAATCCAGCTTGCACCTCTGGAAGTTCTCTGTCAATATACTGCTGCAACTGTTTTTGAATTATCTTCAGTTAAGATCTTACTTGTGTGCAATATTAATGATATTGTTCGATAATTTCCACATTCTGTGGGATCACCTTTCTTTGGATTGAGTACAAATATGGATCTCTTCCAGTCAGTTGGCCAGGTAGAATAATCTACTTATAGATTATTCTGAACAGTTGCTCTTACAAACAACATGATGCTACTACATAGACCCTAGTTGATACATTTCGACCCATGTCTACATAAAAATTGCTGATAAATCCAAAAACGCCCAATAATGTGATGTATGACGAGAGACTAACAACTGACTGGCTCCAAATGGCAAAGGCTGCTAAGAGCCTGGTTAATGGAAAAAGGCAAACTGAGAGCTTTATGATGCAGATAATAGCCAGAATGGGAAAACCGAAAGATTTATCCAGGCTGATATATTTCTCTACAAGTCTGAATTTTTTTTCACTAAAACTATACTCATATGTTCCTTGAAAATCTTGTGGTTGAATTCTTCAGCAAGCAAATCAATAAATGTGTAATAATTCACATTTAAGTTATCTAGGTAAAACAAACATCTTTATATAACTCCTTTTATTCTTATAAAATTAACCTAACTGGTAATTATGTATACAACAGCTTGCTTATAAGGTTTTAGAAAACTTCTAGTACAACAGGATTTGACTGTGAGATGTATACTTTTTTGAAAAAAATGTGCAATGTACATGTGAAGAGAATTTTTTGCTGTGTATAGTGTCAGAGCATTAAACACATTAGATTACAATGACAAAGGCAGAATGCTTTTTGCAGTCAACAAAATTTTCTATAATGAACTGATACTTATTTTTCCTTTAAGAAAATTAATTTTCCTCATCTTATAGAGGAAATCAATGAGAAAATGATTCAATATTTATATATTTACTTTTTACACAATATCTCATGCATAAAAAATGATTTACTCTTACTAAACCCACTGCCGTCGAGTAGGATCCTATTATAACAACCCCTCCTCAGGTTTCTGAGGCAGTGTCACTATGGAAGTAGATTGCCCCATCTTCCTTCTGAGGAGTGGCTGATGGGTTTGAACCTCCAGCCTTCTGGTTAGCAGTCAAGTACCTTAGGCACCAGAGCTCCCTTACTCTTACTGTGAAATAAAAATAACATCTTAATTGTCTATACTGAAACAGTGCAATGAATTCTGTTAAGCAGATTCTTTATTCGAATATTAAGATTTTACATTTTTTAAGTCATATTTTATTTTTATAAAAATAATTAATCATATCCATACAATAGGATATTATTTAGCAATAAAAAAGAATGAAGGACTGACAATATGATACAACATGGATGAACCCTGAAACGATATGCTAAATCAAAGAAGCTATAGTCACAAAAGACCCCATATTGTATGTCCATTTATATGAAATGTCTAAATAATGTCCACATAGACAAACCTATAGAGACCAAATGTAAATTATGGCTGCCTACAGTTGGAGAAAAAGGAGCCCTAGTGGTACAGTGATTAAGGACTCAACTGTTGACCAAAAGGTCAGTGGTTCGAACTCACTAGCCATTCCACAGAAGGAAGATGTGGCAGTCTGCTTTCATGAAGATTACAGTCTATGGAGCAGTTCCACTCTGGCCCATAGGGTGGCTATGAGTTGGAACTGACTTGACAGGAATGGGTTTGGTTTTCATTTTAGAGCTAGGAAGCAGGGGTTTGGGTGATTGACAGCTAAAGTGTACAGAGGTTCTTTGTGGGTGATGAAAATGTCCCAAAATTAATTGTGGTGATAGCTGCACAACTCTGTGAATATATTAAAAACCACTGAATTATATACTTTATTTATTTATTTATTTTACATTAATGAATTATATACTTTAATGGGTGAATTGTATGGTATGTGAATTATACCTCAATAATTATGATTTTTTTTTTTAGATAAAAAATTAAACTGTAAGACCTCATTCACTTATAAATTGGCTCACAATATAAAAAAGTACAAACATCAACTTATATGAGAGAAAGGAACTAAGGCCCAGAAGATAATAAAGAGGAATAAAGATCTACTGTCAGTCATAGCATGATTAAGGAAAAACTAGGCAAATCCAAGAGAAATCATCTATTAATGGGTATCCCAAAGATTAGGAGAAATTCTACCCTACTTAGCTGAGTAACTGGCTAAAGATCAAAGAATGTTAATTCTAAATGATATCATCCATAGATTAACAGGAGCCTTGGTGCCACAGTGGTTCAAGTGCTAAAATGGCAACCAGTAGGTCAGAGGTTTGAACCCTCTAGCTGTTCTGTGGGCAAAGATGTGGCAGTCTGCTTCTGTAAAGATTTACAGCCTTGGAAATCTTACGCTCTACAGTTCTACTTTGTCCTGCAGCGTCACTATGAGTCAGAATCAACTCCATGGCAGTGAGTTTAGCCCCTTAACATATTCCAGTCCCAAGATTAGTAATTTCTGAAAAGGACAAAGGGAATACTTTAGTTAAAGATAATTTCTAATTAGAGAATATGATTCCTTTAACTGTAATAATTAACTGATCCAAGAATAAAAAATCAGGTAGGAAAAATACCAAACTGAAAATATAAACTGAAACACACTGTTTTATAATTTGTAATCATTTTATAAGGCTGATAAGCTATTCACAACAAATACTGTAACTAGTTATTTT
>NW_006921613.1:8219215-8225453 GCF_000298275.1 Orycteropus afer afer
AACTAAGCAGATCAAAATTAACAGCAAATACTTCATTCCCATAAGACCAGTGTCCAGCAGCACAGTACAGTATGGGTGATATGAGGAATTAATATTTTTTCTGAAGAATCCTGTCAGAAACTTATAAACAGAACACTGGACCTGAGTTCTAATGTAACACACCAGTGCTTACCTTAGCAATTTATCATTCTAAATACTTTTAAACTTTTAATAAAGAACATTAATGGTAACACATGAACATAGTATAGGTGACAGAGCAAAAAATTTTAATTTTTGTGTCCCAGTTAACATAAGGCTTATTTCCAGGAATCGGGATATTATATGCATTGTCAGATATAAATGGAGAAATTCTAAATAGTATGTTTATCCTCTAAGTTTACATTCTTTAAATATTTTATAATAATGTCTGTACCTGAGTTTAAGGCTTTCAGAGAGTCTTTCGGCTTCTTCAATAGCTTTTCTGATGTTTGAAGGTCCAAGAATTGAATGAAAGTAGTCCTAAAATTACAGGAAAACCATCCCATACTATTAGTACTGGCCAGTGTACACAGCACTAATGCTAAAAACATTATAGTCATGGTGCTTATGTAAAGCAAAGTTTAGATGAAAACATTATTATGAACGAATGAAGTATTTTTTTTTAAACTTTTAACCTACATACACACAATTTATTCCCCAAATGTTAAGATTATCTGTTTATACCAATAATATATTAAAACAAAACAATTCCACTAGGTAATAAATTTTACTTGTCAGGTACATTTAAGAAACATAAATATTATGGTTATTTTTTATGACTAAGAGCCAAAGAGCAAAGCTTTCAAGAGCATAACATGTATGTTACCTAGTTTTCCTTCTCTAGTCTCAGAAGCAGTAATGAAAACTGCGCACAGATACACAGATTGGGATTTGTTTTCTTTTAGTTGTCTTAAACCAAGGTATTTTTGCTTCCAACTCTACTTTAACAGCAGCTTAAAGTACACTTCCCAATTGGAGTTAACATTTTTCATACATAAAACAAGTTTTGTATTTAAGGAAATCTTGAGTAACTAAAATCAAATGACAGAAAATAAATCATTAATGAAATTAACTGCCTTAAAGAAAAAGAAGGCAGAAAGTCTAGTTCATAATTTACTAACAAGCATACTTAAGTTTTAATTTTAAAAAGAAAAAAAAAAAAAAACACTACTCCAAGAGATCACTCATTAGCTGCTGCCATTAGAGACATTTTAAAATCAAGGGTGGTTCGTGTAACAGTAGCATAGTGACTTAGCTAAATGATGACTGGATCCAACTTGCCACACCTTGTCAATATAACTTTGCAAAGAGAGCCTACCAGCACACTTCATCACAAATGGGAATAGTCAATAATTCAGAAAATGGGCCAGAAGTACTCATCTCTAGCTCTTGGAAAGGCAGTCACCCAGAGCAGGACTGATGGGGCAGATCAGCTGATAACAGCTAGCATGTGTCTACCCAGCCTAAAAGTAGATCATGTTTGAGTTTATTATTTTAGATTAAAGATCAAATAGATAAGAAGGTTCCTTCAGGATGTTATTCCAATAAAAGTATATAATTTAAACACTGTATCAACTAAACCTTTCAAAGGATATTATGAGTACTTTAGCTACCAAAATGTCCTAAGTATTGATGGAACACTTTTTAAACAGCAAACAAAATTTCATCATTACTGTAAGCCTTCTCTGATAAAATACAAAGTAGAAACAAAAAATGTTTTATTCATTTTTTCACACATGAATCCATTAAAAAGCCAACTGTAAACCCAGTTTAATTCTGTTTAAATGTTGAAAAAATGGTTTGTGATTGTCCATGTCTGTTACAAATTAGCAGGAAACACTCCTTCAATACTAGTGAGGTTTTTCATCAATGATTATTTATCTCTGTGCTCTTACAGGAAAATAATTATATTTATACTTAAAGTAAGGAAACATTTTAAAACTTTCAACAACTGGCAGAATGAAGAAATAACATTCAACTCTTACACGACTAAAAATTTTTGCTTCTCAAATTTATCAAGAACTTTCCCACCCTTAACCACACAAAGTGAAACAACTCATGATCTCCCAAACAAACAGATTTTAAGGCTCAATTACCAAGAATACCATGAAGATTTTGTCCCCAGCTACCACTGTCAACCACTCAGAGGGGGATCTAT
The DNA here is from genome assembly GCF_000298275.1 of Orycteropus afer afer. Classification (NCBI taxonomy): domain Eukaryota; kingdom Metazoa; phylum Chordata; class Mammalia; order Tubulidentata; family Orycteropodidae; genus Orycteropus; species Orycteropus afer. Next base: position 8,221,392 of record NW_006921613.1, read on the forward strand.
GTAGGAGATCCTGGATAGAATGGGAGAAAAATGTAGAACAAAACAAGATCATAAAAAAAGAAAATAAAAAAAAGGACCAGGTTTGCTGGTCTGTTAGAGGCAGATGGAACCCCTAAGACTACGGCCCCTAGCTGCCCTTCCCTGCCTCAAATTGAACCCACTCCTGTGGCTTCCAGCCAAACAAAAGACAGGCATAAGCTGAACCCTTACATTAAGTAGATACACTCCTTGGAGAGATCAGTCATGGGAGAACAGAAGGGCTGTGTATGCACAGGGAGACAGCTCGGGGGGCAGAAGTGCATGGGAGGGAAGGACACAGGAAAGACATAACTAAGGGGAGGAAGTGGGAAGAAAGCTGTTGCACTGTGGGAAACCGCAGTCAATGTCATGACACAAAGCGTATGTGAGCTGCTGTAGGAACGTGAATTTGCTCTGTAAACTTTCACCCAAATCACAATAAAAAATTTTTTAAAAAAGAATACCATAAAGATCTTGACTTTGCTATATTAATATTTCAATATATTTTCCATTCCCCTTTTTTAGACAATCCTGAAGATACTGTTCATAAACTGATTTTTTTCAATGAGTAATCAATAAATGTATTACATCTTCTACTAGCTACAGAGCTTACTAAATTAACAAGTTTTATCTAAATTTTAAATCTTCCCTGATATAAAACAAGAGTCAAAGATATCTGAAAAAGATCAGTGATGTTACATTCTGTCCTTACCTAATTTAAAGATAAGAAAATAGAAACTATCTACTTAGTAAATTGGGAGCTCTGGTGGTGTAGTGCCTAAGGCATCTGACTGCTAACCAGAAGGCTGGCAGTTCAAATCCACCAGCCACACCTTGGAAGGAAGATTGGGCAGTCTACTTCCGTAGTGAAACTGCCTTGAACACCCAAGGTCACTATGAGTCAGATCCGACTTGATGGCAGTGAGTTTGGTTTTCTGAGTTAGTAAATTTAACCTCTTGAGTATCTGAAATGCTCAACTGAAGAGGTTGGGTTTAAAAATTTTTTTTAAAAAAAAAGGATAGCTCTAAGACAGAAGAAGATGAGGTACCCTGGACAGATCAGATGAAACAATCTTTATACTGAAAACCTGGAACTTAACAACTGTAGCATCTAAAGCAACAGCCTAGTTATCTAAGCCTTTGTAGAGACCCTCCTAACCTGAGCTTCTCTTGACACCTTCAACTAGTTACATCTTCAGATATGCAATAAATACTCTGTGAAAAAAGAAAAATCTCTTTTTGATTAAAATTAACTCTCAACCTTCCTAAGGACGGGGGGGGGGGGATAAAACGGAAGCTACAAAAACCCTCCCAATGTTGACAAAGAAAATACTTAACTACTAATTTATAAAACGTAAACAGGTATAAAAATAGCTCCATCACAAAAGACAAAACAGCAAACACCAAAGTTGCCAAATTTATCCAAATTCTCCAATCTTTCAAAAATATTTACTTTAGTAAGCACTTTTCTACTTCTTTTTAAGAAATTTCTCTTTAAAAGATACTATAAAAACCATCGAAGACATGCAACAGGATTGCGGTAAGTTGGAACTGACTTGATGAAAGTGGATTTGTTTTTGATTTATGCCAATATAAGTATTAAATCCACAATATTTGCCATAGATAAGAATTGTCAAGGGAAGGTAAAAAAAGAGAAGAAGTTTAATATACAGCCATTGCTGTTAAAACACTAAATCTGAAAAATACTCATTAAAATGTTCTGAAAATATTTTCAAATTCAATGTAAAAGTGGTATTTTCTTTCTTGCTTTCATATTTGCTTGCAGAGCAGCCAGATGCTAATCTGAGTAATATCTGGCTGATTTCTTCTCATTTCCAACAATAAAAATTACAAACACACCAAAAAAAAAAAAAAGAATGTGCAAAAGCATGTTTGAATTTACACAGTTCTCTATCTCTAATTGCAGGTAAGTATCCCGAAAAATGTTATAAGATTCTTCCTAGGGCAGGGCCAAGCCAGCCATTTGTGGATTCGTGAATTTATTCACCAATTGCAAGGAGCCACCTCACCAAAGCTAGATCTAAAACCCAGTAACTGTAATTAGTGTAACACTACTGGTGAGAAGGAACACCAGCAATGATTTATCACAATTAAGCAAAACTCATTAAAGTTATCCCTAAACCAACAATACCCTCCCCCCCAAAAAAAGCCAGTCACACTACTCTGAAGAAGGAAAAATAAAGGTAATTTCAGAACAAGATAACTTTCATTTCTCTAAGTCAATTAAAATGAGACAAACCAATTCTACCAGCAGAGAAAAACATAAAACCTCAATATTAATTCAAGAATGGCTTCTCTACCAGGTAAGAAATTTATTGGCAGCATTTTGCTACTACTGTCTAGCAGTAAAGAAGCTCTGGTGGTGTAGTGGATAAGGCACTTGGCTGCTAACCAAAAGGTACGTGGTTCAAACCGATCAGCCAATCTGCAGAATAAAGATGAACGATCTGTTTCCGAAAAGATTTACAATCTTCGAAACACATGGAAGTCACTATAAGTCAGAACTTACTTGATGGCAGTGAGTTTGGTCTTGGGGTTTTGTCTGGTAGCACATAACAACAACAACAAAGATAGTTCCTAAGAAAAGGCAGAACCACCAACACAATATTCTCCCCCTTTCTTTAACCTAGTCTCTATGGGTTTTTTTTCCTGTTTCTGGTGCACTGAAATGTAACCATTTTCTCTGGCAACATTTACCCCAGTCATCAGTTTTCTTTATCATTTACACCTTCCTTGTCCTCCTTTCCTACCCATGGTCATAGCAAATTGGAAGACTGGCAACTGCTCAAAGGATTAAAAGCAAATCAAAAGTGGTTTTGCAATGACCAGTATTAATTTTGCAAATTCAGATCTTTAGTGTGGCTACAGTATCGGTCAAATATAAAAAGGTGTCACATAAAAAACTCAAGTGACTAACTATATCTTGAACCTGGAAAGGGTACAACTGTAAACATACTATCTTTTTTTTTTTTTTCATTTAATGCATGAGGAAACTGAATCTTTCCAATTGACCTGGCCAAGATTTCTTCTAACAGAAAACAGATGATAAGTCTGTATGTTGCTATAAATTTACACTAAGCCAAGGCAATATATGTTTGCACATAATGAAATGAAATCTTTAGTTTTTTCTATCTGCATAAGAGTTTGAACTTGATGCTGTATAAGGTGATCTAAATTTCATTGTCAGTTAAATTAGAGAAATCAATAGCTCCAGTAAGGAAAAATACCTTAGAAAAAAAATGAAAGTAGAAATAAAAGGTACCTGCTGTTGCTTGAAATCAGGTCTTTTTTTGATAAGATTATAAACAGTCACATATTTCATATATAGTACATAGGCCTTTTCCTCATCACGATCTAATCTGCATTCTTCTGCTGTCTTGAAGATCTTCAAGGCACTCTGTACATAACTTAAAATTAGAGAAAATTAATTAAAATATTTGACATCTGGGGGGAAAACAACAGGTCATGTATAAAGTTCACAGAGAATCTTGATACAGTAAATTCCGTAATTTAGGTTGTTATTATTTCAGAATTGATAGAAATTTGGATATGTTTAAATTCAACCTGAAAACTTCCTTACACTAAATACTTGTTTCATAGTATTTATATATCACTAGACTGATCATATTATGAAAAATGCATTTCCAGTCCAGTTTTAAACGGATCTGCTGTAACAGATAATTTCCAGTAAGTCATCCTGGGCCATCAATAATCATACTCTATTGTATTATTTAATGATAAGTAAAGAACATGATTACATACTATTCGTATTGATTATTATTTTAATGTTAAAACAAATACCTTTCAATTATTCTCACTCCTTTCTAATCATGAAGTAAAATCCTCCCCACCTAAAAATCCAAGTGACTAAGTATAGGAAAAGGGATATTACTTCAATCTTTCTTTCTGATTAAAGTGCCTAAACTGCCCTCAGCATATAGATTGAATAAGTGTGGAGAAAGAATACAACCCTGACGCACTCCCTTCTTGATTTTAAACCATGTAGTGTCCCCTTGTTCTGTT
>NW_006921613.1:8226898-8231543 GCF_000298275.1 Orycteropus afer afer
AACAACAACAACAACAAACTGCCCTCTGATCCACTGAACTTGGAGAGAAGGGAGATTTAAAGTCTAAAACATGCCATCTTAAAATTTTAGTTCAGTAAAATAATTTGATGATTCTTTGGTGTTCATAATAAGGATATTTTCTTGGGTTTAACAAAATCTTTAGAAAGCAAATTAATAAAATAGGAATTTCCACAAGAGGAATTCATTTACTTAGGACTAAAGCTTTGATAACCAAGTTATAGTGGCAAATGCTTATATATAATATACTTGACCAATAAGTTATCAAGAAGAGTGCATCTTACTTTCTGTTTTTCAAACTGGGACATGAATTAATGATGAAGTTGGTCAGGTCAAGGAACTAGAACATGTCACAAAGAAATAGAGACATTTTAGCCAGTGCGGATGCCCTGCCTAGGATGGCATCACAGTTCTGGAATACAGGTAAAACAAGCACAAGCGAGTAAGGATAGTCTCTAAAAGACTTTAAAAGTGGCTACAACAGTTGTCTTCTTCACCTTTCCTTCACCCTGATGCATGCACATCTCATGGGCCTCTGTGCAGCAGATCAAGCTGAGACGACTACAATGCCATTGTGAGTCTAGTGAACCAGCTAAGCATCCTAAAAGGATTCTAGCATTCTCTGGAGCAGTGCTATGACATAGGAAGAACATGAGTTTGGAATATTTAGAAAGTACTCCATATATATATATAGGATCAGGGTAGTCTTAGAGCTAAAGAAGACTTTGCTAGAAAGGATGAACCTGTGGAGGAGTAGATGAAGCTCTCTGAGAAAGCTTTAAGACCCTTTTATCTTTCCCATCATTTCATATTTGAAAATCAGTCAACAGGAATTAGTAAAGTGGCTTTCTCTGTCACTCTATCAACATTACCAACTTAGCCCAAGGAGTAAGCCAATCCTGCTTTTATTCTTTCTCACCCCTCAAAAGATCTTTTTAAAATCCTATTTTGTCCTTAGGAGCTCTGGTAGCATAGTGGCTAAGACACTTGCCTGCTAACCAGAAGGCTGGCGGTTCAAACCCACCAGCCACTCCTCGGAAGGAAGGTTGGGCAATCCTACTTCCGTAGTGATAATGCCTCGGAAACCCAAGGAGGGGTCACTATGAGTCGGGTTTCACTTGACGGCACATAACAACAACAACATTTTGTCCTTAATAATATGTAGAAATATCAGTTCATTCTGGGACTTTTTTCCTTTCTGACCTTCTTCAGAGTTCCTAATTCTCTTCGATATGTTATTTTCTCCCCATCTATTTATTTCCTTTAGAAAATTACTCATAAAAATATCCCTGTGCACGGGAGACAGCTTAGGGGGCAGGAGAGTATGGAGGGATGGACACTGGGAAGTGGTATCATGGGGAGGAAACTGGAGGGGAGCTGTTGCATTGTGGTAAACTGTGGTCAATGACATGAGACAAAGTATATGTGAACTGCTGTATCGAGAGTGAATTTGTTCTGTAAATCTTTACCCAAATCTAAATTAAAAAAAAAAAAAAAAGAACATAGAAACTTATTTAGTTTTTAAATTATGTTATTTTTAATAACAAATAAAGGAGATGATTCTAAAAAAAAAAAAAATCCCTGTGCAATCACAGGTTTTTTTAGATGCCTCTTTGTGGGTTCATTTGGGATTGTACATATCATATTTTTAGAGCCTCTCATTTATCTCTGACCAAAGAACATCTATTTTCACCCAAATTTCTAAAATGTTTACACAAAACATAGAGTACATGACTGGCTAGACCTTTCTTTCTTTTTGAAATGGTTATTTCCAAGCCTGTGATAATGAGGGAGCTTTGGTAGCGTAGTGCCTAAGGCACTTGACTGCTAACCAGAAGGCTGGCATTTCAAACCCACCAGCTACTCCTCAGAAGGAAGGTTGGGCAATCCACTTCCGTAGTGATACTGCCTCAGAAACCCAAGGAGGTCACTATGAGTTGGGTCCAACTTGACGGCACATAACAACAACAACAACAACAACAACATGATCAGGCAGAAGGAGCCCTGGTGGCACAGTGGTTAAGCGCTCGACTGCTTACCAAAGTTCAGTGTTTTGAACCTATCAGTAGCACTGCAGAAGAAAGATGTGGCACTCTGCCTGCGTAAAGATTACAGACTAGAGAACTCTATGAGGCAGTTCTACTCTGTCCTGTCAGGTTACTATGAGTTGAAATTGCCCTAATAGCAAGACAACTATAATACCATAATGTGGTTGCTTTTTTATTCTCCCAATTTTCTCCTTCGTTGGTCAAAATTAATTCAGAGGAAAATTTTCTCTGTTGCCTATTAATAGAGACAAAACTATCAAAAGTTAACAATTGTCATGATACTCTATTTTTAGGAGCTCTGGTAGCATAGTGGCTAAAGCACTTGACTGCTAACCAGAAGGCTGGCGGTTCAAACCCACCAGCCACTCCTCGGAAGGAAGGTTGGGCAATCCTACTTCCGTAGTGATACTGCCTCGGAAACCCAAGGCTATGAGTCGGGGCCGACTCGACGGCACATAACAACAACAACAACAACAACTCTATTTTTAGCAAAATTAGACTTCCAGTTTTTGGTATATATCAATATAGCCAGACATCTCCATCACTACTATATTTTGTCTCAAGAAAGATTCTGTAATCTCTATCAAAAATGCATCATCTCTAGTTTCTGTCTTAGTATAAACTCTTAAAAATTAAAATGTAAAAACTAAGTCATTAGGTTAAAATTCATGTCAAACTGGCAAAAATCAGTATTTTCCTGAATACTGGACAAAAAATACATATCCCTCTCCTCATAAAGAATAAAAATGATGCTTAACTTTTTAAATACTTTTTTATGAAAAGACAATGATTTTTGGCTGAACGATTTTTGTGGAACTTTTGTAGTCTCTGTCTCTTAAGTTTATGGTATGGTGTACTGTCCAGAAAGAAAAAATATGTGCATAAGTAGAATACATAAATTTTGTCATGCTATAGTTAAGAACTTCTTTAAGGAGCTCTTACTTTATTCATGTGATTCATTCTTAAAATAAACTTTAAACATACTATTAATCTAACCTAAATAATACAGAAATGAATTAAAAATTTATACCACACACATAACAAACACACAAACCTAGCAAAGGACACATACTTCTTAGTGCTTATTTTCTCTGGTTTAACTTCTGTCTTCTTATTGAGGTCTTTAAGTGAAGAACTGAGGTAGAGTTCTTTAGGAACTGAAGCCACAGCAGGCATGATGAATAATCTTTACTGCACCACGTTTACAATGGATGGTGTTATTTCATCAAAGATAATTCTTTCCTGAAACAAAAAGAACACAAATAATCCCACAAATTTCATCACTCAGAATAAAACAAGTAAGCAATTACAAAAATGAAATTCCTAAATTATATCTTTAGCTAATAGGATTAATTTTAAATTATCTTAAATTTTGGGAATTTATCAATATATCAATTATCATTTTCCCCCCAAAATCATTAACTACTGGATTATTATTTATACCACTTAAGTATTAGAAATTTTACTTGTCAAAGGCACTAACAGCAATAATAAGAGCTTTTACGGTTTTCTTTTGTTAAAAACTGTATTAATGTATAGATCACAATTAGAAAAAATTTCACCTAGAAATATTTGTCTTTCTCACTAATGATATCAGTTTACAAAAGGAAACAGTAAGTGTAGGGTATGGGGAGGGAAGACCACTTTGTATTATACAGGGCTGAGGACAAATAAGCATGTTTCTGGCCAAGTACACTTGTGTACTTTGATTTATGCTGAAAAGGTCTTTGATGTTTCATGACATTCTTTGTTTCTCTGTATGCTCTAGTCAATTCTGATCTGGATGGAGCAAGCAGCAAGCAAAATGAAGATAAAAGGAAGAATGGATAGATATGTACCAATTAAGTTGTGTGTGTGGGAGTGTATATGTGCAAGGATGCATGTAGATGGGACAGTTAAGGGGAGCACATCAAATAGGGAGTCCTGGCAAGATGTTAAGTGTCAAAAAATGAAAACTTCAGGAATGCAATTAAACTGATACAAGGTCTTCAGCAGCTGTGAAGAATGAATTATCAAATAAAAATCTACATTAATACACTTAAGAGATCACAACCTTTTAATTTTTTCCACTTCTTTCCATTACTTTATAATACTCTTCAATCGATTACCTCACCATTACTAGATGAATGGACATCAATGAGTATCTAATCCTAAAGTAAAGTTCAACTTTAACCAATTGCCAGCAAGTCCATTCCAACTCACAATGGCTCTAAAAGAGAGTAGAATTGCCCCACAGTGTTTCCTAGGCTACAAATCCTTATGGAAGTGGAATGCCTTATCTTTCTCCTGCAGAAGCTGGTGGGTTCAAACTGCTGACCTTTCAGTTAACAGCCGAATGCCTTAATCATCAGAGCTCCTTCAGGTGCAAATTTAGAGGGGCTTAAAAAAAAGGGGCTCTGTTCACCTATGTGGAACTCCGAAGCTTTGGTTCCAGTCACATTTTCAATTAAATATTAATGCTTTGGGAAAAACCAGTCACTAACTTTATATAGGAGCTCTGGTAGCATAGTGGCTAAAGCACTTGACTGCTAACCAGAAGGCTGGCGGTTCAAACCCACCAGCCACTCCTCGGAAGGAAG
>NW_006921613.1:8233238-8234648 GCF_000298275.1 Orycteropus afer afer
GCAAATCAAAACAACAATGAGATACCATCTTGCTCCAGCACTAGTAGCAAAGTTCAACAAGACAGAAAATAACAAATGCTGGTGAGGATGTGGAGAGAATGGGACTCTCATACACTGCTGGTGGGACTGTAAAACGGTACAACCACTGTGGAAAGCAATATGGCAATTCCTTAAAAAGTTGGAATTAGAAATACCATTTGACCCAGCCATTCCATTACTAGGTACATATCCTAAAGAAGTGAGAGCCAAGACAAGAACAGATATATGCACACCCATGTTCACCACAGCACTATTTACGATAGCCAAAAGATGGAAACAACCTAGGTGTCCATCAACTGAGGAATGGATACTCAAACTATGGTACATACACACAATAGAATACTATGCAACCCTAAAGGAAAACATAGAATCTGCAAAACACCGCATAACATGGATGAACTTGGAGGACATTATGCTGAGTGAAGTAAGTCAATCACAGAAGGACAAACATTGTATTAGTCCATTATTGTAAAAGTCAAGAAAAGGTTTATCTATGGAAGGAAATTTTCTTTGTGGGCTACCAGGTGTGGGAGGGGAGCATAGGGAACACTGTTAGATAAGCAGAAATAAGTATTGATTTGGGTGAAGAGAAGGGCAATGTACCAAATGTGAGTGATCATTATAGTGGCATTGAGGAAGAGAAAGACATAGAGAGGTATGTGGGAGGTACACACAACAAAGATGAACCCTTTTGCACATGCAGTATTGTGTTGTCAGTGAAGGCACACATGAGTACACGAGTGGATAGATGGGTGGACAGGTGGAACTATTAGGTATGTCTATGAAGCGGGGAGTGTACCCAAGACCATGTATAGGGTTGGCAGACAATGGTCCTATAAGTGTATTTGTATGATCTATAAGAATTCCCAGGTGTATAGTAGTGCTGACAAGGGACAAAGTTATAGTCACTTCTTGGTCACAGCCAGCTACCCAGAGGGAGCAAGTAGCTGAACCTGTGGGCTTGGGACCATGGTCACAGGGCACATGAAGCTCGATTGGCAAAACATACTACACAAAACATTGTTCTACCTCCTACTTTGCTGAGTAGCACCTGGGATCTTAAAAGCTTACAAGCAGCCATCTAGATGGGTCTCTCCTCATCCAGAGCAAAGAAGAATGAAGAAAACCAAAGATTCATGGAAATAATTAGTTTAAATAACAGTGATCACCATGTGATCCTCAGCCTATACAACTATGAGACCAGAAGAACTAGACGGTGCCCAGCTACCACTGTGCAAAAACGGCAAGGAGGCCACATGTTATGACCTCCTCTAATCCCACAAGAGGAAGACAGGATTACCAGCAGTAACCCAAGGCCTATTACTGCAAGGCCAGACATGCTGCCTCCCTCCAGCCCTTTCACCAACTGTT
>NW_006921613.1:8235104-8242461 GCF_000298275.1 Orycteropus afer afer
AGACTTATGGGTAGAAAAGCCACACTAAGTAATTTACTACACCGCACACTGTCAACCACTCAGAGGGGGATCTATGTAGGAGATCCTGAATAGAGATGGAGAACAATGTGGAACAAAACTCAAAATCATTTGGAAAATAAAAGGGGGGAGGGACCAGGTTTGCTGGTCTGATAGAACCTGATGGAACCACTGAGACTATGGCCCTATTTGCCCTGCAGGTCTGGCATTGAACCCACACCTGTGGCTTCCAGCCAAACAAAAGACAGACATATGAGTTGAACATTTACCTGAGGTAAATACACTCCTTGGAGAGAACAATCATGGAAGAAAGAGGGGCTGTTTATGCACAGGGAGACAGCTCAGGGGGCAGGAGTGCATGGAGGGATGGACACAGGGAAGAAGGAACTATTGGGAGGAAGTGGGAGGGGAGCTGTTACATTGGGTAGATTGTAGTCAATGTCATGAGACAGAGTGTATGTGAACTGCTGTATGGAAGGTGAGTTTGCTCTGTAAATTTTCACCCAAATCACAATTAAAAAAAAAAAAAGAATTAAGAATTTAAAATGTATTTAAGCCACTGGGGAAAAAATAAATAAAAAAAATACTTTGTCATTTCTTACTACACATCTCTTCTAGTCCTATACCATTTCATTATCCACTGTCTTAGTCACCAAACCCAGCTGTTTATTTTTTCTCTGAAAGTCACATTTTTCTAATTATAGTTTTCACTCTTCTCTTCTATACTTGCTCTATCAACCAATGTTGGACCATACATTTTAATAAGCAATTTGAGATCTATGTATTTACAAACAATGATCTAATATGTAAACGTTTTCTATAGTATCTAAAACTGCAGTGAGCAATGAGAAAAAGTCTCTAGACCACATCATCACTTCCAAATGAATCAATTCATATTAAATGTCCTACTTAGGTATCTAGAAGCTCTGGTGGTCTGGTGGTATATGTAGTTCCTAAGCCATCTGACTGCTAACCAGAAGGCTGGTGGTTCAAACCCACCAGCCACTCCTCAGAAGTAAGGTTGAGCAATCTACTTCTGTAGTGATACCACCTAGGAAACCCAAGGAGGGGTCACTATGAGTTGGATCCGACTCAAAGGCAATGAGTTTGGTTTGGTTTGGTTTGGTTAGGTATCTAATTCATCAACAATTCATCATCAAACCAGTTAAGAGCATTTATTAAGGAAAGAGTAGGACAAGGGTCCCCTGGATTTCCTCATACGTGTAGAGACAACTGCATCATTTCAGTGTCAATGTAAATCACCAGTAGCACTTATCTTACAAAAACACTATTCTAAGTCTTGAAAATACAAAGGGTATATGAGACATGGTCCTTGACCTCTAAGGATAAACAGTTTAACTAGAGATCACAACCTACTCTCCTATTCCTCCTACCCCGTCTGTCCTCCCAATGCTGAGTTAAAAAGTAGGAATACATGCAATAAGACATCAAGTGTATAAGATTTTAAAACAAACTAAATTAAACAGCACATTTTTCTTTTTCTTTAATTTTTATTGTGATTTGGGTGAAAGTTTACAGAGCAAATTCACTTTCCATACAGCAGCTCACATATATTTTTATGTCATGACATTGACTGTAATTTCCCACACTGCAAAAGCTCTCTCCCCATTTCCTCCCCATAGTTACCTCTTTCCTGTGTCCTTCCCTCCCATGCACTCCTGCCCCCCAAACTGTCTCCCTGTGCATACACAGCCCTTCTATTCTCCCATGATTGATCTCTCCAAGGAGCATATTCACCTAATGTAAATGTTCAGCTCATATGCCTGTCTTTTGTTTGGCTGGAAGCCACAGGAGTCAGTTCAATTCTAAACAGGGAAGGGCTCTAGGGGCCATAGTCTCAGGGGTTCCATCTGTCTCTATCAGACCAGCAAACCTGTGCCCTTTTTTTTCTTTATGAATTTGAGTTTTGTTCTACATTGTTCGCCCACTCTATCCAGGATCTCCTACATAGATCCCCCTCCAAATGGTTAACAGTGGTAGCCAGGTACCATCTAGTTCTTGTTTCATACTCATATAGGCTGAGGATTGCATGGTGTACCAGTCCCCTGGAATAACTGTTTCCATGTGTCTTTAGTTTTCTTCATTCTTCTTTGCTCTGGACGAGGAGAGATCATCATTTCATCTAGATGGCCACTTGCAAGCTTTTAAGATCCCAGTTGCTACTTGCCAAAGTAGTATGTGAAACAATGTTTTTATGTAGTATGTTACGCCAACTGAGCTTGACGTCCCCTATGACCATGGTCCCAAGCCCACATATCTAACTATTGCTCCCTCCAATTAGCCGGCTATAGCCAAGAAGTGACTACAACCTTGTCCCTTGTCAGCTCTACTATACACTTGGCCATTCTTACACAACATACCAAAACACTTGTAGAAACACTGCCTGCCAACTCTATACATGGTCATGGGCACACTTTCCCCTGCACAGACATACCTGATTGTTCAGCCTGTCCACCTATCTATCCACCCGTATATCGACGTTTGCCTTCACTGACAATGCAGTTCTGTATGTGCAAAAGGGTTCATCTTTATTGTCTGTACCTCTCATGCACCTCTCTATGTCTTCCTCTTCCTCAGTGCCACCGTGTTGATCACTCACATCTAGTACAATGACCTTCCCTTCACCGAGATCAATACTTGTCTCTACACATCTAGGAATGTTCCCTTCCCTCACCCCGCCCTGGTAACCAACAAAGAAAATTTCCTTCCATATATAAACCGTTCCTTGACTTTTTACAATAACGGACTAATACGATATTTGTCCTTCTGTGATTGACTTATTTCACTCAGCATAACATCCTCCAAGTTCAGCCACATTATGCGGTGTTTTGCAGACTCTACATTCTTCTTTAGAGTTGCACAGTATTCCATTGTGTTAAACAGCATATTTCTGAAGAACAGAAATGAGGTAAAACTATAAAGTCAAGGAAAAGATTAATACAAAATTCTATTTCTGGAGGATGCAGGGGAGACATACACAAGGAGCTTCAAGGGTAACTGTTTCCCAAGTTGTACGTTCACACGTGGTCATCTGATTATCATGATTTAAGACATAAAAGAATATACTTATTATTTTATAAAAAGTTTTTTAAAAAACTTTTTAGTGTGACTTGGGTGAAAGTTTAAAGAGCTAATCAGTGTTCCATTCAGCAATTCACACACATTTTATTTCATGTCATTGATTTCAATCCCCTCAATGTAATATCACTCCTCTCACTTCCTCCCTTCCTCCTCTCCTAACCCTTCCTGCTTTCTGAACTTTGTCTATCAGCAAATGCTACCCTTTTGATATTGAATGGTTGATTGTTCTAAGGAGTGTATATCTTCATAAAAGTTTTTTGAAAGAAAACAATACTATAACAAGAACTATAATGGAAACTATCATACATAATTACATAAAAAATGAAAAGAGTACCCAGAGAGATAAAAAAGTTAGGAAGTTATGTGTTAAGCAAGCAAATAAATAAAATATATATACTTTTTTTGGAGAACATGTTGTGATTTGGGTGTAAGTTAACAGAGCACATTGGTTGCCCATTTAATAACTTACTCCTTTTTAGTAGGTACTTTTTAAAAAAAAAAGAAAAAGAAGAATCTGATATAACCTTGGAAAGTATGGCTTCCGTACAGAGGTGTGAGTGGATGCAAGAGCACATGTATTAAGGAATGAATGTAAAGAAATGGAAGCAAATTAGAGATAATTCTCAAAATATTTGACAACAAAAAGAAAAAAAAAAAAAGGATAGAGTGGAATGGTGCTCTAGGAACATGGTTTCTATTAAGACAAAGGAAGCAACAACTGAGGAATAAAACTTCTAAGGGAAAGTACAGTAAAGTCAAGAATGAGCTTTTCAGGAAGGTGCTTAAGGAAACCTAAGGCCTGAGGGATGCCACAACAGATATCACTGTGGCAGAGGGCAAAGGATGCTGAGCTTGAACTATTCATAAGGGCCAGAAAGAGTAACATTACAGTAATAAGATACTACTGACTATTCTGCCCCAAAACTAGTTCAGTTGGGGTCTTAAGTTTACTCAACCACAGAAAGCCAATGAATGCTGCCCTGATAAAGGGTAGCTTTTGAACTGTAAATTCCAAAAGCTCAATCATTCTTCAGTGGTGACACTAATAAGTATACTAAGGTAAAGAGTAAGCCAGTGTTGGGCAGAGTGACCAAGTACCAGACCAGTGGTGTCCATTTTTTCAATTTTCTCCTCTACCTGGGCCTTAAATACTAGTGGTCTAATCACAAAGTTTATGTTCAATACTTAAAAAATTTATGACAATTAGGTTTCTCAGCTGGGTGAAAAACCTACGGATTTGAATCTACTAAAAAAAAGTCTACAATATGTTCTCAGTTGAATTTGTTTTTTACGATTACCTTAAAGCATGGATCTTTAAAACATAAAGAATATAAAAACTATATATGTTACGTAGGTAACTTAAAATAATACATCATTAGCCATTTCAAAATTCAATTCAGTTCAAATATTCATGATATCCTGATCTATAGAAAGCCCTCCAAGATAAGATGTGAGACCTTTTCTCACAAAGTTTATGAAAGAAAAAGTTGTAAGCATTAATAATACAACATGGTATGATATCAAACTTCAAAGTGTTACAAATGCTGTATTTTTAAGTAAATAACACATGTATTATATAGATTTGTACAAACTGTGCAACCCCCTCACACCTTTGTTTTCTATGCATGCTATGTATGGGTACACTATATGTGAAAAAATAGTAATGTACAATGGGAAAAATTAAGTATGACTAGGGTGATCTTAAGGAGCTCTGATGGTTTAGTGGTTAAGGCATTTGCCTGCTAACCAAAAGGTTGGTGGTTCAAAACCACCAGCTGCTCCATGGAAGAAAGATGAGGCAGTCTGCTTCCATAAAGATTTACATCCTTGGAAACCCAACAGGGGTCACCATGAGTCAGAAATGACTGTATAGAGTGAGTTTGAGTTTGAGGGCGATCTTGGAAAGCATTTTGGAAAAGATAGCATTTGATGTGCATTTTGGTGGGAGAAGGCTTGTGATACAGATGAGGAACAGTATGAGGTAAAGCATAAAGAAAATAAAGAACATCTTTAGGAACCAGCCAGCAAAGAGAACAAGCAAGATCTACCAGGTAGCAAAGCTTGAAAAAACAGTCTAGGAACAGTTAATGGAAGGTTTTGAATGTCATGCTAAAGTATTTACTTTGTTTTCTAAAGGTAGTGGGGAGCCAAAGCAGGGTTCTGAAGAAAGGAGTTAGGTGACCCAAACTGATGACAGTAAAGTTAGGCTTTAAGAGATTGGAATAGGGAACACATTAGTAGTGATCTATGGTAATGATCCTAAGGAAAGATGATGAAGGTCAGAACTAGGGCAAAAGAGATGGAAAGGAGGCAGCAAGACACAGGAGACACTATAAAGGTAGAATGACAGGACTTGGCAAATGATTAGACACAGGGAGGGAGTCTACAGGGATGATGCTGTGTAGTAAATTCCATAGTGCGGCTTTGTAGCCATAAGTCTTAGTAAGCTCCCTAGTGGAATTTGCCATGAGCAACAGAGTAGCTACTGATTGTTGAAGTTATCCATCTGGGGTATTTCTGTTGGGAGCAGCATGAAGTAATTTTCTGGGAAGTTCTCCCTCTCTCAGATGTATATAATTCTGATGTTGGGATTGGTTAAACTCTGCCAAGCTCAAAAGGAGCCCTTCTAGAGGCAGAAGGTGTCTCTCTGACTGACTACTGGCTGAGAAAGACATGCTGCTGAGAGACACACGCTCCTGAGAGACACCGAGAGACACGCACTGCTGGGAGAGAGACTGAGAGAGACTGTTGGCTGAGATGGCGGGCTGAGAGAGATTGAGAGTTGTTCCTGAACTTGAATTGTAGCCTGGTGCTTCCCTAATAAACCCCATAATCTGTGAGTTCTGTGTGGCCACGGCAGCTAAATATCAAACCCAGCAGAGAGGTGGTGGGTGCTGTGTGAGGAACAGTTGGTGTCAGGGCTGATGAAAGGGCTGAAGGGAGGCAGCATGTCTGGCCTCACAGAAATAGGGCTTGGGCTGCTGGTGGTGATTCTGTCTTTCTCTTGTGGGGTGAGAGGAGGTCAGAAGATGCGGCCTCACTGTCCCTTTGGCAGAAGGTAAGATTATGATGACAGGAAGGTTTTCAGCAAAGGTTTCTAAGAGAAAGATCGTACTTTTTTATTGTTGTTTAAATAAACAAACATGTTTTATTTTGTTTAACCAGCATTTCCCAAAGTTATTAGACCATGGCATCCTTTTTTCCCCAAAGAATTTTGATTAACACCTTGCCTAAAATATGGACTAGAAATTTTTGAAAAATTCAGGTGCAGGCAACATTACTGGATGGGCTAACCAGGCAGCATCTCCTGGTTAGTTGCTGTTGAGTCAATTTTTGACTCATAATGACCCTACATGACAGAGTAGAACGGCCCCATAGGTTTCTTCTTTAAGATTGTACTTTTTTAATGTTACCTTTTCTGCCCTTATTTGGTTTCTAAAAAGAGTTCAAATAAATTAACCTTCATGATAATGTCTAAAGTCTGTCAAAGGACCACAGTTGTTTCTATTTTCATTAACAAAACTATGTATTTTTTTTTTTTTAATTGTGATTTGGGTGAAGATTTACAGAGCAAATTTACTTTCCATACAGCAGTTCACATATACTTTGTCTCATGTCATTGACCACAAAAACTATGTATTTTAAGTTATACTGTTAAATAATGATGCCACATGTTAAAAAATACTTTAAGCATTGATTTAATTACTATTTTAACCTCTACAATCACATGCCTTTCTGCAAGAGTCAAAGCACAAGATCAAAGGTATTTTTCCCTAATCACATAAGAAAGCAAAAAAGAATACTTATATAACTTAAATCTACATGACGTTTAATGTGTTAAAGTTTGGTAAGTCATTCTGCTGCATTTGCCATTAAAGAAATGTCAGAATAAACTGACAAACTAAATTAAGGTCAAAGAGACTAAATGAATTCACAATTCCTTGTTTTGGTCGCAACAGCAAAAACAAAGAAAACAGCAGCAAACACACTGATGCTTATACAAGCATGTTCAATAACTGTTGTTGTTGTTGTTGCTGTTGTTAGGTGCCGTCGAGTTGTTTCCGACGCATAGCAACCCCATGCACAGCAGAAGGAAACACTGCCCAATCCTGCACCAGCTCCACAATCCCTGCTATACTCGAGCCCATCATTGCAGCCACCGTGTCAATCCATCTCGTTGAAGGTCTCCCCCTCTTTCATCGACCCTCCACCCTACCAAGCATGACATCCTTCTCCA
>NW_006921613.1:8242976-8244531 GCF_000298275.1 Orycteropus afer afer
TTGTTAATGATTCTTCCTCCAATCCTGATGCCAAGTTTTTCTTCATATAGTCCAGCTTCTCGGATTATTTGCTCAGCATATAGACTGAATAAGTAGGGGGAAAGGATACAACCCTGACACACTCCCATCCTGATTTTAAACCATGCAGTGTCCCCTTGTTCCGTTTGAACGACAGCCTCCTGGTCAAGGTATAGGTTCCTCGTGAATACAATCAAGTGCTCAGGAATTCCCATTCTTCTCAATGTTATCCATAATTTGTCATGATCCAGACAATCAAATGCCTTTGCATAGTCAATAAAACACAAGTAGACATCTTTCTGGTATTCGTTCAATAACTACAGAACTCAAATTTTAGAATCTATTTACTCAGATTTAGAAAAACACTAAATATAACATATAGCTCACTGAAAACTATGTTATGCTTCAAAAAGGATTATACGTAAAAGGAAAACTAAGTGTATGCAGAAAAAACAAAGTTTTCCTATGAACAAAAAAACATCTCAAAATCTCTCTCTCCCTCTACCTCTCTGATGTTCCTCTGATCCTTCCAAAAAGAAAGAGTAGTGATTAGACAGGAAAAGTGACTGGTCCTGATTATCTTAACTAGGGATTCATATCAACCACTGCTGAAGTCCCTGGCAAAGCTGAAAAGAAAGTAAATTTATCTTTATTGGCCACCTACCATCTTTCCCAGTCTGCTGTTCAGACAGCAACAGTATTCATTACATTGTCTGGCGGCCTGCAACCTCATATAATCCACTATACTCTCACTGTACTTTAAATACCACAGAAAAGTAAATATTGACGATACAATGTTTTAAAATAATCTCTAAATGTTAATAATCTCAACTTTCCCACTGCTAAAACGTCTTGTATTTTCTGACTGTCACATCTACTAAATGCTTCAGGGCAGTATTTTAAAAATCCTTCTGGAAGACCACGATCAGCATTTTTTAAAAAAATAGAATAGAAAATTTCAGAGTATGCCACACATAGTAAGGTGAAGTACTGTTTCACTAAACTTGTTTCTGGGGTGTGTGTGTGTGTGTGTGTGTGTGTTTATATATATATATCTATCACTGGGTCAAAATATAAGAAGCTCTGGTGGTGTAGTGGTTAAAGCACTTGGTTGCTAATAACAAAAAAAAAAAGGTTGGCACTTCCAATTCACCAGCCGCTCCGTGGAAGAAAGATGAGGCAGTCTGCTTCTGTAAAGATTTACAGCCTTGGGAACCCTAAGGGGCAGTTCTACTCTGTCCTACAGGGTCACTATGAATCAGAATAGACTTAATTGAAGTTTTCTTTTGGTTTTATAGTGTGAAATATGTTTTATATTTCAACCCAAACCACTTCTCAATAAAGAAAGTAGTGTACTGATTTATATGTTACACAAAATACAACCCACAAACCAGTGCAGGTTAGGGAACTGTTTGTTACCAGTCTGTGACAAATAAGAAGCCTGTGACAAAATTAAGTCAATTAAGCACACTGATCTTTTTATAGCAGCAACACTTTCTTTTTTCTTTTTTTTTTAATTAGGATTTGGGTGAAGATT
>NW_006921613.1:8245326-8253695 GCF_000298275.1 Orycteropus afer afer
GATCATTCACATGAACTTATAGGCCCATTGTCTGCCAACCCTATATATGATCTTGGATACACTCTCCATTTAGACGTACCTAATTGTTTAGCTTAGCAGCAACACTTTCTTGATGAAGAAAGTAGTGTACTGATTTACATTCTGGCACAAGCCTTTATCTCATCAATGACCACAACAAAGATCATAACCAACAGTTCAGAGACTGGCTATTTTGAGTAGCCCTACTCTAGTGCTATAAAGAATATGATAGGCTTCTGATCTCAAACATCATAGTCTAATTACTAGGACTCGTTACTGACAATGTTCATTAAATAATAAGCTAATAATTAGTTGCTAACTATATACTGATGTGATTCAAATCACTGGGAAGTCACAAGGAGAAGAAAATTCAGTGTATAAACAATGACGTTTCATCCAGCCCAGAACATAATTCTCTTCTGTGCTGACTTCTCAAGGGCCAACTTAAATTCCACCACTTTCATCCTTAATAGTTCCAGTTCTCGTGGTTCATTTCTTGGTCTAAATCCTATAGTGCTTACTATCTATATTGTACCTTTAGCACAGTATTTGGACCAAATGATAATTATAATGAGGTTTTGAGATTCTCTGGCGTCATAAGCAGGCAATGCTCATGATGATGTGATGAGACAGGGAAGAAACTGGTCCTAAGGGTAGGATTTAGCTAAGAAGAAGGTGAGAAAGAAGGGCATTCTGAAGAGGGAAATAATATAAACAAAGATACAAAATTAGAAGTTAGTAATGGGAAGGCAATGAGAAAAACAAGAAATATCATAGGATTACTGGGAAATAATCAATTGGACTAAGGGGATACACTGGCATGTCTTTATAACCTGGTTCCTTAACGCAGTGGTCTTCAAATACACAACCCTTACTAATTGTTAGCTAAAAATAACAATGATGAAATTAAATTAGGGAAGTGAGACGGAGTCACTTATGGAGGACTTTTGAACTCATCCTGCATTGTTTATATTTGATTCAGCAGGCAATAAGACAGGAAAAATAGTATCTTAGGGAGGTCAAACAGGGGATATGCAAGATGGTTTAGAAGAGATTACACAAGGGAATACTATAGAAATGAATTGCTAAAAAGGCCTCTGCAGAAAAGAATACAAAATAGGCAGCAACATGTTTTGGTTTACAGAATATCCTCTCTCACACCTCCCCCCACCCCACTTTTCTACCCTGGGAAATGTGAAGAATCGTGCCGTTAACAAAAAATGAACACTGTAGTTTCAAAACTTAATTTACAGCAGGGTTTCTCAGCACTACGACACTTTGGACTGGAAAAAGTTTGCTGCGGGAGACTGTCTCACGCATTGTAGGATGTTCAGCAGCATTCCTGGCTCTCTATCCACTAGATGCCAGTAGAAACACACCCCTAGTCGTGACAACCAAACATTTCTCCAAACATTTTCAAATGTCCCTGAGAGCAAAATTACCCCCAATTAAGAACCACTAATTTACAGAAAAGCAGGTGACTCAATTTCAAACATGCTGAATATATGCTGAAGAAACAACATCTAAAGAAAGATATTATGATGTTGTTGTTGTTGTTGTTATGTGCTGTCTAGTCAGACCCGACTCATAGCGACCCCTCCTTAGGTTTCCGAGGCAGTATCACTATGGAAGTAGATTGCCCCATCTTCCTTCCAAGGAGTGTCTGGTGAGTTTGAACCACCAGCCTTCTGGTTAACAGTCAAGTGCCTTAGGCACTACACTACCAGAACTCCTAGATGTCCATGACAGGGGGATGTAGGGTAATGTAAATGTAATTAGAGACCAGGTCAAGAGAGACCAGACAGATTATTGAAAATGTATACCAAATATCAATGCATTAATGTTAATTTTAACAATCCTTATTGTTTTGGAAGGTAATCTAGAATTTAGTTTGAAATAATCCTAGTCTCTTCACTTTAATGTATGCGTTTAAATGGCTAAGTTTTCCAAAAATTTTAGTAATTTTGTTGAGAATAGATATAGAATTTCAACAATTTCTACATTCAATGACAGATTGCATTCTTCGAGTTGTGCAACCATTCTCACCCTCCTTTTCTGAGCTATTCCTCCTTCATTAACAGAAACTCACTGTCCCCTAAGGTTCCTATCTAATCTTTCAACTTGCCAGTGTCAATTTAATGACTAGAGCTTGAAAGAGCACAAAGCTCAAAGCAGACATTCTTTTTTAGTTAAGCTAAAGTATTGTTTGGTTTTAAGACAACTTCAGTGGATATTTTTGGTTTAAGGTTTACAGATTAACCCACTGCCAAGGAGTTGATTCTGACCCATAGTGACCCCACTGGGCTTCCAAGGCGGTAAATCTTCACAGAAGTAGATTACCTCATTTTCCTCCTGCAGAACACCTAATGAGTTGCTAACCAATGACCTACTGGTTAGCGGTGAAATGCCTTACCCACCATGTTACCAGAGATCCTGGTTTAAAGATCATCTCAAGGAAATAGTTTCAGGGATTCATCCATTCTCTGGAGTCCAGAAGAATTTGAAATTCTGTTCTGCATTTCAAATTTGATCGGGATTCTTTTGACCAGGATTCTTCTGATGAAGATTCTTCTACAGAATCTTTGATCAAAATGTTCAGTTAAGGGGAGCCGGGTGCCATCTAGTTCTGCTGGTCTCTTGGCAAAGGAGGCAGTTGTTCATGGAGGCCATTTAGCCACACATCCCACATCTTCCTCCTATTCCTGGCTCTCCTGTTTCCTCTGTTGCTCCAAGCAATTAGAGACCAATTGTTGTTCCTTGGATGGCCTTTTGCAAGCTTTAAAAACCCCCAGACACTACATAAGGAACTAGGACTTAGAACAGAAGCACTAAACACATTATTAGGCCAATAACTGGGCTGTCCCATAAAACCGTGACCCTAAATCACCAAACCAAAGAACTAAATTCCACGAGATGTTTGGTTGTATATAAGCAGCCTCAGCAACTACTCTTTTTTTTTTTTTTTTTTTGTCATTGTTTTAAATACATCTATCACACAACTTTTGCCGATTCAAATTTTTACAGGTGTACAACTTACCCACAGTACTTACAGTAATCAGCTGTGCAACCCTACCTAGAATCAATATGATTTTTTTTTCCATCACCATAAACCAAAACTCAGTATCCCATAAGCAATAACTCCTCCTGTCCTTCTTCCTCTCACTCCTTGAAACCACTAAAAAAACTTTGGTCTTCATAAATTTGTCTGTCGTTGTCTTTTTATGTGAGTGAGGTCATACAAAATCTGTCCTTTTGTGATTGATTTATTTCAGGTAGCATAATGTGTTCAAGTGCCATCCATATTACAACATGTTTCAAGACTTCATTTCTCCTACTGGATGACTCCACTGTATGTATATACCACAACAAATGTCTATAATGGTTTTTAAAACATGGACATCATTTTTATTGTAATTAAAATCAGGAAACTGGATCACCAAGGAAATACACTCTTATTTCTCCAGAGCTCACAAGGTACTTGAAAGGCCAAGAAGTGGGGTCTAAAGGAGGAAAGATTCAATAAAAGGAAACAGAAGGAGTTATTAGAATGAAGGAAAATCAGGTAAGTGTAATATTGTGGAAACCAAAGAAACAAAAAATTCCAAGGAACTTTACAAAGTTCTTACAGTGCTCAAAAAAGAAAGTATGCGAAACAACTAGCCCTAACTCTAAAGAGTGATTGTACAAAGTGGTTTCAACTTGGTAAACATTTAGGATAGCTACAATACACAAGGAGTCCCTGGGTTACCAATGGTTAACACGCTAGGCTGTTTACTGAAAGGTTAGAGGGTCAAGTCTGTCTACAAGCACCTCAGAAGACTGGCCTACTTCTGAAAAGTCAGCCATTGAAAATACTAAAAAACACAGTTTTACTCTGACACACCTGCATCAGTTGCCATGAATCACCATGAGCTGGAATCGACCAGATGGCAACTGGTTTATTGGTTACTACACACAAGGTGTAAGATGAAATATAAGTACAAATGGTAATTTTAAAAAAGTGCCATAAATAGGCACTAACAAACTATTACAAAGTTTTATTAAAGACCATTCCCCAAAACATAAGGATAAATGTTTCCCACAATAGTTGTCTATCTACTACATTTGTAACCTTAATCCATTTCCTATCTCCTTTTCACCATTATCTGCTTCACTTTTTATTTTATAACAGATGTAAGATAGAAGAGTAGGGAATGAGATCAAGTTTAAACCAAAAAAACCAAACCACTGCCATTGATTCTGATTCATAACGACTCTACAGGACGGAGAACTTTCCCATAGGGTTCCCAAGGCTGTATGTTTTTAAGAAAGTAGACTGCCACAGCTTTCTCAAGCAAAAAGGCTGGTGAGTTTGAATTATCGACCTTTCAGTTAGCAGGAGAGTCCTTAAATATTGTGCCACCGGGACATCTTAGATAATGATTAGGTACTCCCTTCCCCCAAAAAAGTAGCTCTGGTAACATAGTGCCTAAGGCACTTGACTGCTAACCAGAAGGATGGCGTTTCAAACCCACCAGCCACTCCTCAGAAGGAAGGTTGGGCAATCTACTTCCATAGAAAGACTGCCTAGAAATCCAAGAAGGGGTCGCTATGAGGCAGGCACATAACAACAACAACAACACCCCAAAAAAGACATGGTTCTCAATCCTTGCTGTCCATTAAAATCACCTGGAGAATTTTAAAATATTGATGCCCAGACCTCATTGTTGTTGTTTGTTGTTATGTGCTGTCAAGTCAGACCCAATTCATAGCGACCCCACCTTGGGTTTCTGAGGCAGTATCACTACGGAAGTAGATTGCCCAACTTTCCTTCTCAGGAGTGGCCATTACTGACCAATAATAAATTTAATATCATGGAAATGTTAGTCTTAGTCTCCTTTTCCATACTAATCATATCAACCAAAATACCAAACTCACTGCTGCTGAGTCAATTCCAACTCATAGCAACCCCTCCTTGGGCTGCCCGGTTTTATCTACTTCCACAGAGATACCACCACCACTACTCCAAGGTTTACTTTCATCTGCAAAATAGGAATGATGCCATCTGCTTCTATAGGGTTATCATGGGTAATAAATTTGACCATGAAGATATAAAGCATTACATTTAAAGAAATTTTAAGTGTACCTTATTCTGCATCTACTGTATAAACCCCAACATTAGTACAACTTTTTCATCATAATTACAACAGGCTAAGGATGGCCACAAATTCTTTGACATTCTTTCCTTTAAGAGGTAGGAGTCTATTATCTGGTGCAGTGAGGGGGATAATGGCTCTGATTGCTCTGACCAATACAGTACACTGGAAGTAATGCTATGCCAATTTTTCAGGCCAGGATTTAAGAAACTAGCAGTTTCCACTTATTGCATCTTCAAACATTTGCTCCTAGAACCCAACTGCCATGCTGTGAGGTCCACACTACATGAAAAGACGACATGTACACACTCCTGTTGACATCCCTAGCTGAGATCCCAGCCAACATCAACTGCTGTTCATGGAGTGAGCCATCTTGGATGTCTAGCCCAGTTGAGTTTTCCGTGGCTCCTAACCCCAGCTGCTCATGTGAAAACAGACTCACGAGACCCTAAGTGAAAACTACCTAGCTGAGTCCAGTTAACCCAGAGATATGTGAAAGATAAAAATAAAGTGTATTTTTAAGCTTCTATGCTTTGGAGTGATATTACACAGCATTAAGTAGGGAAGTGAAACTATAACGAAGATATTTTGAAAATCTTTCTTAATTATATTTAAACTTACCAGTAATTCATATTTTAATAAATCTATTTCCTTTCACCTCTATGAAAATGAGTGTATTTTCATGTAGAAAAATTTCGTAGCAAAATATGCTAGATATTTCATGAGAAAAAAAAAGTCTGATTTGGCTTTTTTCGCAATCTTCTTACTTTACAAAAGCCATTTTGGTTCTGTCCCATTATGTAAACATTTATAAACAAATGCCCGAAATGATTAATAAAGTTTAAGAATATACTAACACACTTTTAAAATACCTGTTAGTTTTTCTCATGCACTGTCTTTCAAATACAATACATATCTATGTACATAATTTCAATGATGATCGTTTTTGTTTTTTAAACTATTCAGGATCCTTACTATCTAGAGATGCACCTAATGTGTCTCAAAAAATGAATGCACATTTCAAGGCAGCTATACCAACATGATAAAGACTGCACAACGCACATTACCTTTCAAGTGAACTGGCTTAATACTGTGAAGTCATGAGAAACTACCAAAATCCATTCACAAATGACATTCAACAATCTTAAACAGAATCTGTTGAAATGAAAAAATCTGCTTACTTGGCAAAGCCGCAGAGCAAGCCTAAAACAAGAACACTTCCTTAACAACTATCACTTGGCATTTTTAATGGCTGCAGCAGGATACACACAAAATCGAAGATGCTTGCAGATTTAGAAAGAGTAGCATCCTTTAGTTAGGCATCTCTTTCATCTGAAACCTTCGGCACTCTTAACAAATACTAATTTCCTCAGGTTCCGCAACACCTCTGTGAGTCAGGTAAATGTTTTGTTAGTAGTAAGTGACTTGCTTCAAGGTCATAGAATGAATTGGAGGTAAGAAATAAACCCAGGAGTGTGATCTGCACCTTCATGTATAAATGCATATCATTCCAATTCTGGGTTGTTAATTTCCAAGGTGAAGCGGAGGTGAAATTAACTTGTGCAAGAACTCAAGGATAGAAGGAACATTTCAGGGAAAAATAGCTTGTATTTGGGGGAGTCATAGCTCTGATGGTTTCTAGGGTCTTTAAACTCATAGTTGCAATTGACTAAAAGCAAATGTCACTAGGAAAGAGAAGGGACTAGGAAATCCTCTGAGGGCAATAGTAAGGCCTGTATTGTAGATCGATAGCAGGAAATTGGAAAAAGGAAGCAAGAGAAAGGAGGTCAAAGTAGCGTCTGGGTGTCCAGGAGGGAGGGAGGACTGGTTAAGGCCACCTTCTATGGTAGAAAATCACAGTACACACGAAACTCGCTGAACATTCCTGGGTGGGTAGCGGGAAAAACTGAGGCTGATCCTTTCCTCCAAAAGCCGCTTCTATGTTTCGGGGTTGTCCCATCCCTCTTCGTAGACAGGGTTTGTCTCCTGAGTAACCAGCAACTGGGAACCCAGACCTGGACTCACCGTGGTGTCCGGCGCGCTTCCCTAACGCCGGCCTCCCAGCCAAAGGCCCATCACCCCTAACCCGAGGAAGAATCAGCCTTCGCTATTCCGACGGAAGCTAGCACAGTTCATCCCCTTTTCCCGATGTGCACTGCGTCGCGACGCGTCGCCTCGCAAGACGTAATCGTGGGGTGGGACTTTGAGCTTACGTGTGACATCTCTCTTACTCCCTCCCGCCACCGCCTCAACAGAGAGGGTTGGTTGGGGGAGGAGGTTTTGAGTGGGCGGCCGGGGCGGGGCCCAGGCTTCGCCTGGCTGGGTAGAGCTTGGCAGCCTCTCCCTCCTCCCACACTCATTATGTTCTGGGTATTGTGAATGCCGTTGGTGTCACCTCGCTGCTTTTGCGACTCTTAACATATTTCGGTCCTTAGGATATTTAGGGCAGACAGAAAAGGGACTTAAATCTTCCAACTTATGGCTAAAAGTTTAACCCAGTCCCCGAATCAAGCCTCTAGTCCAAGAAGAATGGACATAATTTTAAAACAACAAAGGAAGAAATTGTTTACAACTGCATCTATCTCTTGAGGATGGGTAGTAGGAAAGGAACTTTTTGGTTTTTTCCCCTACCGAGCCCCTTGATGAATTTAGGTATGCAAAATAAAGCTCAGAGCTGAGTTTGGGAGTGGAACTAATGAAAGAGAAGAATTCAGAGTTCTCTAAAAACAGTCTGAAATAACTCGGGTGGCACTGTGGTTAAGGCATTAGGCTCCTAATCAAAAGATCAGTGGTTCAAACCCACCAGCCGCACCGTGGGAGAAAGATGAGGCAGGCTGCTTCCATAAGATTTACAGTCTTGGAAACCTATGGCGTACTTTTTACTCTGTTCTGTATCTACTTCTGTAGTGATACTGCCTCGGAAACCCAAGGAGGGGTCGCGATGAGTCGTCCAAGTTGGATGGCACATAACAACAACAACATAGGGTCTCCAGGAATCAGAATCGACTTAATGTGGTTTGGTACTAGAAGACAATCTTGAGACACAGAATGAGGGCTAGAATGAGAAGGAGGGTGAGGAGCCTTAGGACTGAATTTACAAATGATAAAAAGTCTCCAGTGTAGAAAACCCAAGAGATTCAATCAAAAAACTACTGGAACTAATTGAGGGATTTAGCAACGTCGCAGGATATAAGATCAACATCCAAAAATCAGTTG
>NW_006921613.1:8255840-8258636 GCF_000298275.1 Orycteropus afer afer
AAAAAAAAAAAAAAAGTCTCCAGTGATGGGTGGCAGAAAGATTTTTAATAAATAAGGCTCTTTAACATTCTCCTAACGTTATTTGTGTTGCTATGATTTGACTTTTCCCCACCTTCCCCCAAGAAGTGGACTTCCCCCTTCACTTCCTAAAACTTCAGTCAAGTGATTTGCGTAAGTTTTTGTGAAAACTAAGGAAAAATTCTGCAAGTGGGTCAACCAATGCAGAAGAGAAACAGGGTACAAGATGACAACATGATCCCAAAACTAAATTAAGGTGAGAAAAACAAGGAAGTTCTTGGGGGTGGACTTTTAACTTTTCAAAATTTTGAATTAAAGTTCTCAACGAGCAGAGTCACCTAGATGAAAGTTGTTTCTTGAATTAATCATAGGCCCTGGTTCTTTTTCAAATATGTGTAGTAACAAGCCAGACAGCAGTGTCTATGGTCCCCAGCATTCAAATAGTGTTCACCAACTGTTTAGAAGACCTGGTCTGTATTTAACCATTACTTCAATTCATGTGCCATCCAGCATAAGGAGTAGTGTAAAGCTTACTGAACCTGATTGTCCTCCATTCATTCAACAAGTATTTTCTGAATACATGTTCGATACCAGGCATTGTTATAGAGACTTGGGATATAAAGTCCCTGCTCAGCACAGAGCTTACCTTACATTCTGATATGGGAGACAGAGGAAAGCAAATACATATGTACTATGCCAAGTGCTGTTAAATCCTAAAAAGAAAATAAACAAGATTAGGGGCCAGGAAGGACAGAGGAATGCCATTTTTAATGGGACACTCAAGGGAGGGCTTTCTGAAAGTGGCATTCCACAGAGTCTTCAGTGAAGACAGGGAAGAAGCCATGGTTACCTGTGGGAGAAGAGCATCAAGCAGGGGAGCAGCACAGAGTGAATGGAAAATTATAGGAGATCCTCTCATAAAGTGGAGCACAGATTAAGTAGGCCCTTGAAAGCCATTGAAACATGCTTATCTCAGACTAACACAAGAAGTGAATCACATCCTAATGTCTTATGCAAAATTTAGCTTTCATTCATATGTATACATATTTCATTCATTGTATACATATTTTCATCCCAATTGTTTTTTAGCCAAAGAACAGGTGTCCTCTGGTTCCTTCACTGATCAGTCGTTCTTTTCTATCCATCTGTTTTTTATGTCCTAAACCCATAATGATTATCTCTTTGGGTTGATGGCCAATGTTAATAAATGTTAGCTGCATGGCCCATCAAACTCAGTGTTTTATCTCCAATGGATGCATCTTCAGACAAATGATGGAAAGTCTTGGCTGTCCTTCTGGACGGCTCAAAGATCAAGCACCTGCCTTTTGGGGTTCTTTTTGCAATTGTGGCCTTAAACCTTTATTTAAATTGTTTGTTATTTCCTATTATTTTTTAATAGAATTTATTTCATTGTTTTTGTTGAGAACATATACAAATTCAACAATTTCTACATGTACAATTCAGTGACGTTGATTACATACCTTCTCTGAGTTGTGCCACCATTCTCACCCTCCTTTTCCAGGTTGTTCCTCTAACATAAACTCACTACGGTCTAAATTTCCTATGTAATCTTTTGAGATGCTGTTGTCAATTTGATCCCACATAACCACTCATTCTTTACACTCAACTAGGACTCTGTAAGTCACTAGTTTATCTTAACTTCTAAAAAATCTACTATATCACCACTTAGGTGACATTAAGTTCTACTTTTTATGTGAATTTATATTTCTAATTGGCCTAAACTTAACTTCAATTAAGTGTGTTAATTATTTTTTTTTATTTTTTAAAAATTTTTATTGTGATTTGGATGAACGTTTACAGAGCAAACTCATTTTTCATACAGCAGTTCACGCACATTTTGTTTCATGACAATGACTGCCATCCCTACAAAGTAACAGCTCTCTTCCCACGTCCTCCCTGTAGTTGTCACCCCTGTGTCCTTTCCTGTGCATTCCTGAGCTATCTCCCTGTGCAAATACTGCCCTTCTGATCTCCCATGGTTGCTCGTTCAAAGGAGTGTATCTATCTGATGTGAATGTTCTACCCTATATGCCTGTCTATTGTTTGGCCTGAAGCCATAGGAGTGAGTTCAATTCCAAACCTGAAGTGTAACTAAGGGCCATAGTCTTGGATGTCTCACCATGCTCTCTCACCATGCTCTATCAGATCAGTAAACCTGGTCATTTTTTTTTATGATTTTGAGTTTTGTTTCACATTGTTTTCCCACTCTATCCAGGATCTCCTACACTGATCCCTTTCCAAGTGGTTGACAGTAGTAGCTGAGCACCATCTACTTCTTCTGGTCTCATAGCTCAATTAAGTTTTAGGAATAATTCCTCATTCTGCAATTCCAGGATTTAGTGAACAAATTTATGTTTATCTTTTTCATCCTTTTATGATTTAATAGACTTAAAAAACCAACTCCAACTCACGATGACTCCATGTATATTAGAGTAGAACTGTGTGCTATAGAGTTTTCAAATGGCTGATCTTTCAGAAGTAGATCACTAGGCTTTCTTTCAGGCACCTCTGGGAGGATTTGAAACTCCAGTCCTTTGGATAGCAGCCCTGTTAACTGTTTGCACCACCCAGGGACTCCTTTACAGGTTTTGATCTTTTCTTATGGATGCCTTTGTTTTTCTATCTAGACTAAAGAGTTACAATATGATTTTTCCAACTAATACTTTGCCTTCTTCTAGATCTTCCCTGATTCCATTAGATTTTTCTCACAAATGGGATTCTCAAAATGCAATATTACAAATGGTGGTGCACGTGTTT
>NW_006921613.1:8271155-8272201 GCF_000298275.1 Orycteropus afer afer
TGGGAGTAGGGGTATGATTTCTGGTGGACTATTTACTTCTTGCAAGTCACTGATAAATATATTAAATAATACATGCCTGTTGTTGTTGTTATGTGCTGTTGAGTCGGACCCAAACATAGTGACCCCTCCTTGGGTTTCCAAGGCAGTGTCACTACAGAAGTAGATTGTCCCATTTTCCTTCCGAGGAGTGGCTGGTGGGTTTGAACTGCCAGCCTTCTGGTTAGCAGTCAAGTGCCCTAGGCACTATGCTACCAGAGTTTTCGAATATTAAGATTGTCACCATGTATAGGGTTGGCAGACAATGGTCCTATAAGTGTATTTGTATGATCTGTACGAATTCCCAGGTGTATAGTAGAGGTGACAGGGGACAAGGTTGTAGTCACTTCTTGGTCACAGCCAGCTACCCAGGGGGACCGAGTAGTTGAACTGGTGGGCTCGGGACCATAGTCACAGGGGACATCAAGCTCAATTGGCATAACATACTACAGAAAACATTGTTCTACCTCATACTTTGGCGAGCAGCAACTGGGATCTTAAAAGCTTGCAAACAGCCATCTAGGTGCAACAATGGGTCTCTCCTCGTCCAGAGCAAAGAATAATGAAGAAAACCAAAGATTATTGGAAACAATTAGTCCTGGCAACTGGTACACCATGTGATCCACAGCCTATACAACTTAGACCAGAAGAACTAGATGGTGTCTACTACCACTGTCAACCACTCGGACGGGGATCTGTGTAGGAGATCCTGGATAGAGAGAGAGAACAATGTGGAACAAAACTCAAAATCATTTGAAAAAAAAAAGGGGGGGGGACCAGGTTTGCTGGTCTGATAGAGCTTGGTGGAACCACTGAGACTATAGGCCCTAGCTGCCCTTCAGGTCTGGAAATCAACCCACACCTGTGGCTTCCAGCCAAACAAAAGACAGGCATATGAGTTGAACATTTACCTGAGGTAAATACACTCCTTGGAGAGAACAATCATGGGAGAAAGAAGGGATGTTTGTGTACAGGGAAACAGCTCTGTGGGCAGGAGTGCATGGAGGGAT
>NW_006921613.1:8273246-8283434 GCF_000298275.1 Orycteropus afer afer
TTCCTTCCGAGGAGTGGCTGGTGGGTTTGAACCGCCAGCCTTCTGGTTAGCAGTCAAGTGCCTTAGGCACTATGCTACCAGAGATTCTTTATACATTTACTGGGGAGTTTATAATGTTATCCTCAAAATATTTTTAAATTCTAAGTCAATATGTATGACATTCTATAGTCTGCCAAGTACACGGAAACAATGCTCAAGCCATTTACATTTTTAAAATATATTTTTGTAATGCATTTTGTTTTTGTTGAGAAATACATAGCAGAACATATACCAATTCAATAGTTTCTACATGTACAGTTCAGTGACATTGATTACATTCTTCAAGTTGTGCAAGAATTCTCACTCTCCTATTGTGAGTTGTTCTTCCCTATTAATATGACTCATTGCTCCCTAAGCTTCCTTTTGAGTTGCTGTTGTCCCACATATATAGAGATCTCAAAAGAGCACAATGCTCAAGGTAGACATTCATTACTAGTTGAGCTAAATTAATGTTTGGTTTTAAGAAGATATCAGGGGATATTTTTTGTTTAAAGTTTAAAGATTACCTTGGGACAATAGTTTTAAGATAGTTTCAAGAGTTCATCCAGTCTCTATGGTTCCAGAAAGATTGGATTCCATCAGAATTTTTAATTCTATTTTAAATTTCTTCTCTTTTGATCAGAATTCTTCTATGGAATCTTTGATCAAAATGTTCAATAAAGGTAGCCAGGCACCATCCAGTTCTTCTGTTCTCAAGGCAAAGGAGGCAGTTGTTCATGGAGGCAATTAGCCACACATTCCATATTTTCCTCCTATTCCTGACTCTCCTTCTTCCTCTGTTGCTCCAGGCAAAAAAAGGAACAAAAAGAAGCCTTGGATGGCCACTATTAAGCATTTAGACCCCAAGCACTATACATAGAATTAGGAGGTAGAAGGGAAGTGCTAAACACATTATTAAGCCCATTAACTGGGGTGTCCTATGAAAACATGACTCCATACCTCCAAACCAAGGGACAAAATCCCATGAGATGTTTGATTGTACATAAGCAATAAGCAATAACCTCACCCGCCCCTTTCCTCCTTTCTCCTGCCCTTGATAACCACTAAGAAACTTTGGTTTCCATACACTTGCCTTTTTTTATTATTATTATTATTTTTATTGTGCTTTGGGTGCAATTTTTTTTTCTATTCTTGTTTTTTTTATATAAGTGAGGTCATACAATATTTGTCCTTTTGTGATTGACTTATTTCACTCAGCATAGTGTCTTCAAGTTTCATCCGTATTATAGCATGTATCAAGACTTCATTTCTATCGGTTGAACAATATTTCATTGCATACATTTACCACATTTTGTTTAATCATTCATTTGTCGATGGACATTTAGATTGTTTCCACCTTTTGAATATTAGTGCTGCAATGTAGAAGTCTCTATTTGAGTCTCTGCTTTCAAGTCTTTCAGGTATACAGTCATGCATTGCTTAAAGTCCATGACACATTCTGTGAAATAGAGTATTACATGATTTGGATGTTGTGCAAACCCCATATTATATACAGGCCATCCCTGGATTATGAACGAGTTCCATTCCTAAATCTGTCTTTAAGTTGAATTGGTATGTAAATTAGAATAGTTAGGTATGGTTCTTATCTAATGTCAGTTAGTCAAATATTTGTCTTAGTATACTTTTTTATGCATTAAAAAACATTAAAGAGGAACTTCTAGATATACTAAAACACCTTTAACATAATAATACAGTAATAATAATGTTTTGATTCACATCGCAAAGTAGCACCCATGTGTTATTATGAACCATTGTATATACCTTGAATTTTTAATGTAATAAGTTTTATGGGTGTTGGGACCATGGACATATATGTGGTCAGATGTTGTTCAAATGGACGTTATGTGGCATATGACTGTATACCTAGAGAGGAATTGCTGGGTCATATGGTAGTTTTTAGGTGCTCTAGTAGCGTAGTGCCTAAGGCACTTGACTGCTAACCAAAAGGTTGGCAGTTCAAACTCACCAGCCACTCCTCAGAAGGAAGGTTGGGCAATCTACTTCCTAGTGATACTGCCTCAGAAACTCAAGGAGGAGTAGCTATGAGTCAGATCTGATTTGATGGCAGTGAGTTAGTTAGTTTTAGTTATGGTAGTTTCTGGAGCCTGGTGAGTGCTTAGCACTTGGCTGATAAACTCAAAGTCAAATGAACCCACTAGCCACCCTGCTAGTGTGGCAATGGGTTTGGTTCAGTTTTTGGAATGGTGGTTCTATTTTTTGTTTTTTGAGGAACCACCATACTATTTCCACAATGACTATATCATTTGCATTCCTATTAGCAATGGATAAAGGTTCTAATCTCCCCCCATCCTTTGCCAACATTTTTTGTTTGCTGGTTTTGTTATTTAACGTAGGCATCCAGGTGAGAGTGAAATGATCCAAGCCATTTTTAATGGTAGAAAGTGCAGTGCTGTTCTGGGTGATGTTTTTCCCACATCAGCTATTCTGTTATAGCTTTGTTACAGAAATGTGAGTATATTGCATATATTGTTGTTGTTATGTGCTGTCAAGTTGGACCCGACTCATAGTGACCCCTCCTTGGGTTTCCGAGGAGGTATCACTACAGAAGTAGATTGTCCAACCTTCCTTCCGAGGAGTGGCTGATGGGTTTGAACCGCCAGCCTTCTGGTTAGCAGTCAAGTGCCATAGGCACTATGCTACCAGAGGTGGGTTTGAACCACCAGCCTTCTGGTTAGCAGTCAAGTGCCATAGGCACTATGCTACCAGAGGTGGGTTTGAACCACCAGCCTTCTGGTTAGCAGTCAAGTGCCATAGGCACTATGCTACCAGAGCTCCTAGCCTAAACAATAGGCTCAAACATATCAAAGATTATAGAGATGGCACAGACCAGACAATGTTTTGTTCTGTTATACTTAAGGTCACCATGAGGCGGAGCTGACTTGACAGTGATTAGCAACAATATTTTATTATACACTTAAACATGGCATGTTCTGCCCACTCTTATCCTTGATTCCTACTCTCCAATCTCAGAGCCTTTCCTCTTCATGGGCCTTTCAGAATCTATCTTCTCTATGAAAAAGAATCTCTATTTCCCAGTCCACCAGCCAGATGATCTGATAATCTTTGCAAAATATTACTGAGTGACCTTCTCCTGAAAATCTTGAAAAATATCCCTCTGAAAGGGATGATTTTCAGTTTTCCTCCTAACCACTGTAGGTCAAGCTCATCACAGCATCCAGTGAACACTGATCCTCTCCTGGGATCATGAGATGCCAGGCTTCAGTGCCAGTCTGCCTAGGAAGAAACTCCTGCCCACTCCCCCTCCCTTAACCACCACAGAGCACCCAGGAGTCTATTGGTCCCAGGAGTGGTTTGGGTCATCAGAGGCAAAGAGAGAATTGAGATTGGCAGGGCAGTCAGCCCCTTTACCTCTCTAGCTTGCAAGAATGCTCACCTAATGTAATTCCTAGCATTTTTTTCAAGTATTTATCCAGATGGGTAATGTGGAAATTTTTAATAGTAGTTTAATTTGGAGAGAACACTGGCAGCAGTAATTATGTTCTCTATTATATAAAGATGTGTATTAAACTGGTATCCATCCTTAAGTTCACAGTATGTTGAAATTCACTTTTTAGAATTCTCCCTTCTGCAGATTCTTTTGCTTTCCTATTCTTCTATAGCAAATGGACCTACTTCCTGACCGAAGAATCCATGCTTGAAATCCAAGGGTACAAGAATCCTTTTCCTTTGGCTATCTTTCCTAAACAATGCCTTCAAGTTCTACCTTTTAATTCAGAGGGTTGTATTACCACTTACCAATTATATCCAAAAACCCAGTAGATAGGAATTTTTTATAATTTTTATTTCAAAAACATTCTTATAAACTTTTAAAACCTTAGACCATTTTGAGTCTGTGCCTTCTTCCCCATCTTTTCATGATATAACTCTTCTATTTAAAATTTATTAGTAGCCCATTTTACCTAAATATTTTTTGCCCTGGTCTATGTCACATGCAGGGGATTATTTGCAAACATGTTGGTAATCATTGTTCCCAGCCCAGTACAAACACTCTATTGCAACATAACTTTGCTGCTCCTCCCATTAATTGGTGGAGGCATCAGTTTCCCCACTCCTTAAGTCTAGGCTGGCCTTGCAACATGCTTTGAAGTTGAAGTGACTTTGTGAGAGCTCTGACCCCTGACCTCAGTATGGCTTTGCAGCTCATGTCTTCTTCGAGCCAACTCCCACTCGTGAGTGAGACCATCCTGGACCAGCCAGCCCCAGAGGAACCACTAGTGACAACAGCCATTTGAATGAGTGATCCCAAGCGAAACTAGCAGAAGAATCACCCCACTGAGAGCAGTAGGAAATGCTCATCCACAGACTCTTGAGCAAGTAAAATGGTTGATATTTTAAGCCACTACTTATTGAAGTAGTTTGTTTTGCAGCAATAGGTAACCAATACATCATGCTAATCTATCTCTTTTCAAACCAATCCAAATCCAATCTCTGTCCAAAGAAATTATTTCCTTTGCCTTTAGTTCCTATAGTTCTGGCAATTTTTGTTTGTACTGGAAAATTTTTGGTCAAGATACAGTTTCTGTATATTGGTCTATAAATAAACTTTTTTAATTTTGATTGTAAAAAAAAATTTCCTTTGAACCAGACCTTTCTGTTAATAATATCCATGTTTTATCACAAGATAAATGGCCCCTTGGCTGGTCTGATGGAGCTTGTTGAGACCCCTAAGACTATGGCCCCTAGTTACCCTTCAGGTCTGGAATTGAACTCACTCCCGTGGCTTCCAGCCAAACAATAGACAGCCATATAGCATAAACATTTACACCAGGTAGATACACTCCTTAGAACCATCAATCATGGGAGAACAGAAGGGCAGTATTTACACAGGGAGATAGCTCAGGGGGCAGGAATGCATAGGAAAGAAGGACACTGGGAAGAGGTAATCACAGCGAGGAAGTAGGAAGAGAGCTGTTACATTGTAGGCATGGCAGTCAATGACATGAAACAAAATGTGTATGAACTGCTGTATGGAAAACGAATTTGCTCTGTAAACTTTCACCCAAATCACAATACTTTTTTTTTTTTAAAAAAAAAGATCCATGTCCCCCTGTTGGGACATACAAGTACTCCAGATTGTCTGCAGGAGTTTGATAACATTTCTAAAAATGCTTTCAAATTTCATATGTATCCACCAATCATGTCCTGGCATAAAATAGTAATCTTGAACACATAGTGTTTCTTTTTATGCTCTTTTCTTAGGCCTACCAGGTAGCACAATTCCTGTGCAAATGGTGTCAAGAAAGAAGAAGCCATATCTTTGGCCAATTCTCAGAGGGAACCTCAAACTAAGAAGATGGAAATCAACTAGGGTATGCAACTTGACATGTGTATAGGCTGAGCCGAGAGTCCCCTTTCACTTGTCTTTCTTTTTTCTCTCCCCTCGTCCTTCTTCCCATTTATTTAACAAGTATACCTCAAGACCTACAGTGATGACTTCTGAATGAAATGGCATTTTTGCAGAATAGTAGAGTATTTAAGAGCTCAGGCTCCAGAGTCTTGTTCTTGAATCCTGGGTTTTCCAGTTAATAGCTACATGATCTGAGCCAAGTTATTTCACTTCTCTGCCTTCAGTTTTGTCATTTGTAAAATGAAGATGATTATAACAGTATCACCTCATTGGATAGTTGTGAGGATTAAATTATTTAGTACAAGGAAACAACAAATACTGGTGAGGGTATGGAGAGATTGGAACTCCCATACACTGCTGATGGGACTGTAAAATGGTACAACTACTATGGAAAATGGTATGGAGCTTTTTTAAAAAGTTAAAAATAGAATTAGCATTTGATTCAGAAATCCCACTAGGAGGAATATATCCTAAAGAGGTGAGATCTGGGACATGAATAGGTATATGCACCCCCATGTCCACCACAGCACACTATTCACTATAGCAAAGAGATGGAAACAACTTAAGTGCACATCAAGAGATAAATGGTTAATCAAACTGTGGTGCATACACCCAAAGAAATACTATGCAACATTAAAGAATAATGAAGAATCTGTGAATCACCTCATAATGTGGATGAACTTGGAGGACATCATGTTGAGTTAAACAAGTCAGTCACAGAAGGACAAATATTTTATGAGTCTGTTATAAAAAGTCAAGGAAAGGTTTATGCAGGGAAGGAAATTTACTTTGCTGGTTATCAGGGAGGAGAGGGAAAATTACTGATTAATTAAGGGCCATGTGTTGATTTGGATGAAGG
This sequence comes from Orycteropus afer afer, assembly GCF_000298275.1. Taxonomy (NCBI): domain Eukaryota; kingdom Metazoa; phylum Chordata; class Mammalia; order Tubulidentata; family Orycteropodidae; genus Orycteropus; species Orycteropus afer. The sequence goes on from NW_006921613.1 coordinate 8,279,534, forward strand.
GAAAGGCAATATAACAAAAGTGTGTGACCAGCACAATAACAATAAGGAAAAGGAGGACATGGAAGGCACACAAAAGGCATAGACTACAGAGGCAAATACTAGTACATACACAATACTGCATTATCAGTAATAACAAACACTATCTATGGGTGGATACATAGACAGACAAGCAAGAAGATCAGGTATGGGTAGGCGAATAGGAATATACCTGTGGTAGTTCAGTTTGTTTGTCAACTTGGCTGGGCCTGGTTGAGTGGCTGGGCAGCTGGATGTAGTATTCCCCATGATGAGACTGGTAATCAACTCCATGGTGGAATCTACTGTGAGCAGTTGAGTAGCTGCCTTAGGGAATGTGGTCTGCTTCCTGTATATAAGCAGAAGCCTTGGTGAATGGTCTCTATTTTATGGCACGCTTGGACCCTGCATGTGGCTGTGTCATTGTTCAGCAGCCTGCAACCCTCTGCAGACCTTGGGACTTACAATGAACCTAAATTAATGGCCTGCCATGTGGTTTGGTAACATCAGGACTGTGCCTTTTTACTTGTCAACCTTGGGCTTGTCGGCCTCAGCACCCAGCAGCTGTCTGAGTAAAGAAATGCCTCTAGGTCCAGTGGGCTGGGAGCAGGAGGCAGAGCTGGACTCCAAGGTTGAGGGGCTTTCACCCAGCCTCTAGAGCCTGGCATTTTGAACTTGGACTTAAAGCCTCTAAACTGTAAGAGAATGAACTCCTGTTTGTTAAGCCCATCCCATTTGTGATATATTCTTGTCAGAGCAACACTAGGTAACCAAAACAATACCCATGACCACAACAGATCTGGCTGATGTTACTACATGCATACTTGTATGTGATACAAATATATCCATATACATTATAGAGCTAACAGGAGACAAGGTTGAGGTAGCTTCTTGGCCACAACCAATCATGTAGAGGAAGTGAGTCACTAAGCCTGTGGGCTTGGGAACATGGTCTCAGGGGACATCAAGCTTAATTGGCACAACATAGTACATGAAAACATTGTTCTACATCCTACTTTGGTAAGTAGCAACTGGTAAATAGCCCACTGTGGTAGTTAAATTTGTGTGTCAACTTGGCTGGGCAAGGTTGAGTGGCTGGGCAGCTTGACGTAGTTATTCCCCATGGTAAGGTTGGTAATTAACTCCATGGTGGAGTCTATTGGAGCATCTGAGTAGCTGCTTTAGGGATATTGTCTGTTTCCCATATATAAGAAGCAGCTTTGGGAATGGTTTCTAGCTTATGGCATGCTTGAACCCTGCATGTAGCCATGTCATTGTTTAGCAGCCTGCCACACTCTGCCAACCTTGGGACTTTCAATGGACTTGAAACAATGGCCTGCTGTGTGGTTTGGTAACATCAGGACTGTGCCTTTTTACTTGTCAACCTTGGGCTTGTCAGCCTCAGCTGCTAGCAGCTGGCTGAGTGAAGAAAAGCCTCTAGCTCCAGTGGGCCGGGAGCAGGAGGTAGAGCTGAAGCCCAAGGTTGAGGGTCTTTCACCTAGCCCCTAGAGCCTGGCACTTTGAACTCAGACTTAAAGCCTCCAAACTGTAAGAGAATAAACTCCTGTTTCTTCAAGCCATCCCATTTGTGGTATACGCTTGCCAGAGCAGTACTAGGTAAGCAGAACACCCCACAACCTTGAGTTTGTGGTGATAGTAATAGATAGGCTGCAGAACCCTGGTCCAAACTTGAAAAATCTAGAGCGACTTGGAATAATTTAGCATCATTGTTACAACATGATGAAAAGACTGATTCTCTAGATTTGCAAGTGGAACTAAAGACAGATATTTTTCTTCTAACCATGTAGCTTATAGGCAGAGAATTTAGATTTTAATACCTCTCATATCATCCCTAAGGAGCTCTGGTGGCATAGTGGATAAGGCTTTTGGCTGCTAACCAGAAGGTCAGTGGTTCAAACCCACCAGCTGCTCTGCAGAAGGAAAACGAGGCAATCTACTTCTGTAAAGATTTGCAGCCCTGAAACCCAATGGGGGTCACTATGAGTTGGAATCAACTCTATGGCAGCAGGCTTTTTGTTTGTTTGTTTGTTTGTTGCTCATATTATCCCTAGTCCAGTGGGTAAGAAGAGGAGGATCTTCTGCCCAAGGTAGAGTGAGCAGAATAGTTCTCACTCTTCCCAGGGCAAGGTATATGCTAACCGTGGAGAGAAGTAGGGTGCATTGGTCCTGACAATTAGGTGAATTACTAAGTGAGGATGGGATTGAATTTGCCTCATCTTGGCAAGGGAAGGACAGGGATTATGGCAACAGGCCCCAGCAGGTGGGAAAGCAACTGCAGAGACAGAAGAAGTATTCTATTATACTGGGCTACCTGCAAAGGGAGGACCAGAGAGTTCTTTCTTTCATGTAACTTAGCTGGGCATAATCTTGTTCACAATTTGGGACCTCCAAACTCCAATTAATAGAGTGCTGGCTGGTGATCAAAGGGAGAAAGTGGCATTACAATATAGCATTTGCTTAGCAGGTCCAGGACCTAAAAAGTGATTCCAACCCAGACCCCCACCCCAGGCATTCTGCAAACAAAAGCACTGTACTCATGGTAAAGACAGGTTCAGTCCATTATCATGGGGGACATCAAGCTCAACTGGCATAACATACTACACAAAAAAATTCTATATCCTACTTTGGTAAGTAGCAACTAGGGTCTTAAAAGCTTGTGAGTGGCCATCTAACATGCAACATTTAGTCTCTCCTCATCTGGAGCAAAGAAGAGTGAAGAAAATCAAAGACATATGGAAAAAATTAGTCCAAGGGACTAATGGACCATGGGAACCTCAGCCTTCAGGACCCTGACACCAGAAGAACTAGATGGTACCCAGCTACCACTGCCAACCACTTGGAAAGGGATCAAAATTGGAGATCCTGGATAGAGTGGGAGAAAAATGTGGAATAAAACTCAAAATTTAAAAAATGACCAGACTCACTGGTCTAATAGAGGCTGGTGAAACCCCAAGACTATGGCCCCTAGTCACCCTTTGGGCCTGAAGTTGAACCTACTCCCGTGGCTTAACTTCTAGCCAAATAATAGACATATCTACGAAGCAAACAATTACACCAGGTACATACACTCCTTAGAACAATCAACCATGGGAGATCAGAAAGGCAGTATTTACACAAGGAGATAGCTTGGAGGGCAGGAATGCATAGGAAAGAAGGACACAAGGACAAGGTAACTACATGGAAGAAGTGGGAAGAGAATATGTACAATGGTACAAGAGAACCTGTACAATGTACATTGTAGAGATTGCAATGTATCACAAAACAAAATGTGTATGAACTGCTGAATGGAAAATAAATTTGCTCTGTAACCTTTCACCCAAATCACAATTAAAAAAATAAAATAATAAAAAAGTTTAGTATTTGTACTGTGGTTGGTGGTTGGTGTGGAGTAGGGGAGTAGATATACCCCTAATCATTTTAGATTCATTCATGAGTACAAATGGAGGTTCATAAACCCTATGTAAATATTTAAAATTTATAAGACAAGTTAACAAACTATTACAAAAAATATACTCTATCCTCTTATGTTCACAAATACACTTTTATAATAATAAGTTAAAAAATACATGTTAAGTAATGGCTTTTATGTGACTGAAACTCAACAAAATATTAAGGACAAGTGAATTTAATTACCATTGTACATGTCTGTGTGTTTGGTTGATAGCCAGTGATGTCTGAATTAGTGCAAAAATGAAGACATATAATTTAAAAAAAACCTATTTTATATTTATTTCATTAAATTTTTCTTTTCATTCCAGCAAAGTTGTTAATTATGTTATTATAATCAAGATTTTTACATAATCATAATTATTTTGAGAATAATGACCTAGTATTAAAAAATGTAATTGTAGATAAAGTTTATAAA
>NW_006921613.1:8284389-8286879 GCF_000298275.1 Orycteropus afer afer
ACTCGGTCCCTCTGGGTAGCTGGCTGTGACCAAGTAATGACCATAACCTTGCCCCTTGTCAGCTCTACTATACACCTGAGAATTCTGATCATTCACATGAACTTATAGGCCCATTGTTTGCCAACCCTATATATGATCTTGGATACACTCTCCATTTAGACATACCTAATTGTTTAGCTTGTTCAGCCCAGATACTTTTAATTTCTTTTTAAATGTGTAATTTTAAAATGTGTAATTAAATCTTAATAAAATTTTGTAAAATAAAACTATTTACAATTTTACCATTCAAAATCCATCCAGTTGCCAGTATAAATAATCAGTATTATGCTTTACACATATCTAGACTGCCACATTTTCAAATTTAAGAGTAATATGAGTTGTCTAATATTCCACAATATCCTCAGGCATCATATGAAACTCTTGCAAATACCTCCCTAATTCATTAGTACCTTTGGAACCACCAACTGGTACATGAAAAGAGCATGAGTGTGTTTGCTTGGCACTACAAGGATATCAGGGAGCTCTGGTAGCATAGTGCCTAAGGGACTTGACTGCTAACCAGAAGGCTGGTGGTTCAAATCCACCAGCCACTCCTGGGAAGGAAGATTGGGCAATCTACTTCCATAGTGATACCTCCTCTGAAACTCAAGGAGGGGTCAATGTGAGTCGGGTTCATTTTGACGGCATATAACAACAACAACACAAGGATATGATACTTTTTTATGCAAGAGTCTGCTGCACTGTTGATATCTGAGAGAAAATTTTGATAATTATTTTTTTTTAGTTTTTGTATTTATATTTAATGAAAGGAATATTTAGGTTCAAACTTACCATGTAACTATTTTTTCTTTATAATTTTTATTATTTTGTTGTTTGTCGTTATTGAGGATATAGACAGCAGAACATAACCAATTCAACAGTTGCTACACATACTTTTCAGTGACATTGGTTATGTTCTTCAAGTGTGCAACTGTTCTCACCCTCCTTTTCTGAATTGTTCCTCATCCATTAACATAAATTCGCTGTCCTCTAAGGTTCCTAATTTTTTTTTTTTTTAATTGTGATTTGGGTGAAGGTTTACAAAGCAAATTACTTTCCATACAGTAGTTCACATATACTTTGTCTCATGACATTGACCACAGTTTACCACAATGCAATAGCTCCCCTCCCACTTCCTCCCCATAGTCACCTCTTCCCTGTGTCCATCCCTCCGTGGACTCCTGCCTCCTGAGCTGTCTTCCTGTGCATAAGTAACTCTTCTTTCTCTCATGATTGTTCTCTGCAAGGAGTGTATCTACCTCAGGTAAATGTTCAACTCATATGCCTGTCTTTTGTTTGGCTGGAAACCACAGGTGTGGGTTCAATTCCAGACCTGAAGGGCAGCTAGGGGCCACAGTCTCAGTGGTTCCACCAGGCTCTATCGGACCAGCAAACCTGGTTCCCCCCGCTTTTTTTTTTTTCTCTCCAAATGATTTTGAGTTTTGTTCCATATTGTTCTCCCTCGCTATCAAGGATCTCCTACACAGATCCCCTTTCAAGTGGATGACAGTGGTAGCCAGGCACCATCTAGTTCTTCTGGTCTCATAGTCGTATAGGCTGCAGATTGGATGGTGTACCAGTCGCTAGGTAATTATTTTTCTTTTACCTAAGTGTTTCTATTACACAAATTCTTTCTGCATTATAGAGTGTATCTTTCTCTGGAGTTAGTGACAGTACAACTAGGGTGACCAATTGTTTCAATTTGCTTCGGATTGAGGAACTGGGAACTAAGTGAGATTATTCCTGGGAGTGGTTGTTTAGGGTTTCACCATATCCTGGTTGTGATAATATGGGCTCCTTTAGAGCATGGATGAGCCTTGGTGGCATAATGGTTAAGTGTTCAGTTGTTAACCCAAAGGTTGGTAGTTTGAACCCACTAGCTGCTCTGTGGGAGGAAGATGTGGCAGTCTACTTCTCTAAAGATTACAGTCTTGGAAACCCTATGGGCCAGTTCTCCTCTCCTATGAAAGAGAATGTTGTTATGAGTCAGAATCAACTTGACAGCAAGCGTGTGGGGGTGAGGGTGGGTGAGTATGGGGGTGGGGTTGCTAAAACAGGGAGCGCAAGACAAAGACTTCTGCTGCCTGCGTCTTGCAGTATTTTATACTGGAGCAAAAATAGTAAGAAAATTAGCTGACTAGAGATACATATTAACATTTTTCAACCAAGTGATAAAAATGATGAAACTCTTTTTCTTTTGCCCAATCAAAATTAAAAGATGGATTTGTCTTAGGCAATATGAATAGGAAAGAGCTTTTTGTTCCTTCCTCAATTACTCAAGGAGATGTGCAATTTAAAGAGAGAAAGTGATCCACTTTCCTCCCACTGGCAGTCCTCTGGGAGCTCTGAGTCCCAGAAATCTCAACATCATCACTTGTATTTATTTAGAGATAAATTAATACTTAGAAATTATTCATTAATTGATAAGAAATGGCCCAAAACTAAGAAAAT
>NW_006921613.1:8288180-8294825 GCF_000298275.1 Orycteropus afer afer
AAGGCAGTATCACTACGGAAGTAGGATTGCCCAACCTTCCTTCCGAGGAGTGGCTGGTGGGTTTGAACCGCCAGCCTTCTGGTTAGCAGTCAAGTGCCTTTAGCCACTATGCTACCAGAGCTCCTCTGATGTGTATGTAGTGATATGTTATTGTTGTTTTAATGTACATTTCCTTAATGGCTAAAGAAGTTGAAAGTTTAAAAATGTCTACTGACCCTTTGGATAATCTCTTTTATGAAATACCTGTTTGAATTATTTATTTTATAATTGGGTTTTCTATCTTTTCTGATTTGTCTAAATTTTTCATATATTATGGGTATGACACTTAATTTACATATTCAGAGTATCTTCTCTCACTCTGTGGCTTGCCCTTTTTTTTTTCTTTAATTTTTATTGTGATTTGGGTGAATGTTTACAGAGCAAATTCACTTTCCATACAACAGCTCACATACACTTTGCCTCATGACATTGACTACAATTTCCCATAATGCAACAGCTCCCCTCCCACTTTCTCCTCATAGTTACCTCTTCCCTGTGTCCTTCCTTCCCCTGTACTCCTGCCCCCCAAGCTCTCTCCCTGTGCATACACAGCCCTTCTATTCTACCATGATTGATCTCTCCAAGGAGTGTTAGCTATCTAATGTAAATGTTCAGCTCATATGCCTGTCTTATATTTGGCTTAAGTGTGGTGTGCCGTTTAACAATATTTCTTAAGATAGTTTTAATGAGTAAATCTTGTAGTTGTTTAACAGTCCAGCTCATCAAAAGTTTTCTTTATGGTTAGTGCTTTTTGTGTCCTACTTAAGAAATTTTTGTCTAAGGTCATTAAGATATTCTGTTATGTTTTATTCTATATGCTTTATTGTTTTACTCCTGACTTTTGCAATGTCTGAGTTGGGAAAGTTTGAAAATCAACATCTATCCTAATTGAAGAACTACTTTTGAAGAGCCAGTCACTCAGTATTTTGGTATCAAATTGGAAATAGTTGAACAAAGAGCTCTCTGAAGCAGGAGTACCAGGGAAAGCAGTTACACAACTCCCACTGTACTTCAGCAAAGTATCTTACTAAATAGGACATGATGCAAGCCAGTTAGAAATTGGTTTAATTGATTAGAGACTGGGGGAAAAGTCGTATCAGGTGAGATTTTCCACACAGGAAAAGAAAGCTGAGAGCCTCTGAAGTACAATCTCCTATGCCTGGAAGTTCTCGACACAGAAGTATTTAATCTTTTTCTAAGGCTAACTCCTCCACCAATGCCTCTGACACCATATTCTCCATGAGTGAGCCCCTCCACTTTCCCTTTCAGTTTTTGTCTCTTCTTCATTTTCCCTTTCAAACTACAAAAAAGCTCCCATCTCCCTAATCCATCCTACGATGGAAACTCTCAATCCTTGTGTACTATTTTTCCCTCACTGCCAAAGTTTGTATGAGAGGAAGACCCTCAAAAAGATGGACACAGTGGCTGCAACAATGAGCTCAAACACAACAATGATTATGAGGATGGTGCAGGACTGGGCAGTGTTTCCTTCTGTTGTACAGAACTGACTCGATGGCACCTGACAACAACATAAAAGAGTAGTCCACTTGCTGCTTACTTTCCAACTTCCTATTTCTCTTGAACTACTTATCGTATTTGTCTGTTGTTTGTACCAGTTTATATGGAAACTGCTCTCTTGAAGACTCTCAAAATTAGTGTGTCCCAGCCTGAATTTTTTCACTTCCCCCTAAACCATTTCTCTTGTGTTTCTTAATCTGTTAAGGGTACAGCATCTTCTCAGTCACTCAGGTTGCTGACAACAGTATACCCATGTCTGAAACAGGTCTTCCATTTGACATCTACCCTCCATTTTCTACATACCATAATTTCTCACCTAGCTATTTTAATGGCCTCCTTGCTCCCTGTGTGTCCTTATCTAACCTATCCTATACACAATCACAAGATTAATCTTCTTAATGAAAAGTTCTAATCTTCTTATGTCCTAATTTGATAATCTTTAATGGTTTTTCCACAAAAGGCCCCAAAAAACTGGATCTAATTTATTCTTTTTGCTTATGTATACTACAGTAAGAACTATTTCATTTCATGCTTTCTAGTCATTATTCATATCTTTGTTTGTGTAGTTCCCTCTTTCTAGATTCTCCCCACTTCTGAATGTCTAAATTATTTACATTATTTAAAATAAAAAGTCAACTCCTTCATGAATACGCTTTCCCATCTTCTCTATCTGGTAAACTTATCCTTCAACACCCAGCTCAAAAACAATTTTTCTTCCATATTCTGTTCATAAACTGAGTTAATCACTCCTGATCTCTGCTTCCAAAGAATACTGAACACTGAACATACTGCTATAAAACTGTCCCTACCACAATGAAATGTTTTCTGTAACTGTCTCTCCTTCTATTAGCATCTCAAAAGCAAGTGTATTACAATTTTAGTCTTTATTTCCCCAATGTCTAGCATAATACCTTCCACAAAGACATCCATAATAAATCTTTATTGACTGAATGAACCCATTTTTTCATCTACCCCAGCAGGAAGTACTTTTTCCTTATTAAATTGCCATAGTACTTTCTCTTTACATCTCTATGTCTTACCATTTTCTACAATATATAATTGCTGTTTATGTAGATATCTTTTATTACCTGATAGATGATTATCACCTAAAGGCCACAGACTACTTTGTCTTCTCTGAGGACTTCCTGGAGCCTAGTGAGGAGAACCCTTACATGCATACATGACTGGGACTAGACTTGCTCTTGGATCAGGACATATTATGACACACCCCAAAAGCAAAGTGTTCCAAAGCTGAAATGCCAGGGACAGGCCAAGGCAAGCTACTAAGAGACTTGGTTTACCGCTTCAGAAACTAGTAGTTCAGGTTTCTATAAATAAGGTAAGTACTGCTGTTTGGAAAAGCTCTTCATTTGTTTGTTCATTCATTCATAAAACACTTTGAGGAAAGGAAGAACAGTTACTAGATGCTGGGGGTTTTCACATATTTCATCTCTAAATCTTCACAGCAATATCATGAGATGAGCATTATTATTCCAAATTTACAAATAAGGAAAATGAGGCTCAGAGTGCTTAAGTGACTTGCTCAATATCATGTAACCAGTGAGTGCCCAAACAAAGACTTGAAAGCAGGTATGTGTGACTCAAACACAAACTTTTTCCTACCTCATTATGCAATATATTCAAGTTTCTAGAGAAATCACTGAAGAAACTCTTCAAGGTAGGAAGAGTGCACTATGCCAGGACTGAAGGTCAGGCTTGTATCAAAGTTTGTACTGAGAAAATCTTTGAGGGACACAAGTCCACTTGCCAAATCTTATCCCGAGCAGCAGGGAACCATCTGCTTCCCAACAGAGTTAGGGTTACAGAACATTTCCAGAAGGGACAGAGGAAACATGGTAGTTACAATTACGGGAAACGAGAATGGAAGCTCCAGGATATATATAGCTGGTAATCTCAAACACTGAAACAGATTGGAAATCAAGCTAACCTCACTCTATTGGGAAATATATTGGAGGGGGCAAATGTGGATCCTAAGAAAAGGAGCCCTGGTGGTGCAGTGGTTAAGTGCTTGGCTGCTAACCAAAAGCTTGGCAGTGTGAACCCACAGGCGCTCCATGGGAGAAAGATGAGTCAGTCTGCTCACGTAAAGATTTGCAGCCTTGACACCCTATGGGACAGTTCTACTCTGTCCTATAGGGTCCCTATGAGTTTGAATTGGCAGTGGGAAGAAATGTGTGCAGAGCCCCAGCAGTGTTTGGTCTGTTGAGCTAACATTAAATGTGCTGAGCACTGCAGCCGGTGTTAGGGATACAAAGAAACAAATAGTCCTTGCCTTAGACAAATGGGGTGAACATTTACATCAGGTAGATACACTGCCTAGAGGATCAGTCTGGAGAACAGAAGGGCAGTAGTTGCACAGGGTCATAGCTGGGGGATGGGGGCAAGAGTGCATGGGAGAGAAGAACATCAGGAAGAGGTAAGACTGGGAGGAAGTGGGAAGAGAGCTGTTACATTGTCAGGGATTGAAGTCAGTATCAGGAAACAAAATGTGTATGAACTGCTATATGGAAAATGAATTTACTCTGTAAACTTTCACCAAATCACAATAAATATGTATTTTTACTTTTATAGTAAGATTGATGGTGTTCCTATGTCTCTTGCTGCTATTTTCAGTTGAACTAGTAGTGTTCTTTCTCTTTGAAGACATCTTGCTACGGAGTAAAAATCCACACAAATAATCAAAAATAAGAGTCAGGCTGTAAGTACTTTGTACTACAATGGCTAATAATGCACACCGAGAAAGAGAGAAACCCCATCTCAGTGAGCCACGTCACTGCTGGCTTGTACAGGGGAAATTATCATACCACCACACGAGTATCTAAGGTTGGATTCTCCAGAGGAGCAAAACCAGTGAAATGTTTATGTTGTTGGTAAGTGCCAGCGAGTCAGCTCCGACTCAAAGCAACTCTATGTATAACAGAATGAAACACTGCCTAGTCTCGAGTATCTTCACAATCCTAACTATGCTTTTTCATCATTGCAGCCACAGACACACAAATAGTCCTTGCCTTAGAGTTAACGACAATTTGGCATGCGACAGTCTGTTGGCAGGAATAGGAAACAAGGTGCCAGGGTAGACGGCTTTTCTGAAGAGTCTATGAAAACCCAGAGTGAACCCATATCCAAGAGTAAGATGTAGGTGTTAACGGCAGGCAGGCCAAAAGATTCTCTCAGTTTACCTAATATAATACTGGGCTTGATGATCAGTAGTCTTGTCCACCTATCACATGTATCTGCACAGCAGGATATATTTCCCAGGGTTTAGTTCCCAATCTAAGAAACTCAGTGCCACCTACTCAATTCGGATTCACAGTGACCCCCTAGGGCAGAGTAGAACTGCTCCACAGGGTTTCCAAGGCTGTAAATCTTTAAGGAAGCTAACTGCCTCAATTTTCGCCTGCTGAGAAGCTGGTGGGTTCGTACCACGGACCTTTGGGTTAGCAGCTGAACATTCTAACTACTATACCACCAGAGTTCCTTCCCACTCCAAGATGGACTAATTTAAGAAAGAAAATCTAAACATAACTTCACATTGACTAGGTGAATGAATTTGAGGCTTTACTGCCTTTTATTTTAATGCTTAGAACAAGGATTAAAACTTTTACCCTCAGTTCCGGTATTCCAATCAACAACTATCATTTATAGAAGCTAGCCGTGTGCCTGGCACTTAGTGAACACTCAGTAAATTGTTGAATAAATGAGCAAAGCAGTTATGTGCCACTTTCTTTATGGAGTGCTATAGGAAATACAGAGGAATGCTTCTGAAGATGTAAAAATTTATGTGTCCCTGTGCATACACAGCCCTTCTATTCTCCCATGATTATTCTCTCCAAGGCCTAATCTGTTTATTTTTCTATATGAGCTTTAGAATCAGTTTGGCTAGTTTCCTTTCCTTCCACTGTCTTTGCCCTCCCCCTTGTATTTTTGATGTGTTAAATTTTTATAGATTTATATGATATTGTTGAATACAAAATTAAAAATAGAAACAATTTTTATACAGTTTCATAGTGAAGAAGGTATGGTGTTCCATTTGTTCTTAACTTGTTCATGTTTTATAGACCTGAAGAGGCAGAGGGCTGGAATGAATACATTTCTTGGAGGGAGAATAATCTATGAGGCAGGTATGACCAATGAACAGTGCAGAAACTAACTTGGTGAGACAAGAAAAGCTACCAGTACTGCTATGTTCTAGGACTATGCTAGGTGTTTTCACCAAATAACCTTACTTGAAATGCAGGTCTGTCCAAATCCAGGGATGGGCAGGGTCAGATTAGGATGAACCTAGATGTTTACATTGATTTCAGATATCCAGAGTGTCAATATGAAGACAGTATTTGAGGAAGATCACACTGTTAGGCAGAACAGTCTGAAAGCAGGAAGGAAAGATTAAATTGAAATAGGGAACAAGATTCAGTTATCTGAAAGAAAAGTGATAAAGGCTTATTTAGGGTGAAGTCTCTCTTTTGGAGATAAAGGTATAAAAATATCAAAGAGCTTTCTTTCCAGGGAGGATATGCATTTGGACTAAAGAATGAAGGTTCCGATCCCAGAATATTGGAGAAAGATGGTACCTTGCTAAAGACAAAAAACTTGGGGTGGAGGAAAAAAAAAAGTTTCATTTGAACAGAATTTAAGGGAAGAAGGCTGTATCTAAGTACTTTCTTCTAGGTCTTGTATATTTTTGAACAGATGGCAGAAACCAAGACAAATTCATTTCTAGAATGTGCAAGAAAACAAAAAGCTTATTTTGCCAAGACTTTGATCTGAAATGTTTAACTAAAGAACATCTAACTCCACCTGTCGTTTGCCTGCTGCCAAGGAGAGGTGGTTTAACCTGGAGGAAAAGGCAGTTTTCTTAGTCTTTTACTTGGAAATTTTCTCAGGAGATTGGGCAGGGACATTTTAGGATTCATGCCTGTAAATACAACAGTAGGTGTGCCTGTAAATACAACTGTAGGTGTTCTCTTAATCTAACTTGAAACCTTAATTTTTCTGTTTTCCATCTTTTTGGGGTCTTTTGTCAGAATCAAACACGGCACAGTTTTTCCAGTATTGTTTTTGTGTGGT
>NW_006921613.1:8295330-8322110 GCF_000298275.1 Orycteropus afer afer
TTTGGGAGGAACAGTTGGTGAAAGGGCTGGAGGGAGGCAGCATGTCTGGCCTTGCAGTAATAGGCCTTGGGTTACTGCTGGTAATCCTGTCTTCCTCTCGTGGGATTAGAGGAGGTTGGAACATGTGGCCTCTCTGCCGTTTTTGTAGTGGCTAACACTGGAGTTTGCACTTATTAACTCTGTGATGTTAACTTTCTCTGTCCTGGAGATGCAGAAACTTAGGGGCAGGGAAAGTACACTAAGGAGCTACAAGTCTGTCTCACACCACCAACTCTGTGGACTAGTTGACATGAGATTATTTTAAACACTGTTGAGTCTAGATTTGCCTAAGTATGGTGCTTCTTTGGGGAGGAGGGAGATTGGAGCAGAGTGGGAAAGGCGGTTGGATCTAAGTCTTGCTTTAAACACAAAGGCTTGTTAAGTCCAGTCTCCTCTTCCCTCTACACATTTCAGGGTGGAACTGTTAAACTTTGCCTGTATGTCAATTGTTAGACCTCCACTACTTTGAGAGCAGGGGATTGCTACAAGCTCCTCCATATTGCAAACTGGGCATGATTTTGGAAAAAGCAAGCAGAAAGCAGACTTAATGGTTAGACTGGCTGCTCAGCGTCAGCAGTCCCTCCTACCTTGCACTCACTCCACCTTCTGAGCTGCAGAGGCTTGGCTTCTAATTGAGTGGATGAGAGTTAAGAGTGGAGTGGGGATACAAGAAGGAGGGGGAAGACAAAGGTATGTTTGAATTGACTGAGTCCCTAAAGTCTGAAAGCAAGATGAGATCATCAGCTCAGTACCTTGAACTGTGATACAAATGTATGTAATAAATATCAAATATATTTTTTTTAGATGCAAAGCATGGTGAATTAGGTCTAGAAATTTTCAGTTCATTATTCCACAGTTTAAGGTACAGTATACCTTTAGTTCCTGCCTTGGGATTCTAGATGTTTTAAAGAGGCAAGGAGAGGACAAAGGCCCCAGAAATCTTCCCTACTTTCATGTGAATTTTATTCCACCACTTGTTTCAGGCTTTCAGTCCTAAAAGGAAAAGAGCATAGAAGAAGAGAAGTCAGACATTACTGAGAAACATCATGTTACAGTAGAAATAATATGAGTTTTAGGAGGAAAATTCAAAGGGGAAAGAATCCTAATTTTGCTATTTTTGATTGCATATTACTTATCTAGAGTCCACATACTTTCTCCTTTGTAAAATGAGAATAACATCTACTTTGCAGAGATAAAATGAGATGAAGCGCATGAAAGCATTTGTTGTTGTTGTTATGTGCCATCGAGTCAAACCCGACTCATAGCGACCCCTCCTTGGGTTTCCGAGGCAGTATCACTACGGAAGTAGGATTGCCCAACCTTCCTTCCGAGGAGTGGCTGGTGAGTTTGAACCGCCAGCCGTCTGGTTAGCAGGCAAGTATCTTAGCCACTATTCTACCAGAGCTCCCTATGAATTAGTAGCTGCTAAATAAATAGAGTGAAGTCCCAATGTATACTAATGCTCAACATTTAACTCCCATGCTTACTTAAGTCATAGCAACCCATCAGAAGGACATTTAAGTTGAAGATTCCATATATAAATATATATATATATATATATATATATATAATTTTAGCAGGTATCAGACCCACCTAGAATAATAAAAAACAATGAAAGCATAATTAGTCATTAATTATGCACAATCATATTTAAAAATTGTTATTACAGTTCAACATATACAGAAATAAAGAACCCTGAGCCCCCATGCATCCATCACCTGGCTTCTACAATTATCACTTGATTCCTCTTATTTCCCTTATATCGCCAACCTTTTATATCCTGCTCTGATTCTGGGTTATTTATCATTTCCCCATAAATATTTCAACATGTAGCTCTAAAAGTTCCGTTAAAAAAGAACTTAATCATAAGATCATTATCATAAAAAAAACACTATCAAAACAAAATTAATAATTCCTTGTTTTAGATGTTTTCAAGTTGATTTTTGACTCATAGTGACCCCACATGACAGAGCAGAACAGTCTCAAAGGGTTTTCTAGGCTGTAATCTTTATGGGAGCAGATTGCCAGGTCTTTCTCCTGTGGGGCCACTGGGTGGGCTCAAACGAACAACCTTTCCATTAGCAGCTGAGGGCTTAACATTGCACCACCAGCGCTCCTTAAAACCCAGAAACCCTAAGCTCACTGTTGTCAAGTTGATTCAACTCATAGTGAGCCCTCCTTGGGTTGCCAAGGCAGTATCACTATGGAAGCAGATTGCCTAACCTTCCTTCCGAGGAGTGCCTGGTTAGCAGTCAAGTGCCTTAGGGACTATGCTACCAGAGCTCCTAAGGGCTTCTTGTTGTTGTTGTTATGTGCTGGTGAGTCAGACCTAACTCGTAGCAACCCCCTCCTTGGGTTTCTGAGGCAGTATCACTACGGAAGTAGACTGCCCCACCTTCCTTCCGAGGAGTGGCTGGTGGGTTTGAACCGCCAGCCTTCTGGTTAGCAGTCAAGTGCCTTAGGCACTATGCTACCAGAGCTCCTAAGGGCTTCTTAGTATCATCAAATATCCAATCAGTCACCAATATGTGACATCACTTACAAGCCCATTAAGTGAATGAGTTTATATCTGTTTATATACTTATTTCAACTCAAGAAAGGATTCCAAATTTCAAGCCACTCATGAGATACAAATTGAAATCTGAAGATATTAAATACATTCAAGGATTTTCCATAATCATTTGCCACCAGCCACTCCTCGGAAGGAAAGCTGGGCAATCTACTTCCATAGAGATACCGCCTGCGAAACTCAAGGAAGGGTCGCTATGAGTTGGGTCCAACACAATGGCTCATAACAGCAGCAGCCTGCAGGGACTACACAGACAATATGTTGCTTACAGTTAATTCCAAGAACAGGACACTTTTTAAAATTTTTATTTTCAAAAGCAATTTTTAAAATTAATTATTTTTATTTTTGCAGTGTTTTCTCCCCTCCCCCCATTCCTGGTAACCAATAAAGTTTCCTTCTACACATAAACCTTTCCTTGACTTGACAGTAATGAACTAATACAGTATTTGTCCTTCTGTGATTGACTTATAAGGACAAGACACTGTTAAGTTTTTACAAATTTCTTTTGGATGCACCTTTATTTATCTGTGGGAAACTAGAGGCACACTGAGTTAGTATACTACAGAGTGAGAAGAAATAAAAAGATCTAAATGGCTGGAGAAAGGTGAGAGCACTGAGGACGTGCAAATACATGCACTTCCCAACACACTTAGCCAGAATTACCTGTGAGCCTCACAATGAAGCAGAGGCTGAGATGTCTGAGTATCTAATTTTAATCTTTGTTAGTGATGTGAGGTAGCCAAAACTAAACTCAAAACCAACTCACTGCCATCAAGTCGATCCTGACTCATAGCGACCCCCATTGGGTTTCTGAGGCAGCACATCTTTCAGAAGTAGATTGTCCCATCTTCCTTCCGTGGACTGGCTGGTGGGTTGAAACTGCCAACCTTCTAGTTAGCAATCAAATGCCTTACGCCACCGGAGCTCTTTTGAGGTAGCCTATTAATGAGGGAAACTTCATCAGAAAACAGAAAACGGGAAGGGTGAGAAGGATTTTTTTTTTTAGAAAATGAATGAATGGGACATTCCTTTCACCACTTCAGACACCTATACTACTGGCAAGTTCTTTTCATACCATGCCCACTGTACAACACATCAAATATTTAGCAGTTACCTCAACAAGAGTCATGACATTCTCAAAACCAAATTAATTTCAATGCACTTAACTGAGAAACAGCTATATCACCTAAGTTATTTTTGAAGAAAAAGAGAGGGACTAAAACACTTGAACAATTATAAGGAGTCCAAAAACATAGATACCAGTGATTTAAAAGGCCTGAGAAGCATCTTTCCAAAGATATCCCTTATGACTTTCAAAGGAGACAAGTAGTTGCATAACTATGTATGTAACAGGCACTGTTAACATAGCTATTCAGAAACAGTGCTGGCTATTTCAAAATGGCAAAATAATTTAATGAGTTTTTAGTATGTGCCAAGTGCTTTTTCATGACACTCTCAGGCATTTATTAGAACGCTTTTAAAAAATCTGTGGTAGGCTCTATTATGATCTTCACTTTACAAATAAGGAAGCTGAAGTAGAGAGGTCATGTGACTTCCCCTTGAGTACACACTACTAGGATGTTGTTGTTGTTGTTGTTGTTATATGCCATTAAGTAGGTTAGGTGGCTGGAATTCAAACCCAGATAGTAGGGTTCCAAAGATTAAGATTTTAACACTCCACAGATCTCTGATTTATAAAATGAATAAAGTTTGGCAAGCCACATCTAACCCTCTTCTCTAAATTAACTATTCCTGGAGACCTTTCTTTGAACCTGAACCCAACCCACAGTAAAGACGGATCCCACAGCCTAATATCCCTACTTTCTCCCTCCCTGTGTCACCTCAGCACCAAAGCAAGATTAATTAGAAATCATTTCAGCTCTAATCATGTTAGAAGAATTTTTCACAAAACTAGCAATTTTCTCTAACAGGTTAATTCACTGCAGTTCAAACAAAGCCTAAAGGATCTTCTCAGATCCTGCAAAGCTTGCAAATTTAGGGGGAGGGGGAGGTGTAGGTGGAGCTATTTGTTGTCATTTTTGGTCCCTTTCCTGGTTTCCTGGCTGCTTTGCGTAAGCAACCATGTCTTCACTAGTTATGGGTGTGAAGTTGCAGAAGCAGCAGCAAAGAATTTCTGTATCATGAACAAATTCTATGAACTGAACTTCATTTCTTTCAATTTAACCAAGTAATTGTTACTGGTCTTGGAAAACAGTAGGACATGCAATAATCTGTCCTTTACAAGGCAAAAATCCAAAAATTTCGTAACATTTCTGGTTTACGAGCACTGCTGTGGAGAAAGAAACATTTGGTAATACTCCATAGAGGGCAAATGGCATTATCTATCAAAATTAAAAAGACACACACAGACCCCCCCCTTTTTCCTCTAAATTTAATTTTTGTTGTTAATATACACAGCAAAACATATTATCAAATCAAGTTTCTACATATACAATTTAATGACATTGATTACATTCTTCAAGTTATACAACCATTTTCACCCTCCTTTTCTGAGTTATTTCTCCTCAATAAGCATACACTCACTGCTCCTAAGGTTCCTATATAATTTTTCAAGCTGCTATTGTCAATTTTCTGGTAGCATAGTGGCTAAAGAACTTGACTGCTCACCAGAAGGCTGGCGGTTCAAACCCACCAGTCACTCCTCGGAAGGAAGGTTGGGCAATCCTACTTCCGTAGTGATAATGCCTCGGAAACCCAAGGAGGAGTCGCTATGAGTCGGGGCCGACTTGACGGCATATAACAACAACAACAACATTGTCAATTTAATCCCATACAGACAGCTCTTAGAAGAGCATAATGTTTAAGGTAGACAGTTTGACTACCTAAGTTAAACTAGTGTTGGGTTTTGAGAAAATTTGAGGGGGTATTTTTAGTTTAGGGTTTAAAGATTATCCCAGGGCAACAATTTCAGTGGTTCATCCAGCTACCCTGGCTCCAGAAAGTCAAGAGTCCATGAGAACTTGAATTCATTTCTACATTTTCCTCCCCCTTATGATCAGGAGTATGCTATGGAATCTTTGATCAAAATATTCAGTAATGGTAGCCAAACATATCCTTTTGTACAGCAATTCTACCACTGCAAATTGAGATAAGACACACTTATATATGCATAAAAATGCATGTACAAGGATATTCATTCAAGCACTAATTAGAATAGCAAAAGATGAAAAACTCAAAAGGTCCACAATTGGCTAGGTGGTTGTTGTTAGGTGCTGTCAAGCTGGCTCCCACTCACAGTGACCCTATGTACAACAGAAAGAAACACTGCCCGATCCTGCACCAACCTCACAATTGTTGCTATACCTGAACCCATCGTTGCAGCCACTGTGTCAATTCATCTCGTTGAGGGCCTTCACCTTCCTTCACTGACCCTCCATTTTACAAAGCATAATATCCTTCTCCGGGGGATGGTCCCTTCTGACAACATCACCAAAGCAGGTGAGACAAAGTCTGGGCATTCTTGCTTCCAAGGAGCATCCTGGCTGCACTTCTTCCAGGACAGATTTGTTTGTTCTTTTGCCACTCCACAGAACTTTCAGTATTCTTTGCCAATACCTCAACTCAAAAGCATCAAGTCTTTTCTGGTCTTCCTTGTTCGTTGTCCAGCTCTCACATGCTTATGAGGCGATTGAAAATACCATGGCTTGGGTAAGGCTAACAACTGGCTAAGTAATCTGCAGGGGTGAGAAGAATGTGTGTTACACACCGCTATAGACAAACCCAACATACCTTAAGTGCAAGATGCAAAAGAATGTGTATGGTATGCTCCCTTCGGTATAAAAGTGGAGAAAAATAAGAATTTCTTTTTTTTTTTATCAGTATTTTTCATTTTTATTGTGAAGAATTTTTATTCTTACTTACTTGGATAAACAAACCAAACCAAACGCACTGCTGTCGAGATGAACCCGACTCATAGCGACCCCTCCTTGGGTTTCTGAGGCAGTATCACTACGGAAGTAGATTGCCCCGTCTTCCTTCCAAGGAGTGGCTGGTGGGTTTGAACCACCAGCCTTCTGGTTAGCAGTCAAGTGCCTTAGGCACTATGCCACCAGAGAAAAAGAGGTTACTGTGAAAGTGGGAACTGGATGCATGGAAGACAGTGATGTTTTTTTGTTCTGATTTATGAAGTAGAATAGTTATGTATTCAAACAATTTTTAAAAAATCAGCTGGAAGCCTTAACTATTATTAAATGCCCATTGCCTCAAAATATGGTAATATACATGGTTTGGCTTGTCCAAATGCAACAATACCTCTGGGTGCAAAACACAAGGTGGAATGGCTGTGGCTAAACAATCCTGTAAGTCAAATTTCTTGGTGCCTCTGGGGAATTCTGTGATCAGAAGCTTTGCTAATTCCTCTTGCTTATTGAGGGTCTTCTCTAGAATTCAGAAGCAAGCAAAAATATATAGAATATATCACAGTCCAGCAATTAGTTTTCAATTCTTCAAGGATTTATTAAAAAATCCACCTATTATTCAACTGCAAACCTAAAAACATGTATAAGGACAGTAACTGTATTGTCATGGAACATTTGTCTTTTATAATGCTATTTTAATAGTAAATAATTTAATGGTTTTAATAAACCTTGTAGGAAAAAAATCTCCCCTAATTACAGTGGATTACTCTAAATTTTAAGGAAATACAGCTGCTTTTCAAAAATAATGTGTATGTCAACAGCAGAAATTATGTTCTAATCCTGAGACTTAATGACCTTAGCTGGCAAAAACCATTTTGATCTTAGAATTTTAGGTGACTGAATCTGCACCGTAAACAGTGAAGAAAATTATAAAACATTCTCCTGTTTCCCAATGTGAGGGATCCACATAACTGGAGGTAACTCAAGATGGTTCTAGGTAGTATATGACAAAGCAGCACTGAATCATATAGCGAGTAAGTTACTCCTTTTCCCCTTCTCTTTCAAGCCTTTAGATTCAAAGCATTTGAGTGGCAAGAGTATTTAGCTAGAATTTAGTAACTTTTTTTTTCCTTCTTTACATTAGTTTTTAGTTACTGTCTTGATTATTTTTCTTCTTATTGCCAGAAGTCTAGAATACAAATGTTTGTTTGTCTGGATCACCCATACTTATAGAAGCACAAGAGAGAGTAGAGTACAGGCATTGTTGCAAACATTCTAGGAACCCCCTTGGTCTTTTTCTCACGGCTTACTTCCTTGAAAAGCCCTGGTGCTGCAGTGATTTTTGCGTTTTGCTCAATTGCTAAATGAAAGGCCAGTGGTTTGAACCTATCAGCTGCTTTAACAAAGATGTGGCAGTCTGTTTCCATATATTACAGCCTAGGAAACTTTATGGGGCAGTTCTACTCTGTCCTGGGAGCTCTGATAGTGTAGTGCTTAAGGCATTTGACTGCTAACCAGAAGGCTGGCGGTTCAAACCTACCAGCCACTCCTTGGAAGGAAGACTGGGCAATCTACTTCCGTAGTGATACTGCCTCAGAAACCCAAGGAGGGGTTGCTATGAGTTGGAATCAACTCCATAGTAGCAGGTTTTGTTTGGTGTGTTCATCTTCCCCTGACTCAAATTTTCCCCATGGGCTTCTGAAACAGGAATGGGTAGTTCACAGAATAAACTGGAGTCAAGTTGGCCTTAAATGCTGGCTCTTTATCTTGCCGTGAATCTACAAAATCAGTCTACCAAATGAGACTAAAACTGGCTACCTTGGAATTTGAGAAGAATGAGATAACAAATGCAGACCAACTGACAGTTTAATAGGTGCTTAATAAATGCTGATTTCTTCCCCTCTTATATTTACTTTCTCTGCCTCTCAGTGCTTTATTTTTCTACATTCTTTTCCAATGATACCATTTATTCTTAGTTTTAATCACCCTTATGTGGATAACTTCTGCTTTGCTATCACCAGGTTTGACTTTTGTTCAAAGTACTAACTTTTCCAGGGTTTTCATTTTTTTTAGAAACTTTTTATTATTATTTGGAGGCAGGTTTACAGAGCAAATCAGTTTTCCATTCAACCACCATACACGTTTTGTTTCATGCCATTGATTACAATCCCAACAACTTAACTCTCTTCACACATCCTCTCTGTGGTAACCTTTTCCCTGTGCCCTTCTTTCCTCTGCATTCCCACCTTCTGTATTTCTCTCTGCGCTAAAGCTGCCCTTCTGATCTCCAATGGTTGATAGTGTTCTAAGGAGTGCACCTCCCTGGTGCACCATGTAGTCCCATCCACTGTTTTTCTGAAGATTAAGTGAGGGGAGTTAAGTTTAAGCCTGAAGAATGACTAGGGGCCATAGCCTCAGGAGTTTCAACAGTCTCTACCAAACCAGTAAGGTTGGCCTTTTTCATGATTTTCAGTTTTGTTCCAGAGTTTTCCTCCACTCTATCCAAGACCTCCAATTTTGATCACTTTCAGAGTGGCTGGCAGTGGTAGCTGGGCACCATGTAGTTCTTCTGGTCTCAGGGTTGTGCAGGCTGGGGTTCCCATGGTCCACTAGTCTTGGACTAACTGTTTCCATATATTTTTGATCTTCACAGAGTACCAAACTTTTGAGTCTACGTTTACTTAACAATTCCACATAATGTTCTGGCCACCACTTGTCTGTCAGTTTGTCATCAAGAAATCTGAAGACGTGTTGCACTGGGCAATCAGCTGCAAAAGACTTCTTTAAAGTGCTACAGTGTAAAGATATCTCTTTGAAGACTAAAGTGTACCTAACACAAGCCATGGTATTTTCAATAGCCTCATATGCATGTAAGAGCTGGAAGAATAAGGAAGACAAAGAACAGTTGATGCTTTGACTAGTGGTGTTGGCGAAGAATACTGAAAGTACCATGGGCTGCTAGAAGAACTAACACAAGAAGGGTAGCTGGAATGCTACTTGGAAATGAGAATGGCAGACTTCGTCTCACCTACTTTGGTCATGTTATCAGAAGGGGCCAGCTGTCGGAAAAGGCTATCATGCTTGGCAAAGTGGAGGGTCAGCGAAAAAGGGGAAGACCCTTAACAACACAGTGGCTCCAACAATGGGCTCAAGTATAGCAAGAACTGTGAAGCTGGTGCAGGATTGGGCAGTATTTTGTTCTGTTGTAGACAGGGTTGCTATGAGTTGGAGCCAGCTGACTCAACACCACCTAACCACCACGACTACCTAGATGTTCTGGCTTCATTTTAAATTCAACATGGACAAAACAGAATTTGTCATTTTCTCCAAATATACATCTTCTCTTGGTTTCATTTCTTAATGCTATCACTCACTATTCTATCACTCAGGCTCAAAATCTCAATCATCTCAACTCCTTTCTCATCACACTGAAGAGTGACTAGGGGCCATAGCCTCAGAGTTTCAACAACCAGTAAAAATTTTATATGGCACTTTAATAGCTTACAAAGGGTTATAAACAAGAAAATCTTGGTTTTATGATCTTCCCCCCACAAACAGATGAAAAAAATAAAATTAAGGAAAGGTAGGAGACTTGCTCAGGTCACATGCCTAGTGAGTAGTCAAGAGCTTAGACTAAAACACCATTTGGATAACTTGAACTTGGGCCTTCTCATTCCAAATGCCATGCTCTTTCACCTTGCTACACCACCTCCAGTTGTGCAGTACCTTTTACATCCTGCACCACTGACACTCTCAGAATTCAGCCTTACTTTATCTTTCACATGGATGCTTACAGTAACTTTCTAACTATTCCTCTAACTCTAAACCTTCCCTCTCTTTTTCCTCCTCTGCCATGACTCAGTCTCAGCTCACTGTAAACCCTCTCTTATATCATCCTTCCCCCACCATAATTACTAATTTACTTGAATGTCTGCAGGAAACACATAAGGATGACAGCTGGTACCTTATCAAAGAATTAAGCTGGTAACTTACACATAATAGATACAATTAGGAATCTTAGAAGTCAGAAAATGTAGGATCTGAAAAATGGTAACTAATTGTAAAAAATGACAGAACTCTATTAATGTATTTACAGAAAAATTGGTCCAGAGAGTTAACTGTTGGTAGTGTATCCAGCATTGTCCAGATGAGATTTTCTTCCAACTTGTTAGCAACTGCAGTACCTGAAAGTATACAACATAAAACCTATAGCACAATTAATCACAAAATGAACACCAATGTAACCACCACCCAAGTCAAGAAATAGAACATTGCCAGCAATCCAGAAGCCCTCTGGGTAGCCTCCTAAGCACTAAATCCCAAAGGTAACCACTATCCAATCTTTTATTATAATCACCGCCTTGTTTTTCTTTACTGTTTTTACCACTTACATGTATATCCCTAAATCTAGTTTGGTTTTGCATTTTATGAACTTTGAATTTTCCAAAGTAGTTATACAAAATACATTCCTATCAGAAGTGTAGTGTGTTTAAAGTGCTCTAAATCTTGGTCAACATTTGACATTTTCCATTTTAGCCATTCTGGTGAGTGTACACTGGTTTACCTTACTATGGTTTTAATTTGCATTTCCCTAATAATTAAACAAATAAGAGAACTTTTACAAGTTTAATGGCCTTTTAGTTATCTTCTTTTTTTGAAGTGACTGTTCAATACTCTTACTCATTTTTGTAGAGTTTTTTTTTTTTTCCCTTATTGATTTATGGAAGTTCTTGTAAATTCTAGATAGGAGCAAAGCAGACATATTTCTATCATAGAAATGAATGCATTTGCTCGATGCTGTTAGAATACTATTAAGTTTCCTTACTCTGGCCCCAAATTCACTAAAAAAAAAAAAAAAAAGCTCTGGGAAGTAATACAGTCAATTTCATTTACTCTTTTATAAACTTTAAGCTATTATAAACTTCCCTGGTAGCACAATGGTTAAAGCACTAGGTTGCTAAAAAGGTCAGATGTTTGAATCTACCAGCTGCTGTATGGGAGAAAGATGTGGCAGTCTGCTTCTTTAAGGATTTATAGCTTTGGAAACCCTAAGGAGCAGTTCTACTCTGCACACACAGAGTCACCAAGAGTCAGAATTGACTTAACTAAATACCAACAACATTATAAACTTTGTTATTTCCATGTAGTCTTCTATCTCTATAGAGAGTGAGAAATTGAGCCATTATAGTTCTCACTACAAAGTAAAAAGAGGCATTTGGATTTAGCTAAGTCTTCTAGGAACTTGGTCTTTCTGACTCCCTTTTTCTGAGGACCTGTAGAGCAGTGCTTCAAAATTTTTCTATGGTGAAAAACTATACAATTTTTAAAATAAAATACAATGAAAATGAATTACTAGAAAAGGGAAATAAAAAAACAAAAACAAAGACATATGATACAAGCTCAAAATTCTTATTAGTTCCACACACAAAATTACTGTTAAATTGCTTTTAAGTTTCTAAATTCTTAGTCTCAATTTCTGCAAATGCCTTGTCATGGACCAGAAACAGAGGGTTAAAAGACTGACACAAGCTTGTGGACCATACTTTTGGTGGCATTGCTCTAGAGTACTGACAAAAATCAAACTTCTAAGTCCACAGGGCTGAAGTCAGAGCCTGGAGTGTGGGGACCGAACTGACGGGTTGCTTGCTCTTAGTCCTGAGTGCTTAACTGGCCACTTAGTGGCCTCTTACTAGCCTCAAGGATGATAGTTTAACTCTCAACTCAAAAACCATCTACTGTTCTCCATGTATCTAGGGTAAAATCCCAATTCTTTAACCTGTCGTCCAAGACTTTCCTGGCTGGTTCCAATCAAGATTTTATGGTCTGACTTTCCATTATTTTCTGTTCCACTACATTACACTATCCAATATGGTAGCAACCAACCACATGTGGCTACTGAGCACTTGAAATATGCCTAGTGTAACTGCGAAAATGAATTTTTAATTTTACTTAATTTAAAATTAAAACAACAAAGCAAAACCCAATACTTGATTTAGTTATTGGGAAATATAAGTAGGTTTAGAATGACTCGGGTGTGCAAATTTACTTCTCCAACCGTGTATTTTATGAAATCTAAATACAAGTATTGAGATGTGCTGTTAAGTGTAAAATACAGACTAGATTTCAAACACTCAGCAATGAGAAAAAGAATGTGAAACACGTAAAAATATTTACTAATTTATCAACCATGTGAAATAGTATTTTGATATAATGGGTTAAATAAAAGATATTATTAATTTCACTTGTTTCTTTTTACTGTAGCTACTACAGTAGCTACTAGGAGCGCAGGTGGCGAAGTGCCTAAGGCATTTGACTGCTAACCAGAACACTTCTCGGAAGGAAGACCGGGCAATTCTGCTTTGGAAACCCAAGGAGAGGTCGCTATGAGTTGGAACCGACTCAATGGGAGTTAGTTTTTCTGTTTTGTAGCTACTAGAAAATTAAAAATTACACATGGCTTGCATTACATTTCTAATGGATAGCACCAATCCAGATAACCATGCCCATTACACTTAGGAATGAATCAATCTTGATTCCTGTTCCCTTTCATGTTTTGATTGTTTGGTCAGGTCTAATCACAAAGTACATCTTGCATCCATCCAATTTCTTCATCTGTAATGCTAATATCATACCCCATGCTACTCCATTCCTTAAAACCGTTCAGTGGCTCCCATGGCACTTAAATTTTTCTTACCAAGGGTGTGGAGTTCTTCTAGCATTTCCTCCTTTGCTCACTAGACTTCAGCCACACTGGCCTCTTTTTGTTCCCTAAACATAACAAATAGTTTCTCACTTGAGGGCCTTTGCCCAGCTATTCCTTTTGGTCTTGCATATTGCCCCTGACTTCTTTCCACTCAGGCCATAAGCTCAGAGAATATCTGCTCAGGAGCTCTGGTAGCATAGTGGCTAAAGCACTTGACTGCTAACCAGAAGGCTGGCGGTTCAAACCCACCAGCCACTCCTCGGAAGGAAGGTTGGGCAATCCTACTTCCGTAGTGATACTGCCTCGGAAACCCAAGGAGGGGTCGCTATGAGTCGGGGCCGACTCAATGGCACATAACAACAACAACAACAACAACAACAAGGCCATCTCTGACCAACCATCAAAAATTTGCCTGCTCTCTATCCCACAGAAACACTTAATGCAATCATCCTTATATTTTCTTCATGGAATTTATGGGATATTTTCTTTCCTGGTCTTTTTTTTAAAATAAATGTTTTAATGGTCCATTACAAACAGGAGCTGGAACTCTGTCTTATTTCTACTATGTTTAAGTAATGTGTGGAACAGTGCCAGGCACAGCGTGGGTACTCTTCAAACAAGTGCTAATGGAAAGACATTTAATTGCCTTCTGGACACATTTGCTTGGTTGGTTCACTGACACTTCAAATTTTACATAGCTAAAACAGAACCTTATTCCTACCCAATACGCTGTGTTCTTCTTCCCTTGTTTCTAATCTCACTGAAGACATTAGCATCCTATTAGTGCTCTACCAACATACTTAGATCATCTTTGATGTTTCTCTCATCTAGTCAACCAAATCACAAAGCTCTTCATACTCACTCTGGCCATTTTTCTTCAGTGCAAGTTATCACTCTCTTCAGCATTACTGTTTTCTCCAAATGGTTTACTTTGCCTCCAAGTTTTCTTTAATAGTGCTTTTTCTAAAATGCAAACTCAATCCTATGACACTCCATTTGAAATCTCTCATTAGCTTCTTATCTCTGAGTGAATTCTTGCACATGGCATTCAAGGCCCTCATGACTTCACATGAACTATATCTCATCTGAAACAGCACTGCCTTCTTCACCCAATAATCTTTCTAGCGTCTTACATTTGCACTCACTGCTTCTTCTGTGCCAAAGGGCCTTTCCCAGCTCCCCTATTAAAGTGAATTGCTTCTCCAATCCCACTCCATTCTTCCTTTTGCCCTCACCTTCCCAGGTGAGTAAAAGGTTCTTCCTTTAAGAGATTCTATTCAGCAGCTTACCTTACCTTGTTCATACTGATGATGCCTACCGACTTGTCTGCATTCTACAGTATAATAAGTCATGAGAGCAAGGAGTTATAGAAAGAACTCTCACCGGAATGTTTACTCAAATAAACACAATGTTACAGAAAAGCATGTGACATGAAACTCCCACAAATGTTTACCACTGAAGCAATGCAAAAATTAAACCAAAGGAAAACACAGAAAACTTGCTCCTAGGTCATTTAGTTTGTTTCTATTTTAAGCATAATGCTTTCGTAAGTTACACAAAAACTTTACACATTTTTACTATACCAACACTAAAAAAGGGTAAAGGTAGAAAGATTATTTACCTGAGGCAATACAAAATCAATAAGCAGTATAATTATTAACTTCATTAAATTCATCTGCTCTCCTGGCTTAAACTCTTGGCAGTGTCCCAGATATTCCCAACTCCTAGATACTGGATGTCAAAAATTGCATGGTTAATAGGTTGGGAAGCCATTCCCAGACTCCTCCCGTTAAAAATACACCAATATTGGGTTTCTAAGCAAGTCATAAATGTAAATGAAGTCGTAAAGGCTTTCACCAAAGCAAATCACCATTTTAAAATGAAATTAATGAAGTTAACAAACATCTTGACAGCCTAGCCACGGAAAAACAGACCTCTACCTACTTGCTGAAGTGACAATGCTAGTAATCCAGGGAGCAGTTATTAGGGTCTACGAGGTATGAGACACCATGTGAATGTTTAAGGAAAAAAAAAAATGCCACAGGAATAGGTCTATCATCGTCATAAACCCGACAGCTCAGTTTATGCGAAGAGAAGGAACATCCTCCGTTCTTCACCTTGTACCTCAATAGCGACTCCCGTCCCAGTTTGCCTAGTTGAGTCTAGGGCCACTTTATGTTCAATCCTAGCCCCTTGGCTGCCCTTCGGTCTCCCAGGATTCTGCTAGGCGGCTGAGCTGGTAAGCTTAAGTTCGAAGGAGTCCGGATCTCGTCTTTCAACGGTCACGTCGGAGAGATAGGGTGGTTAGGACACGCACTTTAGCTTCCAAATTCTTAACCTTCGCAGAAAGAGGCGGGAACGGGCCGCGGATGTCCCGGTAGCTCTGCCGCGCACATGGCCGGCCGCAGCGCTCATCCTCGCTGCCGCGCAGGCGCCGGGCGAGCCGGGACTTGCGGTCTCTAAGAGCAGATCATTCCGCCGTTTCTTTGTGTGGCAGAAGTTCTTGAAATGACATATTTTCCTCCCCTTCGTTAAAAAGAAAAATCACTTATCTCCCCACTTTCTCCAGCCAGAATGGTGTCCGGTGGCTGGGTGGGAGAAGGACCTTTAGAGAAGTGCAGGGGCGAAAAAGTCTAAGGATAAATGATTTAGAGGGCCGGGTCCAGGAGGGATGCTGGGAGCTTTGACTCACTCGCACACCATGTGTCCCTCCGCGCGCAGCACGGGGGACTTTTCGGTGGGGATTTTGGGCGCCGACCAGACGCGGCATTTTCGGAAAATAGCGCCCTGTGCAGCTGAAGCGCTTTGTGTGTAGCGGGGCTGCGTCAGCCCGGCCGGGTACGAGGCGTCTTGGGTCTCTGCACCACCTCCTGCTGCTCCCCCAGTGCCGCTCCCGAAGCTTTTCCAGGTCAGTGCGGGTCTGTGTAGGGCCCTGTTACCACCGGATGTGGAAGTTGATCTCTTCGCTGGTAAAAAATAATTCCACTTCCCCCGGAACCCAGATCATCCCCGCGATTTCCTGTTTATTGCATTAAGGCGCCGGGTTTCCGGGGCTCCTGGCCCCGCTTATTCCGTGGGGGTCGGCGGGGTCGGCCTGGACGCCCGCTCTGCCCGCGCTGCCGCCGCGCTTTGTCCGCTGGGCACCCCGGTTCTGGGAAGGGCGGGCAGACATGGTGGCGGCCGCCGCCCCCTCCTCGGCCCTGGCGCTCCGCGGCCTTCCCACAGCTTCCACCAGACCGGCCCGAGCGGCGGGGCCGGGACGGGATCGCGCCAGGGCAGGGGGGGCTCAGCAGGCTTCGGGAAGCGGGCGGTGGGCGGAAGAGGGAAGAGACAGGCGCAGCTCAGACTCGGGAGCGTTCGCCGCCCCACGGTGCTGCCGACCTCTTTGTCTGAGCGGCCTCACGGCCCCGCTGAACTCCCTGACGCGGGGAAGGGGCGACGGGCCCCCGGCGCGTTGTGCTGCAGGGCCCACGGGACCAGGAGGCGCTCGGGCCGCGTGAGCGAACGGCTCGGAGAGGGTTAACCGGAGAGCCCAGGCAGTCCTGCACCGGCTGGCGAGGCGACAGCCTCAGCCATGGGGACTCCGGTCCCTGAAGGGACGAAGCCTGCCCTTCTGGATGCTCAAGACTGTGTCTTTGCTGAGGGACCTGCGGGTGCATGGTTTCAGGAAGGAAGTTGAGAATTTTGCCGGGTCATTTCTGCCTGGGCACAGTTAATCCGTGTGTATTTCATGTGTTTTGTTGAAGAGCTTCAACCTTGTTGAATCAGGCTGCCTAGTCTCACGGGTGCATCGTGAAAACTGAAACCAAAAGAATGTTTTAGGCCTGCTTTGTGTGTATTTTCCCACTTTGAACTTATTTTCAGTACATATACCCTTGCTTTAAGCGTGATTGGACTGTTGGCGAAGCAGACAACTGTTCAAAGGAGAGGCCGAGACCACAATACTTACGAAGGAGGCTTGGTAATGGCAAATGTTTTAAGTTCTCTCTCTGGACACTGGTTTGCTGAGTCGATTCAGGCAAGTTACTTTCAGATGTAGTTTTTTGTCTGGAAAAAGGTTTGATTAAGTAAAAGATCCTTGTAAAGCAGCTTGCCATCCCAGAGTTAAAGATGCACCATAATTTGCTATACAGAAGTTAATGCTTAAAAAAATATTTTTGCAGATGCTTTGTCCCTCTTAGAGACCCACTCAGCTTGGTTCAAATTTCTTCTCATTGACGTGTAACCATCATCCTTGACACTTCCACTCAGACTTTGAATTTAAGGAAACTAGACTGCTTTATTTTTCTTAGTTTTTTGTCGTTTAAGTGTTTACTAATTCATTACATATTGACATAAATGACACTAGTGAAGAAGCATTGCTTCGCATTTCTGTAAATCACTTTTTATTATGACATTTTACTTTTTTGTTGAGAATATACACGGCAGAACATACACCAGTTTACCGATTTCTACGTGTACAATCCAGGGCATTGATTGGTTTCTTTGAGTTGTGCATCTTCCATTCTCACTGTCTGTTTCTGAGTTGTTCTTCCTCATTATCATAAACTCACTTCTGCAAATCTCTTTTAATACCTGGTTTAATAGAAGACTGATAGATTCTTAAGTCTACTGCATTTAATCTGTTGGGGTATCATACCATGTAACTGCTGGAAAACTCCGTTGCACATTCATACCTCTTTTTTTTTTTTTCTTTTTAAGCTGAGAAAAGTGTCATTCTTGCCATGCTCTCACCATACAAGTCACATCAAGATATTATGTAAGACACATAAAAAATAAGGGTAAGAAGGTTGATTCCTATACTCTTTTCCTTGGGCTCTAACTTTTTTATAAAGTTGAGATTTAGGTGCATAAAAAATATCACGAATAAAGATCCTCTGATCTGTGTATGGTCCTGGAGACTCCTGAACATTTGAAAATATTTTAAGTGATTATATTTAATTTCCAATTCCATTAGTTATTTTTAATGATGTACACAAGTAAAACATGAATCCTTTCTTAGATGTACTTGTGAAACCTGTGTGTAAATAAGAAGAAAGAACATTAAAAGCACCAAAGGAGCTCCAGATTTAAAAAGAATTCTACAGTGAAACCTTTGCTGAAAGAAAGAAAGAATATTTTTAATAAAATACTGTTACACTTATTTGTACCCTTAGAGTTACCAGTCTTCCTGAGTTAGTCTGAAGTTTTTAGGTTTAGGGACAGTGTTATGATGATGTGTGAAACTTTGTCATATTTATTTTGGTTTAATGGTTTTGATAGGAAGCTGAATTCTTTCTCAGTTGTTTCTGTGAACTCTAATCTGAGTCTGTCAGTCTGTAATTCTCTACTGTTCCATCAACAGGAAGCATCTGGTCATTCTTCATGTAATTGTTAGAAAATGCCAGGTGTATTTTTAATGTTTGCTATTAAAAGGAAAACAAGTATCTAATTGGATCTTGGTCCATTTTACCTGATTGTAGCCCCCTCATCCCTTGCATTACTAAGATGTCTTTATAATTACTGAGGTGTTTAATAGACTTCATCTCCTGTAGAATGGACTTTTTGCCCTTGAGTACGTTGTAAGTTAGAAATAATAACAGGTAGGTTTTAGGAGTTCTGAAATCATCACGTGAAATTTTGAATCTTTGTTCCTTTTTTTGAATGTGCATGAGTCCCTTACCCAGTGTCTCTCTCATATCGTAAGTGTGGATGAACTCATTGATGGGCTTCATGTCCTCTGTAAGTATAAGTAACAAACCCAAACAAACAAAATATTGAGCATCAGGGGAATTTAGTTTCCTTTGGCCCAGTGGTTTTCCACTAGTAGTTATTTGTTTTTATAGCACTAATGTGTCCACCTTGGGAACTCTAGTACTATACTTATCTGAAGTTTGTTCCATCATGCTCTAAAAACTGTCAGTATTAGGGCTTTGTGCTTCTTCATCGTGCTGGCCACAAGCTCTGCACAGATGTTTTGGTAGAATCAGTTGTCAGTTTAATGATTGATAGACTTGTATACCTTTATTTGGGCTAAGTATGTTCATGACATAAGTGTGGGGCTTTAAGTTTGAAGTAATAACTCCCTTAAAGGTAAGTCTATTTGCAGGGCCCTTAATAAATTTAGAAATAGAAATTCACAACTCTTAGCCCTAGTACTCTTACCTTTTAATAAGAATAATGATAAAGCTTGGCATTTAGAGTCTAAAACACTAGTGTTCAGAAAGAGGATATGGAAAATACATAATCATTATAACTGTACATTTGTTAATCCAGTGATACAATTTTAAAAAGTAAATGTAATTTTAAGTTGGTAGAACAATGTATAGTAAAAGGAAGGTATTAGCCCCACTGTTATTTTGTATTGGTCATGTTATACTTGAAGTATTTATGTCCACTTTTTAGGTGGTACCTTACATCAGTTCTCAAACTTCAGTATTACACTGAGCTGGAAAGCTAATAAAACAAGCCCAAGCTTATTTATGGAGGACAGGACCTGGCCCTCTGTATTTTTCTGAAGTTTCCCCTGGTGATAGATACCCAAGTTTAAAAACCACCTAACTATAGAACAAGGAGCTCTGGTGGCGTAGTGCCTAAAGGATTTGACTGCTAACCAGAAGGCTGGTGGTTCAAACCCACCAGCCACTCTTTGGAAACAAGATTGGGCAATCTACTTCCATAGTGATAATTGCCTCGGAAACCCAAGGAGGGGTAACTGTGAGTGGGATCTGACTCGATGGCAGTGAGTTGGGTTTTTTTGGTTGTCTATAGGACATACTTATGAAGCAGGTAATATCACCATTTTCAGAAGAGAAAACAGGCATGGAGAAAAGAGGTAGCTTTGCCCAAGGTAAAGCTAAAGCCAGGATTTGAACCCAAACAGTTGACTCTAGAGCCAGTACACTTTTGTTTTTGGCATTCCACTCTTTTGGTACATTCTTTTTTTATTTTCTCTCTTACAATTTTAACTAGTAGGATTAATTACTATTTTTGACAATTTTCACCATTCTTAAGTGTACAGTTGAATGGCTTAAGTACATTTACAGTGCTGTGTAATCATCACCATGATTCCCAGAACTTTTTCATTATCCCAGACAGAAACTCTGTCCCACTTAAAAACTTATCCATTACCTCATCCCTGTAGCCCCAGTAACCTCTTAACCTATTTTCTGCATCTCTGCATTTGTGTAAGGAGCCCTGGTGGCACAGTGGTTAAACACTTGGCTGCTAACTGAAAGGTCAGAGGTTTGAACCCTCCAGCAGTTTCCTGGGAGATGTGGCAGCCCGCTTCTGTAAAGATGATAGCCTTAGAAACCTTCTGAGGCAGTTACACTGTATCCTATAGGGTTGATATGCGTTGGAATCAACTCAGTACAGTGGGTTTTGGTTTATGCATTTGCCTGTTAGAGATATTATATATTTTTCACTTAGTATAATATTTTCAGGTCATCCGTGTTGTAGCATGCATCAGAATTCCATTATTTTTTACGGCTGAGTAATATTCCATTATGTAGATATACCATAAAGGATTTTGTTGATGTATTCATCTGCTGATGGACACTTGGGATCTTTCTATCTTTTGGCTATTGTGGATAATATTGTAATGAATGTTGGTATACAAGTGTCTTTTGAGCCTGTTTTCAATTCTTTGTGGTATTCTTTTGCTGTTACCCATTTCCATTAACCATTGCAGAGAGACTAGCTAACGTTTATTGAATACCTGCTAAGGTTTAATCACTTGCCAGAAATTAATGCCTTTTGCCTCATCACAACCTACAACCTGTTGCTTTCAAGTTGATTCAAACTCCTAGTGATTCTGTAAGACAGTGGTAGTGCCCTACAGAGTTTCGAAGGCTGTGATCTTTGCAGAAGCAAGCTGCCACAATTTTCTCCCACAGAGTGGCTGAAGGGTTCAAACTGCCAACCTTCAGTTAGCAGAACCAGTACTCTTGATCACTGTGCAGTAAAATTTTAAGCAACCTAACTGCTTTACAGTGATTGTTAGGATACATCTCTGCAGTGAAGTATATGGCCATTTTAATGTTAGAAGCAAGTAAAGACGAAAAGATTTGTTGACATATATGTGAAAAAAAGTTTAAAAACAGTGTGAACAATATGACTCCATTTTGGTTGAAATATATGTATATATATATAGAGAGAGAGACATCTGAAAGGATATATTTTAAATTGTTACATGGTTATTTCTGAGTGTGATTTTATAGGTAAATTATTCTATTTGTTTATCCAAATTTGCTAACTTCTACAATGAATATGTATTATTTTTTGTTGATTAAAAAAAATATTAAGATGTATTTCAGTAAAAAATAATTAAGGTTATTAACTTAAGTTGAGATTGAATTTACAATATGTAGTTTATGTGTGTTGACTTAGGAATTGCACATAGATGAGTTTGTAAGTGAATGAAATATTTTCTACTTTTTAAGTTTGAACTCTCACCATTCAAAAAGTAACATTTGATATACAATACTGTGTTATCAGTGATAAAAAGCATTAATCTACCAGTAAATAGTTGGGTAAACAGGCTGAATGAAGCAGGTATATCTAGGTGAAAGCGATCATAACCACATACAAGGTTGGCAGATGCTATTTCTACATATGTATTTGTATGTGCTATGAAAATGTCATATAAATAGAACTAACAAGGGGCAAAGCTGTGATAACTTCTTAGGCACAGTCATCCACCTTGATGGAGCAAGTTGTTGGACCTGTGGGCTTGGGACCATGGTTATGGGGGACGTCAAGCTCAATTGGCATAACATACTACACAAAAACATTGTTCAGTATCCTACTTTGGTGAGTAGTGACTGGCGTCTTAAGAGCTTTCAAGCGACCATCTAGATGCAACAGTTGGTCTCTACTTGTCTGGAGCAAAGAAGAATGAAGAAAACCAAAGACACATGGAAACAGTTAGTCCAAGGACTAATTGCAAACGTCAGCCTGTATGACCGTAAGACCAGAACTACCACTGTCAACCGCTTGAAAGGGATCAGTGCAGGAGATGCTGGATAGAGTGGGAGAACATTTAGAACAAAACTTAAAATCATAAAAATGACCAAGTTTACTGGTCTAATAGAGCTTGGTGAAACCCCCGAGACTATGGCCTTGAGTTACCCTTCAGGTCTGGAATTGAACTCACTCCTGTGGCTTCAAACGATAGGCATATAGGGTGAACATTTACATCAGGTAGATACACTCCAGAGGGATCAATCATGGGACATCAGAAGGGCAGTATTTGCACAGGATGATAGCTCAGGGGGCAGGCAGGAATGCATAGAAAAGAAGGAAACAGGGAAGAGGTAACCACAGGGAGGAAGTAGGAAGAGAGCTTTTACATTATGGGATTGCAATCAATGTCATGAAACAAAATGTGTATAATACTGCTGTATATAAAATTAATTTTCTCTATAAACTTTCATCCAAATCACAATTAAAAAAGTGTTACGTGTTAATTGAACATAGAAAAATATTACTGCCTTCTACCATCCTACTATATGCAGTTCTCCATTTTGTTGTGTTTTCTTCATCTTATGCACATTATTTAAAATATATTCGTCCTAGATTAGTCACTCTCTAGCTTTGTGATTTTAGGCAATTTGCTTAGTTGTGCTTTCTTTGTAAAATGGAGATAATTAGTTATGAAGATTAAATGAGTTAATGCATGTAATGTGATCAGAGCAGTGCCTGACATACAGTTAATAGTCCAGTAAGTGTTACCAATTAACTATTAGGGAATCACAGTCCACTGTCCAAAACACTTGGGGTCTAATATTCTTTTGAATAAATAGTTTTTAAGATTTTATGACAATAATATTTAATCTTCCAGTGGAATTGAATGTAAAACACCTTTTCAAACATGTTACTGTTTCTGTAGCAAAATGATGAATATTCATACTAAATGGGTTAAAGCCTATAAATAGATTGATGTCAGTTCAGGTAAGCTTTTACTGCCAAATGAGTTATTTTAGTTTTCATGGCCTTTTTGGATTTTGAAATGGCAGATAAGGAGTCAGTAGAATATTTACTCAATTCTGTGTCTTAATTACTATTAAAATATATACCTTTTCATGGTATATAGCTTTATAATGTGTGATAAAATACAAATTAAATCAAAATTAAAATAATGAAAAACATTCCCTTTAATTAACTTTGATTAACATATGCTAAATCCATTGATACACACTGAGTCTATGACGTACTGTAGAGTATTTTTCCTGGAAGAGAAGCTTGAGAGTCCTCTAACTCTGTTTTTTTTTTTTTCTGTTTCATCATACTTGAAGGATAAAAAAAACTAAGAACCAAACCCATTGCCGTTTAGTTGATTCCTACTCTTAGTAACCCCCATTGGGTTTCCAAGGCTGTATCTTTGTGGAAGTAGATTGCCTTATCTTCCTCCTGTAGAGCAGCTGATGGATTTGAACCTCTGACCTTCTGGTTAGCAGCCAAATGCCTTACCCATTACACCACCAGAGCTCCTTTACTTGAAGGATTAGATACTTTGTATCACAGATACTTAAAGGAAGGCAAGGTCACCATCATACCTTTAATGCAACCCTTATGTTTTATAGATGTGGAAATTGGATAGTTACTTACCTTTCACTGCCATCGAGTTGATTTGACCCATAGTGACCCCCACTTGCTTTCCAAGGCTGTGAATCTTTACAGAAGCAGACTATCCCATCTTCTGCAGTGCAGCTGGTGTGTACTGCCAGCTTTGTGGGTAGCAGCCAAATGCCTTAACCACTATACCACCAGAGCACCTTAATTATTTACCTTAGATTGTAATATTAATTATAGAACTGGACGTTAGAGTTAGGTCACTTCCTCTCATGATAAAGCTGCTTGGATGAGCAGCCCCTTCTCAGTCTTGTATTCTTGCATTTGCAACACTTAGTTTGTATCTACAATGTAGTATGTACTCAGTAGATATTAATGATAAATTTGATATAAAAATTTTATTTGTATTCTGTCTCATTCCACAAAAGAATTTGTGATGGCTTTTGAAGATACAGATACTAGAAAAATAAAAAATAAATGAAGGTTGAAGATACAGGTAAGAAAATTAAGACTGGAACATAGATTAAACAGGAAAAAAATTGTATTTGTACAGTTTTAAGTATAATACTTGAGCTCTGGTGGTATAGTGGTTGGTTAAGGCATTTGGCCCCTAACCAGAAGGTCAGTGGTTTGAACCCACCAGCTGCTCTGAGGAAGAAACATGAGGCAGTCTGCTTCCATAGAGATTTATG
Organism: Orycteropus afer afer; assembly: GCF_000298275.1. NCBI lineage: Eukaryota > Metazoa > Chordata > Mammalia > Tubulidentata > Orycteropodidae > Orycteropus > Orycteropus afer. Next base: position 8,319,766 of record NW_006921613.1, read on the forward strand.
CCCTTGGAAACCCAATGGGGGTCTCTATGAGTTGGAATTACCTTGATGGCTGTGAGTTTGGTTTTGGTTAAGTATAATATCTGAGTATAATATCACGATAAATGAAGAAAAGATTGAGGTTAGGAATTTCATTTTTCTTGGATCCATGATGAACACCTATAGAGGAATAGTCAAGAAATAAGATGTTAGATTTCACTGGGCAATTCTGCTACAAAAGACCTCTTTAAAGTGTTAAGGAGCAAAGATGTCACTTTGAACACGAAGGTGCCCCTGGCCCAAAACATGGTATTTTCAGTTTCTGCTATGTATATGAAAGCTGGGCAAGGGATAAAGAAGATCAAAGAAGAGTTCATGCCTTTGAATTGTGTTGGCAAAGAATACTGAAAATACCATGGACTTTCAGAAGAAGAAACAAATCTATCCTGGAAGAAGTACAGCCAGAATGCTCCTTAGAAGCAAAAGGGACCGGTCCCTGGAGAAAGTTGTCATGCTTGGTAAAGTAGAGGGTCAGCAAAAAAGGGGAAAGCCCTTACAAGATGGATTGACACAGTGGCTACAATGATGGGCTCAAGCACAACAAGGATCATAAGGATGGCACAGTACCAGGCAGTGCTTTGTTCTGTTGTATATAGGGTCGCTGTGAGTCTGAGCCAACTCGATGGCATCTAAGAACAACAACAAAAGTATAAGTGCATGATATAAAAATCTCTCTTACATCCTAAATGGCTTATGTGAACAGTTTTACTGTGATTTTGTTCATGCCACCATTCATCCTCTGTTCCTTTATTCATTCCATTCATAGAGACCCTCAACTTCTCTCCCTTAGCTTATACCTGCAGGTTATTTGTGAACTTGACACCAGCCACTTTGATGTTGTACTGGGCTCCTCTTGTCAAATATTTCTACCCTCTGTGTCCTGTGTTTTTCCTTACAGGTTGCAGCATATTTGTGGAATAAGAGGTATAATTTTAAAGATTCCTTGACCACTATAAATTTATGCTGAATAATTCTAAGTGGCCTTTGCCAATTGGTGGCAATTATTTTTTAAATCTCATTTTTTGGTTGTCTCGTGTCTTGGCTCTCTTTAACGCTCACTTGATGCTACTGACTTCTACTTAATTGAAAAAAAAATGATAGGTAAAGTACAAGCTTCTACTTTTTTTTTCCTCACTGCCGCTATGACACCTGTTTCTCTTTTCATCTTATTTGTAAACTGAATGGAAGAGGCTTTCCTGAGGAATCTTGCTGCCACACTTAGCCCTTCTTTGACAACTTTTATCATTATCCACAATGATTTTTCCTCCCTACCTCAAATATGTACTGACTTTTATGTTTTGGAAGGAAAGAAAACAACAAACCTTGAGTAACTACTGCGAAGTTCATTCTAGCTGTCTGTCTCATTTCTCTCCTTTATTAAAAATTGTTGGAAGACTTTGAGCTTTACTAATTGTCTTCACCTCTTTTACTATATCCTTCTCAACCTACTTCAGTTTTAGAATTGTTATTGGTTGCCTTTGAGTTATATCTACTCACAGAGACCCAGTGTGAATTAACCCATCACATTTTCTTGACTGTAATCTTTATGGGTCACCAGATCTTTCTCCTGCAGAGATGCTGGGTGGGTTTGAACTGCCAGCCTTGCAGTTAGTAGCTGTGTGCTTAATCAGTGGCAGTTCTGGAGTATCCTGTTTAAACTGTTGCCTTAAAAGTTCAAGGAGTCTCCTTCACTTTTAGATCTGTTATTACCCAACCCTCCACCTACTCCCAGTTTTTCTGTCTTTGTTAGTTTCATATAATTATTCTTAAACCTTGAGGTTATCTGTGCTATATACTTCTCCTTTATTTTGTATATCTACCAGTCTGCACAATTTTTTGAATTACTCTAATGATCTCAGTTTGTCCTGGGGTTCTGCATCGCTTATTAATTACCCCTTCTAACTTTAGATTCTCTTTCCTCCAATCCAACTTGCATATTACTTCCAGAATAATTTTTCTAAAGGGTTTTTTTGATTCCACTGCTAATGAACTCTAAGCAACCTGAGGAGAGAACAAATAGTATCAACCTTTGCACTCACCGTTGTGCCAAGCAAAGTGAATTGAGCCTGTGCTGAATAAATGTTTGAGTAAATCACCTTTTGCTCAGAACTTCTAGTGATTCCCACTTGTCTGCAGGATAAAGTCCACACTGTTTTCTGGCTTTCAGGCCTTTTCATATTTTGATTGCATTCTGCTTCTCGACTTGTTCCTTTTACTCCTGAACATAATCAGGCTGGTTATGCCTCTAATTTACCATGCTCAGCCACAAGTCCATGTGTTCTTCCTCTTCCTTTTCCTTTTCTTTGGCT
>NW_006921613.1:8322210-8323070 GCF_000298275.1 Orycteropus afer afer
ACATAAGATACCAGGTGGTAGTGAGTGCAGTGAAAAGGAATAAAGTAGGGTAAGGGGATAGAGTGTTGGGAGGGAGGTGGTTGCCAATTTAGATAGTCAGGGAAAGTTGTTTTCTTTGGGTAAGTTGGAATGAGGGAACAAGTCTTGCCATTATGTAAGTGAAGAGCAGAAGTAGCAACGGACAAGACCCTAAGGTGGGAACATATTTGGCTCAATTAAAGGTAGAGCAGAGTGAATGAGGGGAAGTGACACAGATGAGCTGAGAGAGGTCCTGGAGAGCTAGATGATGCTTCAGATGCCTTTCATTTCAGAAGCCTGCCTTGACTTCCTCATCTTGTTTGTTAATTTAAACCATCTTTGAATCCATACAGCAATTATGTATGGATTTCAAAGTCTTTTTTTATTGTGGCTCACTAAAATGTATTTTATATCATAACTAGGTATATTTCCTATTTTATATGTGTGCTTATTTATGTGTGATAACTGGAACAAAGGTTTCATGAAACAATACTTATCTTTGCTATATGTGATATTTCCTATTGGATTGAAAAAAATGTTCACTTTAACCCACTAGAGTGATTTCATAACATTACTAATGTTCATGACCCACAGTTTGAAGAACACTATATGCCCACTTTAAAAACAAACAAAAACACTCAACTAATAGATAGTTTTCTGATTGTAAAACATTTTTAGTTAAGATGACTTCACTATATACCCACTTTAAAAACAAACAAAAACACTCAACTAATAATTTTTTTTTTTTTTTAATTGTGATTTGGGTGAAGGTTTACAGAGCAAATTCACTTTCCATACAGCAGTTCACATACACTTTGTCTCATGTCATTGACCACAGTTTA
>NW_006921613.1:8326852-8327496 GCF_000298275.1 Orycteropus afer afer
TTGAACCACCAGCCTTCTGGTGAGCAGTCAAGTGCCTTAGCCACTATGCTACCAGAGCTCCCTGAGTACTATCCTAGGAACTATATTATATATTAGAATATACATAAGAAGAACATAAATCCTACGTGACATCCTAAGGCTTATGGGAGATGTCAGCTTGTAAACAAATCATATATAATGTGGTGAAATGCATATTGAGAGAATAGAGAAGTGATTATTTTTGCTGAGGTGGTCAAGGGGAGCTTGTTGGTGGAGGTAATGCCTGAACTGAGTTTTGGAGGAAGAATAGAAATACTTGTAAATTGGGGTAGAGACTTCTTAGGGAAAATAACAAGTGAAGGAATGGTATCATGAGAGAGAATTGTACATAAAGATAATTATAGGTAACTGTATTAATGGAATATGAATCCAAGAGGGAAATGGTGAGTTAATGAGGCGGGGACCAGATCCTTTAAGGATGCATTAGAGTTGCCATTTATTCAAGGAGTGTGCATATTAGTTGAAAATGATACATAGTCACAGTTACTCTTAGGAAGCTGCCTCATGGGAAGTAGAGATACCATCCTTTAGTAAGTCAGTTGTGCCCTAAAGGAAGTTGGCCTATGTTTATTGTGTTGGATTGGGTTCTCTAGAGAAACACAAAA
>NW_006921613.1:8329272-8329936 GCF_000298275.1 Orycteropus afer afer
TTATTCTGTTTGAACAACATCCTCCTGGTCTACGTACAGTGTCCTCATGAGCACAATTAAGTGTTCTGGAATTCCCGTTCTTCTCAATGTTGTCCATAATTTGTTATGATCCACACAATCAAATGCTTTTGCATAGACAATAAAACACAAGTAAACATCTTTCTGGTATTCTTTGCTTTCAGCCAAGATCCATGTGACATCAGCAATAGTATCTCTCATTTCATGTCCTCTTCTGAGTCCAGCTTGCATTTCTGGAATTTCTCTGTCAATATACTATTGCAACCATCTTTGAATTATCTTCAGCATGATTTTTCTTGCATGTGATATTAACGATATTGTTGGATAATTTCCACATTCTGTGGGATCACCTTTCTTTGGAATGGGTACAGATAGGGATCTCTTCCAGTCAGTTGGCCATGTAGCTGTCTTCCAAATTTCTTAGGGTAGATGAGTGACTGCGTCTAGAACAGCATCTGTTAGTTGAAACATATCAGTGGGTATTCTGTCAGTTCCTGCTTTGTTCTTCACCAATTCCTTCAGTGCAGCTTGGACTTCTTCCTTCAGTACCATTGGTTCTTGATCATATGCCACTTCCTGAAATGGATGAACAACAACCAGTTCTTTTTGGTACAGTGATTCTGTGTATTCCTTCCATCATCATCAT
>NW_006921613.1:8331236-8339156 GCF_000298275.1 Orycteropus afer afer
AACAACCCACATCACATTTGCTTAAACCACATAGAAAAGTGATCCAGCCAAGTTGACACACAGCTCCAACTATCATAGTCCACCCCTGGTCAACTTGGCAGTTGTACACATCTTCTTAACCATACATAATCTCTAAATAAGGACAATTATAAAGTTATATTTGTGTCTAACATGGTATGGTAACATGCATACAACCCAAATGCATTGATCTTATTTACATTTCACAGTTCATAACAGAAGGAAACAAAAATATTTGATGCACATATACAATGAAGAAATATAACAATCATAGTCCTTGTTTCTGCAACTGGTCACGTGGTCATAGCTGATATTCAGAACTACCTTCTTCCACCACCCATTCTGTATTTCCCTTGCCCTCAGCAAGCACCTCAGCTGGTCGTGGTTCTTTGCCTGGTGGGGTGACCCAAACCTTCATTCCTGAAGAGTCTGGGCCATTAGTAGTCATATCAGAATTGAGTTGCTGTAATTTTCCATTGACTTTAATCACAGGGCATGGTAGTACTAAGAGACAGCCTAAAGAATCTCCTGTATTCCAGACATATTCTTCTTTCCCCTTGTAGGTAACTATCTATCACACCAGATAGTACAGTAATGCCCTTGTTTGTCTATTGATCCAGAAGCATGAGAAAGCCAAAATGGCTGGGTGGCATTCTTAATTTCCAGTTTAATGCAATCAGTATTGTGTCTCCAGGTGGGAGTGTTCCTCCCTTTGGGACTAAGATCTCAGACCCACAGAGCATAGGGTAGCAGGGACAGGAAGCAAAAATTTTTTGAGTGGGTCATTAGTGGTAATTGTGAGTGGTACCACTCCTGTTTCCACCCCTTGGTTCCTGGACCCATGAATCCTGGCTATTGGGGAAATAGCACTGTATATTGGATGCTGATTTAGAGCATATGCAGCCTCCTGGAGAACATTGCCCCAACCCTTCAAGGTATTGCCACCTAGCTGGTGCCATAATTGTGTTTTCAGTAGGCCATTCCATCGTTCTATTAAGCCAGCTGCTTCAGGATGATGGGGAACATAGTAAGACCAGTGAATTCCATGAGCATAGCCCATCACCGCACTTCATTTGCTGTGCAGTGAGTCCCTTGATGTGAAGCAATGCTGTGTAGAATACCATGATGGTGGATAAGGCATTCTGTAAGTCCACAGACAGTTGTAGGCACCACAACAGAATTCTGATCCACAGAAGGATGTCTCTTTTTCCAGGATGTGCATGAATATACTTGATATGTCGGAGTTTTCTGTAAATTTTACAGATACGTCCCTTGTCAGAATGTAATTATGGGTAAGTAAAAATTTGTTGCTGTCATTTTTGTTACGTGCTCTTTTGTGATGTCAATTTCTCTGTTCCATGTAATTTTCTGTGCTGAGCTCATTTTGTTCATGAATCATGTTATCATTTCTTTCATTGCTGTTGTTTTAGTATTTGCTAAATATTTGTGCTGGTCCTCTTTTTTTAAATTTTTATGTGAAGGTTTATCACTTTTCTTTGAGATTACCCTGTGATTTCTAGTTTTCTTCCCAAGTTTAGAACAGTCCATTCTGTCTTGTAGTTGTCTTGACTTCCCTATCATTTAGAAGTTCTGTAAATAAAGTTTTTTCCCTCTTTCTGGTTTATAGTTGTCCTCATTTGCCAATTGGTGTCTCTGGTTCCCTGTTTACAATCTTGTAGGCTTATTTACTTTGGATACTTCCATAGCTGGGTTGGTTTCTGGGTTATGTCACCATGTGTGTTAATGGTCATTTGTTGTTGGCTGTTGTTGCTTCTCTGTCCAAAGGACTCCCTTTAGCATCTCTTGTAAGGTTGGTCTGGTTTTAACAAATTCCCTTAATTTCTGCTTATCTGGAAATGTCCTAGTTTCACCATCATATTTGAGGGACAGTTTTGCTGGGTATATAATTCTTAGTTGAAAATTTTTCTCTTTCATGGTATTATGTATACCATCCCATTGTCTTCTTGCCTGCATGGTTTCTGCTGAGAAATCCGAACTTAAGTCTTATTGGTTGCCCTTTGTAGGTATTTGTCTTTTCCTGTTCTGGAATTCTGATTACACATACGTTATTCCTTTTGATGGTTCCAGGGTTTTGTCTGTGTTTTCCTTAATTTTCTCAGTATTTTCCTTGTTCTGTCTCTCTCTGTTGAAACTACCTAAATATAATTCTTTTGAATTCCTTATCAGGGAGTTCCAATGGTGCTTCTTCCTCAGGGATGCATTCTGGTTCTGTATCCTGCTTCCTTGTTTCTATTGGTTTATCTTGCTTCTTTTTGTGGACTGTGATGGCCTGTTGTCTCCGAGACATTGTGACTTTGTTGTATTTTTATTTAATTGCTGATTATATGTTGGAGTGATTCACTCGAGAATTTTTTTTTTTTTTTTGGATGTATCTGAGTAAGCAGGGTACTTTGTTCTTCTGTTCTCTAGTTGGCAGCACTTATGCCCTCACCACCTGTCTCCTGGTGGGTGTGATAGAGAATGAGAGTGGCTGCACAGATCTCTGTTACATATTTGTGAAGAGCAGTTAAGGGTGAGTCAGGCTCTTATTGGTGGCTGTGTATTGTCGGCCAGTTGGTGGGGAAGGAAGTGGGAGCTCTCAGTAAATGGAGCTGCAGGTGGTGCGGGTGTAGTTGGGTTGTAAGGGCATGGTGGCTGTCTTCTCCCTCAGTTAGATAAAAACAGCAATTGAAAAACTATGAAGAAAGTAAAAGCAAGAGGTCAAAAAACACACATGCATAAACACATAGGAACAATATCCCAAAACAGAAAAAAGAAAATAAAAAAAAAGAGGACAGTCAATAGATGAGAGAAAATATTTAAAGAAATACTTAAAAAAGCCAAAAGAAATATGAATAGAAAGGTTGGGGGGGGGGCACAATATCTGGGCTGATGGGGGGAATAGGAGAAAAGAGGCAGAGTAGGAAAATAATGAAGAAGAAAATTAGAAAAATAACAAATGAAAAACAAGGAAATGGGAGAACCATGATAAAGAAAAAAATGGGAACCAGGAAAGGGGAATAGAGGACAGGCTGAAAACTAGAACCTGGGAAGGGAAGAAGAAAGAATAATAATAGGAAGGATGAAAAATAGTGATAAATCATTTTAAAACAGACAAAAATGAACAAACTAAGGAAGAAGAAAAGAATCTGAGTGGGGTGGGCTCTGTCAGAGCAAGCACACAGACTGGGATGGAATTCCTGCCAGCCCAGGAGGTGGGTGGGAGTGAGGGATGGCTGAGCTCTGTTCACTAAGAAGGTGTTGGGTATAAGAGTAACAAGGGGAATATTGCACTTTTCCAGTCCTCAGTGTCTGGTATGTCCTTGGGGTCCCAAGCAAATGGAGCCTATTCTTAGGTCCCTGGAATCTGGTATAACGCTGTCATTTTAAATATCCACAATGTTTGAACCACTTGTAAACATTGAAAATGGCTGTGCCCTCCGCTCAGCCAAAAGTTTACAGCTCAGCCTGTCTCCCTCTTCCCTGCTTTCCCTTTTATTCACCAGCCACCAGTACAGTCCTCAGTGCAGTCCTCTGTGCAGCCTTTGGCTAGGAGGGCCAATTTTGAGGTCAATTCTTACATCCTAACACCACTTGGGAGTATCCAAGCTGTCTGTTCTCTCAGGATTGCTGACATTCCACAACCCTGTATATCTCCTTTTTCAGTGTTTTCATGCAGATTGTTCTACTAGTTGGAGTTTAGTCCAATTCTATATCTTTCTTTTCAAAGGTCAAGGCTCCAGAGTTGTCTTCTGTATCTGTGTTAATTGGTTCCTCTTTTCTTAGTTGAAGAGGGTCTCTGTGATTTGTCAGCTTATTCCACCATCTTCATTGACTGATTTTTAGGAAGTAGATCTTCAGGGCTTTCTTCCTAGTCTGTCTTAGTCTGCAAACTGTGCTCAAACCTGTTCAGCATCATAGCAATATGCAAGCCTCCACTGACAGAAAGGTGGTGGCTACACATTGGGTATCTTTGCATTTGTATTGGGATAGACAGGATTGTAGTCTAATATTGAAAATTGAGGCTTAGGAAAGTCTATAGTAGAGCATAAAATTATTTCTTATATATTTAAGAGTCAGTGTACATAAGACAATAGAAGTCCTAGTGACACAGTGGTTAAGTGCTCAGCTACTAACTGGAAGCTTGGCAGTTGGAACCTACCAGCTGCTTTGTGGGAGAAAGATGAGACATTCTGCTTCTGTAAAGATTACAACCTTGGAAACCCTATAGGGCAGTTCTGCTCTGTTCTTTTAAGGTCCTATGAGTTATAATTGAGTTGATGACAACAGATCATGGGTATGAAAACAAAGAGGTTTAATGTAATGAGAGCAAAGGAGTCCCAACATGTTACTGAGTATTTGATACAAGCTATGTGCTGTTTAAAATAAGTACTTGCTACATAATTTGGGGTTTTAACATGTTTTGAATGTTTTATATTTCAGAATCTAATCTCTGAGACCCTAATTTATCCACACAGTTTCTACCTGATTTTTGTTTTGTCCAGTGTTTAAAAAAAAAAGAGAGGGAGAGGGGAGTACAGAGAAAGGCTAGCTTGTGCATACACGCCAGGACTTGCTAATAAATTTAGTAATTCTTTTCTGAGTAGATTTGGGTGTGGAATAGTAATAAAAAGTACTTCCAAGTAATTCTTGTTTGAGATTTGAAATTTTAACCATTTTGTAAATGAAGAGAATATGTTTTGCTATCAATAGCTTTTTTAAAAAAAATGCTTAAAAATTACAGTGTTACATAGAATCCTGTAGCGGTTGGAGTTATTCGTTTAAATGAGAGTGAAAATGAGTTGAAACTCTTACGGAACACTGTCATGTTCAACCTGTGCTTACTGCTGTATTCTCTGCCTTTCTAATACTGTAGTGCTTTGAAGATTTAGGAAACACAATTTGAAAAATGCTAGGTTGGGCTGAGCTAGAGTTTGGGTTTCAATGGACCCTTGTACCTCTTATATATAACTCTTCTGTGTCCAATTGTATAATAATTTACTTTGATTCAAAAATCATTGAGTTCAGTGATTCTCAACCAGGGGTGATTTTTGTCCCTTGGGGACATATGACAATGTCTGGAGGCATTTTTTTATTGTCACAAGTCGGGGAGGGGAATTTGCTAGTAGCATCTAATGAGTAGAGGCCAGAGATACTACTAAATATTTTACAGTGCACAGGACAGTCTCCCAGAAAAAAGAAATTTCTGGTCCAAAATATCAGTAGTGCTGAGGTAGAGAAACTCAGTTAGTTGAACACAAGCTATGGGTGCACCGCTGTGCCAGAGTATTCTGGGTGTAAGAGACTTGCAAAATCTTATCTCTTCCCACAAGAAATTTATAACCTAGCTAAAGCATTCCAAATTTAACAAGATGGCTAAACTTTTCATTTCTCATCCACCCTATCCCACTCTGCTATCTTTATTTTGGCAAATAGGCCTGCTGTTTACCAAGTTGTTCAGGCTAAAATATAGGTATCATACTTAAAAACAAACAAACTCACTGCCCTCTAGTTGGATCCAACTCACAGCAACCCCACCTTAGGTTTCTGAGGTAATGTTACTATGATCGCTGCCATTGATTCCCTTTTTTCTGTATACCTTACATTTAGACAATGGTGGGCTAGATTATATGGATTATTTCTCTTTTTGAAAACAATTAATAGTGCTGGTTAAGATATATAAAGCACTTCCATAGAAGTTTTGAAGAACTGGGAAGATAGTGGAATCTGCTAAGCCAAATTTTGGAAGAAGGCCTAAACCAAGAGAGTGTAACAGAATACCTGGAAAGCTGAAGTCACTTTTCTCAGAGAATGTTTGCTGATACTGGGAAATTTTGGCTTACGGGGTTAGGCAGACAGATATTAAGGGCCAGAAACCTGTCCCCACCTCCCAATGTGGTTATGTGGAGTCCTAAAAGAGATCCTTTCTTAGCCTTAGATTCCATTTTTCTCCTGAGGATGAACTAAAACTAACCTCCTCTCCTTCATTGCCTGCCTCCCAGCCAAGTACCAAGGGACATCAACATAGCTTGCTTTGATATTGAGCAGAGAAGAAGAAGAAAGGGAAAGGAAACAAGTAAATCTCTGCAAAGCTGTGGCCATAAGTGGACAAGGGAACCTTACCAGACTCACTGCCATCAAGTTGATTTTGACTCATAGTGACTTAATTTTTTTTTTTTTTTTTTTACATATTTAATTTCTTTAAAGTGGATTTTAAATATGGCTCATACATTTCATTTGGTTGAATTGTTGCCTATGTTTTTTTAAATTGGTAGGGTCTTTGGGGGATCGGAGTAAAGATTTTGATTAACCTTAGATTTTAATGTGTGGTATAATATTTAGGAAACCACTAAAAGGGCAAAAGCAGAGCATCTAATTTCCAAATAAGTTACTGCATTGTTAGATGCTGATGAGTCAGTGTAACTCATAGTGACCCTGTTTAAAACAGAACGAAATACTATCCAGTTCTGCACCATCCTCGGAGTCATTGCTATGCTTGAGCCCATCATTACAGCCACTGTGTCAATCCGTCTTGTTTTGCTGACCCTCTACTTTACAAGCAGAATATCCTTCTCCAGGGACTGGTTCCTTCTGACAACATGACCAAAGTATAAAAGATAAAGTTGGGGCATTCTTGCTTCTCAGGAGCATTCTGGCTATACTTCTTTCAAGGCAGATTTTCTCATTCTTCTGTTAGTCCATGGTACATTCAGTATTTTTCACCAACACCACATTTCAAATGTATCAATTCTTCTGTGGTCTTCCAGATTTATTAGTTTATTGCAAATCTGTAGAAGGAATAAATAGAATGATTAGAAAAGACAGAAAAAAGAATCCAAAAGAAAGAAAGGAAAGAAAAGACATCGAATGTGGACAGATGGAGAGCACAAAATAGGATGTTAGATTTAAACCTAGATATATAGTAATTAAGGCGCCCTGGTGGTGCAGTGGTCAAAATGCTTGAGTGCCAACTGAAAGGTCAGCTGTTTGAACCCATCTGCCATTCCATAGAAAGATGTGGCAGTCATGGGCTTGGGACAATGGTTGCGGGGAATATTAAACTTAATTGTCATAACATACTATACAAAAATGTTCTACGTCCTACTTTAGTGAGTAGTGGCTGGGTTCTTAAAAGCTAATGAGCAGCCATTTAAGATCCAACATATGCTCTCTCCTTGTCTGGAGTAAATAAAATCAAAGACACATGGAAACAATTAGTCCCACAGACTAGTGGACCATGGAAACCTCAGCCTGCATGACCCTGGGAAAGGAACTAGATCATGCTCAACTACCATTGCCAGTCACTCAGAAAGGGATCAAAATTGGTGATCTTGGATAGAGTGGGAGAAAAATGTGGAACAAAACTCAAAATCGTAAAAAAGACCGGGCTTACTGGTCTGATAGAGACTGATGAAACCCCTGAGACTATGGCTTCTAGTCACCTATTAGACCTGAAATTGAACTCAGGCTGGTGGCTTCCAGCCAAGCAATAGACAGCCCTAGAACGTGAACAATTAAACCAGGTAAGTACACTCCTTAGAACAATCAACTATGCGAAATTAGAAGGGCAGCATTTGCACAGGGAGATAGTTCAGAGGGCAATAATGCATAGGAAAAAAGGACACATGGAAAAGGTAACAGGGAGGCAGTGGGAAGAGAGCTGTTACATTATGGAGATTGCAGTCAATGTCATGAAACAAAATGTGTATTAAATTGAAAATGAATTTGCTTTGTGAACTTTCACCTACATCACAATAAAAAGCAACAACAACAAAATTCTATTGAGCACAATTCTGCTGTGACATCCATAGGTAGCCATGAGTTGTAATTGCCTTTATGGCAACTGGTACTGGTATTGCTTCTGTGTTAGATTGGGTTCTCTAGAGAAACACAAAAAAAAAA
>NW_006921613.1:8340421-8343431 GCF_000298275.1 Orycteropus afer afer
TGATGGCAATGAGTTTGGTTTTGGTTTGGGTTGGGCAATCCTACTTCCGTAGTGATACTGCCTCGGAAACCCAAGGAGGGGTCGCTATGAGTCGGGCCGACTCGACGGCACATAACAACAACAACAACAAAATATAGTAATTAAAGGTAAAAGGTCTCAATTTGCATATAATTAAAAAATCATATCAGGACATTCACCTGTTTAAAACATTCCAACAGCTTCCTAATAAACTCAGAATAAAATCCAGACTCGTTATTAATGTCTGTAAGGCCCCTACATGAACTGGCCCCTTGCTACCTCTGTGATTGTATTTTCTGTTCTCTTTTGTCTTTCTTCGTTCAGTACCAGGGCCTTTATGTGTACTATTCCATGTCTCTGGATCACTTGCATCAGTCAGAATTCTTAGTGCTAAGCAACAGAAACCACCTCTGCTTAATTTAGCAGGAAAGGAGTGTATCATAGGAAGAAACTGCTACCAGTACTGTCTGTAGGATCTAGATATAGTCACTGCTACCCTTGCCACAACAGATGCTATGTGCTCCCTTTCTTTGGGCCCATTACCTTCTAAACTAAAGTTCAGCGTAGATGCTTTTCTTCCAGGGTAGAAGTTATGTGAATGTGACTGTGCCCTAGCTGTATGGAAGCTGGGAAGGCAAATATTTAGTCTCAGTTGTTGTTGTTGTTATATGCCGTCGAGTCAGACCTGACTCATAGCGACCCCTCCTTGAGACTCATATGATGAATAATTCCCTAGATACGTGAAAGGTTCTGATACTAAGCAGCCAGAAGAATGACATATGTCTGTCATGATGCTTTTCCCTGAGATCCTTCCTTGTTTATGTTTGCAAAAGAAGAACAAACCAGAACCTAGTAAAATGATTACCCTACATGGGGGGAAGGAAACAGATGGAACTCAGACTTCTCTATGTACTGTATACTTTTTAGTTCTACTTTTTTTTTTTTGCTTTTTATCTCATTTATTTTTAAATTATTTTTTCTTCATTGTGATTTGGGTGAAATTTTAGAGAGCCAATTCATTTTCCACACAGCAGTTCATATACATTTTGTTTCATAACATTGATTGCAAACCCCATAATGTAACAGCTCTCTTCCCACTTCCTCCCTGTAGTTACCTTTTCTCTATATCCTCCTTTCCTATGCATTCCTGCCTTCTGAGCCATCTCCCTGCACCAGTACTGCTGTTCTGATCTCCCATGGTTGATTATTCTAAGGACTATGCCTGTCTATTGTTTGGCTAGAAGCCACAGGAATAAGTCTAGTTCTATACCTGAAAGGTGACTAGGGGCCATGTCTTAGAGGTTTCACAAGTCTTTATCAGACCAGTAAGCCTGGTCTTTTTTTTACGGTTTTGAGTATTGTTCCACATTTTTCTCCCACTCTATCCAAGATTTCCTACACTGATTCTGAGTGGTTGACATTGGTATCCAGGCACCATCTAGTTCTGATCTCGGTCATGTAGGCTGCAGTTCCCATGGTCCACTAATCTCTTGGATTGTTTCCATGCATCTTTGGTTTTCTTCATTGTTCTTTGCTCTGGATGAGGAGAGGCCAATTGTTGCATTTTAGAGGGCCACTTCTAAGCTTTTTTTCTTTTAATTTTTATTGTGATTTGGGTGAAAGTTTACAGAGCAAATTCATTTGACATACAGCAGTTCATACACATTTTGTTTTATGACATTGACTGCAATTCCCCACAAAGTAACAGCTCTCCTCCCACTTCCTCCCTGTAGTTACCTCTTCCCTCTGTCCTTCCCTCTCATGTACTCCCCTAACCCCAGCTCTCTCCTTGGACAAACACTGCCCTTCTGTTCTCCCATGATTGATTGCTCCAAGGAGTGTATCTATCTGATGTAAATGTTCATTCCATATGCCTGTCTGTTGTTTGACTGGAAGGCACAGGAGTGAGTTCAGTTCTAGACCTGAAGGGGACTAAAGGCCATAGTCTCGGGGGTCTCACCAGTCTTTGTTAGACCAGTGAGTCTGGTCTTTTTTATAATTTTGATTTTTGTTCCACACTTTTCTCTCACTCTTTTCAGGATCTCCTGCACTGATCCCCCTCCGAGTGGTTGACAGTAGTAGCTGGACACCATCTAGTTCTTCTAATCTCATTATCAGATAGGCTGAGGATCACATGGTCTACCAGTCCCTTGGTCTAATGCATCTTTGGTTTTTTCATTCTTCTTTGCTCTGAATGAGGAGAGACCAATTATTGCGTCTAAGTGGCCACTACTTGCAAGCTTTTAAGACCCCAGTCACTATTCACCAAAGTAAGGTGTAGAACAATGTTTTTATGTAGTATAACAGTTGAGCTTGATGTCTCCCACGACCATAGTCCTAAGTCCACAGGCCCAGCAACTTACTTCCTCGGGGTGCTTGGCTGTGGCTAAGAAGTCATCATAACTTTGCCATCTGTTAGCTTTATTATATATATGGACATTCTTATAGCACACATGAATACATATGTAGAAATGGCATCTGCCATACTTACATATACCAAACCAAACCAAAATCACTGCCATTGAGTCAATTCCAACTCATAGCAAAGCCATTGGGTTTCCAAGGCTGTAAATCCTTTATTTATCTACCTATTTATTATTGTGATTTGGATGAAAATTTACAAAGCAAATTCACTTTCCATACAGCAGTTCACATACACTTTATTTCATGACATTGCCCACAATTCACCACAATGCAACAGCTCCCCTCCCACTTCCTCCCAACAGTCATCTCTTCCCTGTGTCCATCCCTCCATGTTCCCTTGCCCCCTGAGCTATCTCCCTGTGCATAAACAGCCCTTCTTTCTCCCATGATCATTCTCTCCAAGGAGTGTATTTACCTCAGGTAAATGTTCAACTCCTATGCCTGTCTTTTGCTTGGCTGGAAGCCACAGGTGTGAGTTCAATTCCAGACCTGAGGGGCAGCTAGGGGCCGTAGTCTCAGTGGTTCCACCAGGTTCTATCAGACCAGCAAACCTGCCCCCCCCCTTTTT
>NW_006921613.1:8346741-8352634 GCF_000298275.1 Orycteropus afer afer
CGTCGAGTCAGCCCTGACTCATAGTGACCCCTCCTTGGGTTTCCGAGGCAGTATCACTACGGAAGTAGGATTGCCCAACCTTCCTTCCGAGGAGTTAGTAATTGTTTTTTCCATTTCCTTAAAAAAATATTGAGGGAGCTCTGGTAGCGTAGTGCCTAAGGCACTTGACTGCCAACCAGAAGGCTGGTGGTTCAAACCCACCAGCCACTCCTCAGAAGAAAGATGGGGCAATCTATTCCGTAGTGTTACTGCCTCGGAAACCCAAGGAGGGGTCGCTATGAGTTGGGTCTGACTCCACGGCACATAACAACAACAACAGCAAGTATTGTGAGAGTAAATGAGTTAGTATGTGTAAAATTCTTTCACTGTACCTGGCACAATCTATATAATCCACTGCCTTTGAGTCAATTCTGACTCATAGCAACCCATAGGACAGAGAAATGCCCCATAGGGTTTCCAAGGCTCTTAAGTCTTTATGGAAGCAGACTGCCTCATCTTTCTCTTATAGAGTGGCTGGTGGGTTCAGACTATCAACCTTCGGCTTAGCAGCTAAATGCTTTAACCAGAGTCTATATGTCGTTGTTGTTGTTATATGCCGTTGAGTCGGCCCCGACTCATAGCGACCCCTCCTTGGGTTTCCGAGGCAGTATCACTATGGAAGTAGGATTGCCCAACCTTCCTTCCGAGGAGTGGCTGGTGGGTTTGAACCGCCAGCCGTCTGGTTAGCAGGCAAGTGCCTTAGCCACTATGCTACCAGAGCTCCCAGAGTCTATATAGTATTGTATAAATGTTAGGAATTATTATTATTTAGTAATGGGTGAGTTGGTGGGTCAGATGAGAGCTGATGTTTTGGACAGGATAGATAGGCACCAGCGAAGGAAAAGGCTCCTAGAGAAGGAATATTCCCTCTGCAGAACATAATGTGAACACATATGGTTTGGGGCGGGCTTTCACTGGTAAAGTGGGTGAAATATGCCATGGGAGAATCCAAGAAAGGCAATTTTCCCCTGACCACGGGTTGGGGCAAAGAAAACCACTTAAACAGAGGCTGCAAAGGTGGTGTTAAAGTATTTGCATCCTTTACTTCTTAAGTCTTGCTTTCCTGGTATGGTAGTTGAATTCCTTCAGGTCACTATGCCTCAAAGAGGATTAGCCTAGAAAGGAGTAAAATTTTCATCAGCTTTGTGAGTTTGACATCACTTTAATGAAACCAAACCTGTTGCCAGTGAGTTGATTCTGACTCATAGCTTTGATGTTAGGAAGACCTAGATTTGGGATCAAGGCTCTGCTTTGGGGAGTGGATCCAGACTTGGACGCATTAGGAATTCAGAGATCTGGAAATAGTATGGTCAGAAGTCAGAAAAAAACATGGAAGAGACAAGAGAAAGGAGGAAAAACAGGAGCCAAAGCACCAATATCTTGATCACACAATGCTTACGGACCAGCGGCCTCTTTAGAATGGGGGCTATGAGGCAAGAAGGATTAAGAATATGGGTCTTATCTTTAGATTGAAACTAGTGATCTTTGGTAAAACTTTTTACTTCTTAGCTGCTGCCTTTGCAAAATGGAGACAGTGTCTTATGCTGTTCAGAGTAAATGAGACAATGTAAATAAAGATTAGTATGAAGGTAAATGCTGGGCACTATTTTTATTATTTTTGAAGTCTTCTTAAGATAGACAACTAAATTCTGATGGCCAAGAATATATTCATGTATACATATATATATGTAATCACAAACATGATTCTAATATGCTTAATTTTACTTGAAATCCCATTTTATACCCTTTCATTTTTTTTTTTAAAAAGCTCTTTGCATCTGAGAAGAACATGATGCTTGATAAACTAGAGGGTTAGTGAAAAAGAGGGAGGCCCTTAATTAAATGGATTGATAGTACCTGCAACAGTGAGCTTAAACATAACAACTGTTGTGAGGAAGGCTCAGGAGCTGGCAGTATCTTGTTCTGTTGTATGTAAGGTCGCTATGAGTCAGAGACAACTCAATAGCACCTAACAACAATAAGGCTATTGACAATCTAATTTTGATGGACAGCTTTTCAAAAAAGTTTATTTTTAATTAAATGAGTAACATGATCATAATGGAAAATCTACATACTGCCATCAAGTCAATTCTGACTCATAGCAGCCCCTATTGGGTTTCCAAGGTGGTAAATCTTTATGGAAGTAGATTGCCCCGTCTTCCTTCTACAGAGCAACTGGTGAGTTTGAACCACCAACCTTCTGGTTAGCAATCAAATGCCTTAGGCACTATGTCACCAGAGTTCCTTATTGTATTAGAGAAGAGCAGACAAAAGGGAAAAGTCTTTTCATAGTTTCAAACTTTTTTCAAACATAGTTTCAAACTTTTCATAGTTCCCAGCCGTTTTCCTATGAATTTTTTATATAATTAAGATTATAGTGTTGTGTTAGACTGAGTTCTCTAGAGAAGAAAACCTTTAAGTAAAGCTTATATAGAGACAGAGAGAAAGAAATTTATCTTAGGAAAATGGCTCACACACTTGTAGAAGCTAGCAAATAACAAGTTCTTGGATCAAATGTCAAGCTGGAGGCTTTTCCCAACTCATGCAGCTGCAGGGGCTGACGAGCTCAAGGTTAGCAGGCAGTATACTGGCTGTTGACTTCAATGAATGACGAATCCGAGATCCCCAGGCCAAATGGTGGTAGATTGTTCTCTCACTGACAATTGTAGGCAGCACAACAGAATCCTGATCCACAAAAGAGTGCCTCTTTTCCTGGGGTGTCCATAAATATACTGGAAGCAGACCATACCCCTAGGGAAACTCCCTTTCAGCAGATTAGTTGCTCAAAACATATACATCTGATTCCATCATGAGAACAACCCACATCACAATTGGCTTAAACCACACATAATTGTGGTCTAGCTAAGTGGACACACAGCTCCAACTATCACAAGTATATATACAAGTTAGAGTGCTGATTCTTAAATTGTTACATACTATTCATAAATAATGTTTAAAAATGACTACAGTTGTATGTTTAAACAAAATAAATACTTTTACATATATAATATTGTGTTATTAATCTATGGGTAAATAGATGGTAGAAAGGCTTAATGATCAGGTGTGTCTAGGCAAAAGGGAATATATACTCATGACCATATATAAGACTGGTAGACAATATTTCTACATACATATTTGTATGTGCTGTAAGAATATCCATACCTATCATAAACCTAACAAGAGGCAAAGCTATGATCGCTTCTTAGCCACAGCCAACTACCCTGAGGGAGGGAGTGGTGGGACATGTCAGCTCAGGATCGTGGTCACAGGGGATATAAAAATCAACTGGCATAACATACTACACAAAAATACTGTTCTGCAGCCTATTTTGGTGAGTAGTGACAGGAGTCTTATTAAAAGCTTGCAAGTAGCCATCAGATTCAACAATTGGTCTCTCCTCGTCTGGAGCAAAGAACAATGAAAAAAACCAAAGACTCATGGAAACAATTAGTCCAAGGGACTAGTGGACCATGCAAACCTCAGCTTACATAACCTTGACACTATAAGAACTAGATGGTGCCCAGCTACCAATGTCAACCACTTGGAAAGGGATCAGTGCAGGAAATCCTGGATAGAGTAGGAGAAAAACGTGAAACAAAACAAAACAAAACTCAAATTAAAAAAAAAGACCATATTTACTCATAGAGCCTAGTGAGAACCCTGAGACTATGGCCTCTAGTTACCCTTCAGGTCTGGGATTGAACTGACTCTTGTGGCTTCCAGCCAAACAGTAGACAGGCATGTAAATTGAATATCTACATTAGGGAGATACACTCCTTCTATCAATCATGGGAGATCGGAAGGGCAGTATTTGTACAGTAAGAGACACCTCAGAGGGCAGAAATGCATGTGAAAGAAGGACACAGGGAAGAGGTAACTACAGGGAAAAAGTGTACAGAGAGCTGTTACATTGTGGGTAATTGCAGTCAATGTCATGAAACAAAATGTGTATGAACTACTGCTTGAAAATGAATTTTCTTTGTAAACTTTCACCCAAATCACAATAATTTTTGTTCTTTTTTTAAATTACTACAGTAGTATGTTTTAAAGAAGGAGCTCTGGTGGCGTAGTGCCTGAGCCATTTGACTGCTAACCAGAAGGCTGGCAGTTCAAACCCACCAGCCACTGCTCAGAAGGAAGGTTGGGCAATCTATTTCCGTAGTGATTCTACCTTGGAAACCCAAGGAGGGGTTGCTATGTATGAGTCAGATCCAACTCGATGGCAGTGTGTATGTTTAAAACACACTTTCATCTTTCACAAATATATACTGAAATATTTATACATAAAATACTATGTGTAATTGTTTCTTTAAAATAATATGGGTGAGTAGAAAGTGGGCTGGCCATGAATTGATAGTATTTAAGCTGGGTGGTGGCTGTGTAGAGGTTCATTATGCTACTGCGTCTACTCTTGTATATGCTCAAAAATTTCGATGTTATTGTTGTTATGTGCCGTCGAGTCAGACCGACTCATAGCGACCCCTCCTTGGGTTTCCGAGGCAGTATCACTACAGAAGTAGATTGCCCAACCTTTCTTCCAAGGAGTGGCTGGTGGGTTTCAACCACCAGACTCCTGGTTAGCAGTCAAGTGCCTTAGGTACTATGCTACCAGAGCTCCCATAATAAAAGTAAAAAAATAAAAGTAAAGTTCAGTATTCCAATGTGACATATCTTAATTTTGTTTTTGTTAGTGGTGGGGCATTTAAGATTTTCCCTATTTTAAATAGTATTACTATTAACATATGTATGTTGGAAATAGTGTCCTTATAATGGATTTATATGAATGGAATTACCAAGTCAAAGAGTATAACATTTTTAAGACTTTTTAATACATTATTGCTAAATTGGTTGATGAAAAATTTCAGAAGAATTTTTGTCAAATTTATAATTGTATTAATTGAGCCAAGAGGTGATAGAGCAACTTTGTATGTGAGAAAATCAAGATTTATTAAGTATTTATTGTTGTTGTTATGTGCCGTCGAGTCGGACCAGACTCATAGTGACCCCTCCTTGGGTTTCCGAGGCAGTATCACTATGGAAGTAGATTGCCCCATCTTCCTTCCGAGGAGTGGTGGGTTTGAACTGCCAGCCTTCTGGTTAGCAGTCAAGTGCCTTAGGCACTACGCTACCAGAGCTCCTTTATTAAGTAATAGTCTTAAATTTTTCAGTGATTTTTTTAACTCATTCTTATTTAAGAGTGCTAGTAACAACTCACATGTAACTAGTGCTTCACAGTTTTATTGAGAGTTTCCATGTCCAGTAGATGCTGTCATCCTCACAATAACTTTGTGAGCTATGAATTACAGAAATTCAAAACAAAATAGACTTTAAGGTTTAAAATGTAGTTATTGGCAGTAATTCCTATTTCCACTAGATGGCCCTATCAGCATGTATTTTTGAGAAAAGTTAACTACTTTGTAGACATGTTAGAGTTTCCCTGAAGATCTTATTAAAATACATTTTAATTGGCATTTAGAAAAATGGTTTTTGTCAGATTGTGATAAGTTTTTTAGAACTAGTAACAATATTCTAGATAGGATTTATTAGTAATTATTTTCTTGGTTATATTTTTCCATACGAAGAAAGCAGTAAATAGATGGCATTCAGTGTCATTGATAATAGATTTTCAGAATTTTAAATATTCATTAAAAGTTAATTAAATTGAATTGTGCTTCTTCAATTGTGAGGAAAAGTTTTTGCCACACAAAAAAGAAACATATTTTTATTGCTAACTCTTTGTTGTTATTGTTGTTGTTATGTGCTGTCGAGTCAAACCCGACTCATAGCGACCCCTCCTTGGGTTTCTGAGGCAGTATCACTACGGAAGTAGGATTGCCCAACCTTCCTTCCGAGG
>NW_006921613.1:8353824-8354384 GCF_000298275.1 Orycteropus afer afer
AATGGAATACTATGCAACCCTAAAGAATAATATAGAATCTGCAAAACACCACATAATGTGGATGAACTTGGAGGACATTATGCTGAGTGAAATAAATTAATCTCACAAGGACAAATATTGTATCAGTCCGTTATTGTAAAAGTCAAGGAAAGGTTTATCTATGGAAGAAAATTTTCTTTGTTGATTACCAGGGGTGGGAGGGGAGGAGAGGGAACACTGTTAGATAGAGATAAGTATTGATTTGGGTGAAGAGAAGGACAGTGTACCAAATGTGAGTGATCAACATGGTGGCATTGAAGAATAGAAAGACAGAGAGAGGTACATAGGAGGTATAGACAACAAAGAGGAATCCTTTTACTCATAAAGTACTGTGTTGTCAGTGAAGGCAAACATGGGTATACAGGTAGATAGATGGGTGGACAGATGGGTGGACAGGCTGAACTAGTAGGTCTACGAAGTGGGAAGTATACCCAAGAACATGTTGGCAGACAACAGTGCTATAACTTTATGTGTATGATCTGAATTCCCAGGTGTATAGTCGAGCTGACAAGAGGCAAGGT
>NW_006921613.1:8354735-8376841 GCF_000298275.1 Orycteropus afer afer
CCAATAGAGCCTGGTGGAACCACTGAGATTATGGCCCCTAACTGCCCTTCAGGTCTGGAATTGAACCCACACCTGTGGCTTCTAGCCAAGCAAAAGACAGGCATATGAGTTGAACATTTACCTGAGGTAGATACACTCCTTGGAGAGAACAATCATGGGAAAAAGAAGGGCTGCGTATGCACCGGGAGACAGCTCAGGGGGCAGGAGTGCATGGACAGATGGACACGGGGAAGAGGTAATTATTGGGAGGAAGTGGGAGGGGAGCTGTTGCATTGTGATAAATTGTGGTCAGTGTCATGAAACAAAGTGTATGTGAACTGCTGTATGGAAAGTGAATTTGCTCTGTAAATTTTCACCCAAATCACAATAAAAAAACAAAAAACAAGGCTTTAAGAATTGGTGGAATACCAATTGAGCTGTTTTAGCAAATGGATGCAACACTGGCAGGGTTCACTTATTTATGCCAAAAAATTTGGAAGACAACTACCTGGCCAGCCAACTGGAAGAGATCCATATTTGTACCCATTCCAAAGAAAGGTGATCTAACAGAATGTGGAAATTACCAAACAATATCATTAATATCAAACACAAGTAAAATTTTGTTTGAGTTAATTACAAAACAGTTGCAGCATTACATCAAAAGCAAACTGCCAGAAATTCAAGCCAGCTTCAGAAAAGGACATGGAACAAGGAATATCATTGATGATGTCATGTGGATCTTGGCTGAAAGCAGAGAATATCAGAATGATGTTTACCTGTGTTTTATTGACTATGCACAGGCATTCAACGGTGTGAATCATAACTAATTATGGATAACATTGTGAAGAATGGGTATTTCAGAACCTTAATTGTGCTTATGAGGTACCTGTACAGAAACCAAGAGGCAGATGTTGAAACAAAACAAGAGAATACTATATGGTTTAAAATCTGGAAAGGTGTGCATCAGCTTTGTATCCTTTCACCATACTTATTCAATCTGTATGCTGAGTGAATAATCCGAGAAGCTGGGCTATATGAAACATAACACAGCATCAGGATTAGAGGAAGACTCATTAACTGTCTGCTTTATGCAGATGATACAACCTTGCTTGCTGAAAGCAAAGAGGACTTGAAGCACTTACTGATGAAGATGGAAGACAACAGCCTTCAGTGGATTACACCTCAACATAAAGAAAACAAAACTTCTGACAACTGGACCAGTAAGCAACATCATGGTAAACAGAGAAAATGTTGAAGTGGTCAGGGATTTAACTTTGGATCCACAATCAGTGCCCATGAAAGCAGCAGTTAGGAAATAAAGCAAAGTATTGCATTGGGTAAATCTGCTGTGAAACATCTCTTTAAAGCGTTATAGAGCAGAGATGCCACTTAGCGAACTAAGTTGCACCTAACTCAGGGCATGGTATTTCCAGTTACCTCATATGTGTGTGAAAGCTGGACAGTGAATAAAGAAGATGGAAAATGAATTGATGCATTTGAATTATGGTATTGGTAAAGAGTATTGAATATACTGTGGACTGCTAGAAGAATAAACAAATGTTTCTTGGAAGAAGGACAGGCAGAATGCTCTTTAGAAGTAAGGATGGTGAGACTTTGTCTCACATACTTGGAAGGACTAGTCCTTGGAGAAGGATACCATGCTTGATAAAGTAGAGGATCAGTGAAAAAGAAGAAAATCCTCAACGAAATGGATTGACACAATGGCTGTATCAATGGGCTCAAACAGCAATGTTTGTAAGGGTGGTGCAAGACTGGGCAGTGCTTTGTTCTGTTGTATATACTGTCACTGTGAGTCAGAACTGACTTGATGGAACCTAACAACAACACAATTATATTGACAAGAAAATTAAAATACTTTTTACAGAGAAAATTTATTTTCCATACATCAATTTATGTACACCTTGTCTCATGACATAGATTGCAATTTCCCACAGTGCAACAGCTCTCTTTACACTTCCTCCCCATAGTTACCTCTTCCCTGTGTCCTTCCCTCCCATGAACCCCTGCCCCTTGAGCTGTCTCCCTGTGCATTCATAGCCCTTCTGTTCTCCCATGATTAATCTCTCCAAGGAGTGTTTCTGCCTAATGTAAATGTTTAGCTTACATGCCTGTTTTTTGTTTGACTGGAAGCCACAGGAGTGGGTTCAATTCCAGACCTGAAGGGCAGCTAGGGGCCAAAGTCAGGGGTTCTACCAGGCTCTATCAGACCAACAAACCTGGTCCCCCCCCTTTTTTTTTTTAAATTATTTTGAGTTCCACATTGTTGTTCTACTCTATCTCAGATCTTCTATATAGATCCCCCATCTGAGTGGTTGACGGTGGTAGCTGGGCACCATCTAGTTCTTCTGGTCTTATAGTCATATGGGCTGGGGATCTCATGGTATATCAGCCCCTTGGACTAATTGTTTCCATGTGTCTTTGGTTTCCTTCATTCTTCTTTGTTCTGAACAAGGAGCGACCCATTGTTGCATGTAGATATCCACTTGTAAGCTTTTAAAATCCAGTTGCTACTTGCCAAAGTAGGATGTAGAACAATGTTTTTGTGTAGTAGGTTATGCCAGTTGAGCTTGATGTCCCCTGTGACCATGGTCCCGAGCCCACAGGACCAACTACTCACTCCCTCCGGGTAGCTGGCTGTGGCCAAGAAGTGATTACAACCTTGTCCCTTGTCAGCTCTCTTGTATCTGGAAATTCTTACAGTACATACAAATACACTTGTAGAAACATTGTTTGCCAACCCTATATATGGTCAGGGGCACAATCTCCCCTGCATAGACATACCTAATCATTCAGCCTGTCTACCCCATCTATCCATCTGTAGATCAATGTTTGCCGTCACTGACAACACAGTACTGTATGTGCGAAAGGGTTCATCTTTGTTGTCTGTACCTTCTATGCATCTCTCTATGTCTTCCTCAAGAAAATTAGAATACTTTTGATTTTGATAATCATGTGTATTTTTCCATTGACTTTTCAATCTTATATGGTCCATTGTTACCTTTTTATAATAAATATTTTTTATTGCTCCTTCTCCTTACTTGTAATGAAAATTAGCTGATATTATCTATAAACATAATCTAAAAAATTCAATGTAATGTAACTTTAATATAAAAAGAAATGGAAGAATTTGAGGTTCATTAACATTGTGGAAAAATAGATTTGTTTACGTGTTAAGTTCTCCGCTTAGATATATTTAGTGGAATCTTTGAAAGTCATCCATAATATGTAGTTCTTTGCCATATAGGATTGTTCTCTGCATTACAGGACCTATAGTATCCCTGGCATTTGCTCATTAAGTTCTAGTAGCGCCTCCTTCCTCTTCCCCCCCATCTAAAAAAATCAGAAACCCATAGCTGTGTATTCAGTTCCAACTCATAGCAGCCCTACAGTACAGAGTAGAAGTGTGCTGTAGGAATTCCAGGCTGTTAATCTTTGTGGGGGAGTTCTGGTGGCTTGGTGCCTAAGGCATTTGACAGCTAACCAGAAGGCTGGCAGTTCAAAACCACCAGCCACTCCTCAGAAGGAAGACTGGGCAATCTACTTTCGTAGAGACACTGCTTTAGAAACCCAGGGAGGAGTCTGCTTTGGAAACCAAAGGAGGAGTCACGCAATGAGCCCAGTCAACTCGACGGCAGTGAGTTTTAATCTTTATGGAAGCAAACTGCCATATTTTTCTGCCATAGTTAGCACCGAGCGCTTTAACCACTGTACCACTAGCTGTGTGCGGGGCCCCCCCCATCCCCAAAATACTTCTCTCTAAATATATCCATGGAATATATCCAGGGAGCTCTGGTGGCGTAGTGCTTAAGGCATTTGACTGCTAACTAGAAGGCTGGCAGTTCAAACCCACCAGCCATTCCTCCGAAGGAAGATTGGGCAATCTATTACCATAGAAATACTACCTTGGAAACCCAAGGAGAGGTCTCTATGAGTCGAATTGACTCGACTGCTGTGAGGTTTTTTTTTTTAATATATATCCAGAGGTTCCTCTAGGGAGCAGTATTGCTCCCTAGGTGGTAGTGTTACCATTGAGAACCACTGATTTAAGTTTCTAGCTACATTAATCTTAATGGCAGTGTTCCATGTGGAATTTTAAAATCAAAATGACTTTAAGTATATTCCAGGCCCTTAAATACGATGTTTCAGCGGTTAAGACAGTTTCAGGATTATGGCAAAAGTTGATTTGTTCAAATACTTCGGTTCTTAAGTTTATTTTTAGTCCCTGATACCCTGCATTGTTTTAAAATTTTTTCCACTCTTCCTGTTTAGTCACTCAGGAGTATATAACTTTCTCTGATGTCATCACTTCCTTGACAGTCATATGATGTTATTCCCTTAAACACAGTTTTTGAATTAGGAAGATAATATAGTAACATTACATAAAATTTATAAAATGGAGGTAATATTTTTCATGATCATACCATCCTAATGATTGTTAATATTTTTTCAGTGTTCTGTTCTTTACATGCATGTTTGAACATTCAAAAATTAGTTTTGCATCTTAAATTTTCA
Source organism: Orycteropus afer afer (assembly GCF_000298275.1). Taxonomy (NCBI): domain Eukaryota; kingdom Metazoa; phylum Chordata; class Mammalia; order Tubulidentata; family Orycteropodidae; genus Orycteropus; species Orycteropus afer. The sequence goes on from NW_006921613.1 coordinate 8,359,248, forward strand.
CTTAATGTGGCATAAATATTTTATATTGCTATCTTGTCAGAAGGGACCAGTCTCTAGAGAAGGATATCATGCTTAGAAAAGTAGAGCATCAGCAAAAAAAGGGAAACTCCTCAACAAGAAAGTATCAGTTTTGCCTCATCCTTGACTGCAACAGGAATTACTTTGAAATTACTCACTTTACATTTATTTATATATCAAGCTGAACCCTTTTTACACTTGTGAGTTACTACTGTTTCCTCTTTTGTTAAGTGTATGGTTATGTCCTTTGACTAGATTTTTGATGTTTTATTTTTTACCCTTTTCATTTTGAGTCATACCTTTTATATAATTAAAATATTATTATTTCTTCCAGTCATTTTTGTTGCAAACATTTTCCCTTTCTGTCTCTTGATTAATTTTATTTATAAGACTTGATAATTATCACTTCTATAGTAGATGATATCAAAGAAAAGACTTGGGATAGAGAGTCAAGAAATCAGTCACAGGAGGAGACATTTATAATACATACATCTGACAAAAGACTCATGTCCAGAGTATATATAAGAATACTTAACAAATAAAAAAAAAAGAGCAGACAGCCCAATTTCAAAAAATGGGGAAAAAAACATAAATAAGCTCTACATAAAAGATACCCAGAGGTCTAAACTATCTAGCAGTATATGTTCTGAATGAATGCAAATTGAGTTTACTACCTGTGTAAAACATGTAAAAGCATGTTTAAAATGGACTAAAATATACTACTGATCGTGAAGATGGTACAGATTGGACTACATGTTGTATTATGCATAAGGTTGCCAGGAGTCAGGCAGACTCGGCAGCAGATAACAGCAACAACATGTAAAACATATTTTGAAATACCGGTTTCATATTTAAGATACCACACTTAATTTTAAAGCCAGATTTATATTAAATTATGGGCATCCAGAGTACAGACACTGTTAGTGTGCTACTTTAGATTTTATAGTATTTCTGTGGGAAAGAGTTCAGTTTCTTTTTGCCTTATCCTGCCTTTGCTAGGACGTTAATATTGCAGGTTCTTTGCCTATTGATCATGACATTTTTACTGTGCAGATTCTCATATTCTGTAGTGAAAACCTGACATCAGAGATCAGTAATCTGTTTGTATCTTAATCTCTTTAGCAAGATAAAGGACTGTCTTGGGATTCAAGGACTCCACCAAGGTACAAATTTGAGAGAACAGGAGGAAAAGAAAAGGAACTGAGAAATTCAAAGATGAAAATATTACAAATGTCACACACACAAACAACTTACACAGAAACCACAAGTGCCATGTGATTGTTTTTCTTATTCTTCACCATAGGATTTAATATGAAATGTTTTTATCTTACAAATGGAACAGGTCTTAAAAGTTCTTTCCTGTTTTGTAACAAGTACCTGTCAGGGACATAGATAATCTTACCTCATGGTGAAGCTCCCAGTATTAGCTTCTTTTCCTGCTTACTCATGCTAAGCCTGGTTGCTCTCTAGTGTATCCAATAAAAAAAATAGAGAAATCTAACTACAGTTCTGTGTGCTTTCAAGGACGTCTTTTCTTATGATGACCACTTTTATATTCCCTAACATCCTTCTTATTAGGTGGTACATTTTATTCCTTCTATTCCTTCCTGTCACAGAAAGCACCATTTGTCAACTTCCTTCTCAGTCACATACTTATGTCCCCTCCTTGGGTAATACCTGTTCATATGAGATTGGGATGCTCTAATCAACTCAACATTCTTCTCTCGTAACTTATTTTCCCCTTGACTACTTATCTTTCAAAGAGAATGTACTTTTCGGGGGACAATTCATACCCCAGGCACATTTTTTTCATGTATAAATCTAAGAGGTTCCATATATTTCCCTTTTATAGCCCTCAAATTTTACTTGTTTGCCTACCTATATATCATTGTGTAGTCTTGAAGCTGAATAGTCTTTCTAGATTTGGAAACTTTGTCCTTTGAATTTGAACACACAGAAAACACAACCTTGCTTGCTGAAAGGAGCAAGGACTTGAAGCAGTTACTGATGAAGATCAAAGACTATAGTGTTTAGTATGGATTACACTCTGCATAAAGAATACAAAAAATCCTTACTACTGTTGCTTATGATCATTAAGCAACATCATGATAAATGGAGAAGAAATTGAGATTGGCAATGAGTTATTTTTACTTGGATCCACAGTCAACACCCATGGAAGCAGTAGTCAAGAAATAAATGATGTATTGCATTGGACAGATCTGCATTGGATGCTTTAAAGATCTCTTTAAAGTGTTAAAGAGCAAAGATGTCACATCGAGGACTAAGATGCACCAGACCCAAGCCATGGTATTTTCATTCACCTCTGATGCATGTAAAAGCTGGACAGTGAAGAAGACTGAAGAAGAATTAATGCTTTTGAATTATGGCATTTGTGAAGAATATTGAATATACCATGGATTGCCAGAAGAACAAACAAATTTATATTTGAAGAAGTATGACCAGAATGCTCCTTAAGTATGAGGATGGTGAGACTTTGTTCTCTCATACTTTGGATGTGTTATCAGGAGAAACCAGTCCCTGGAAAAGAACATCATGCTCAGTAAAGTAGAGGGTCGGTGAAAAAGAAGATCCTAAATGAGATGGATTGACCCAGTGGCTATAGCAATGGCCTCAAACATAGCAAAATTATGAGGATGGCACAGGACCTGGCTGTTTTGTTTTGTTGTGTTGTATAGGGCCTCTATGAGTTGAAACCAACTTGGTGGCACCTAACAACAATATATTAAAATCTTTCATCACCTGTGACTCCTGTGATTATATATAATTTTTATAACACATATTTCTGTATTTCTCATTCAAGATATATATTGTGTATATATATATATATATACACACACACACACACACACACACACACTAAGCTTGGAATTAGCTTTTTCAGGTAGCTTGAATTCAAGGTACTGTATAATATAAATTCACTGCTTCCTAATCTTTGGAATTGCTATTGTAAGTTTGATCCCATGTAGATAGATCTTAAAAAGAGCACAATGCTTAAGGCAGACATTGTTGTTTATTTATTTTTACTGTGATTTGAGTGAAAGTTTACAGAGCAAATTCATTTTCCATATAACCGTTCATATACATTTGGCTTCATGATATTGATTGTAATTCCCATAATGTAACAGCTCTCTTCTCAGTTTCTTTCTGTGGTTATCCTTTCCCCGTCTCTTCCTTTCCTGTGCATTCCTGCCATCTGAGCTATCTCCTTGTGTAAATACTGCCCTTCTGGTGTCCCATGGTTGATTGGTCTAGGGACTGTACCTGCCTGGTATAAATGTTGACCTTATACACTTGTCTATTGTTTGGCTGGAAGCCATGGAAATGAGTTTAATTCAAGGTCCAAAGGGTGACTAGGGGCCGTAGTCTTCACCAGTCTCCATCAGGCCAGTAAGCCTGCTCTTTTTTTTTTTATGATTTTGAGCTTCGTTCCATAGTTTTTTCCCACTTTATCCAAGATCTCCTATTTTGATCCTTTTCCAAGAGTTTGGCAGTGATAGCCAGGTACCATCTGGTTCTTCAGGGCTCAGGGTCTTGTAGGCTGAGATTCGCATGGTCCACCAGTCCCTTGGACCAATTATTTCCATGCATCTTTGGTTTTCTTCATTCTACTTTGCTCTGGATGAGGAGAGACCATTTGTTGCATCTGAGATGACCGCTTCTAAGCCTTTAAGACTCTAGTCACTACTCACCAAAGTAGGATGTAGAACAGTGTTTTTGTGTAATATATTATGCCACTTGAGCTTGATGTCATGGTCCTGAACCCATGGGTGTGATGACTCATTCCCTCAAGGTGTTCAACTGTGGCTAAGAAGTTACTATAACCTTGCTGCATGAAGGGCAGACATTCTTTATGAGTTAAGCTAAACTGTTGTTTAGTTTTAAGAAGACTTTAGGGGACATTTGTGGTTTAAGGTTTAAAGATTATCTCAGGGCAGTAGTTTCAGCCAGTCTCCATGGCTCCAGAAAGACTGAATTCCATGGCTATTGTAATTCTTTTCTGCATTTCCCTCCTTTTGATAAGGATTCTTCTACAGAATCTTTCATCAAAATGTTCAGTAATGGTTGCCGTGCACCATCTGGTCTCATGGCAGAGGAGGAGTTGTTCATGAAGGCAGCTAGCCACACATCCATTTCCTCCTCTTATTCTTGACTTTCCTTCTTCATCTGTTGCTCTAGGTGAATAGAGAACAACTGTGCCTTGGATAGCTGCTTGCAAGTTTTTAAGACTTCAGGCACTACACAGTGAACTAGGAGGTAGAACAGAAGTACTTAATATTTTATTAGGCGAATTAACTGGGGTTCCCCATGAACCTATGATCCTTGATCTCCAACTAAAGAACCAAATTCTATGAGATATTTGGTTATGCCATTAGCAGCCTTAGCAGCTATTCTTTCTTTCTTTCTTTCTTTTTTTTTTTTAATTTTTGTAAATATATCATCACACAGCTTTTGCCAGTTCAACTTTTTGCAGTTGTGCAGCTTATTGACAGCACTTAATATAATTGGCTGTGCAGCCCTACCCTTAATCAATGTGATTTTCAACTACCATAAACCAAAACTCAGTACTGTATAAGCAGTGACCCCCTCTTACACCCTTCCTTCTGCCCTTGTAACCACTAAGAAACTTTGGTCCCTATATATTTGCCAGCATAGTGCCTAAGCCATTTGACTGCTACCCAGAGGGCTAGCAGTTCAAACCCACTAGGCACTCCTCAGAAGGAAGATTGGGCAATCTACTTACGTAATGATACTGCCTTGGAAACCCAAGGAGAGGTCGCTATGAGTCAGATCCGACTCAATGGCGATGAATTTGTTTTTTTGGTTTTTGTGTCTTTTTATATAAACGGGGTCATGAAGTTTTGTCCTTTTGTGATTGACTTATTTTAGTCAGCGCAATATCTTCAAGCTCCATCCTTATTGTAGCATGTACCAAGACTTCATTTCTCTTACTGGCTAAGTAGTATTCCATTGTATGTATGTACCACGTTTGTTTATACATCCATCCATTGATTGGCACTTTCTAGCTTTTTAGTGATAATACCATTAGATTCTCTTTTCAGTATTTTCTTGGAATGTGAATTGTGCTGTCTCTAGAAGAACTTAAATGGACATTGCATATACCAAACCAAACCAAACTCACTGCTGTCAAGTAGATCCCGACTCATAGCAACCCCTCTTTGGGTTTCCAAGGCATATCCCTATGGAAGTAGATTGCCTAGTCTTCCTTCCCAGGAGTGGCTAGTGGGTTTGAACCACCGGCCTTCTGGTTAGCAGTCAAATGCCTTAAGCACTATGCCACCAGAGGTGAAAAATTCTTATGTCAAGATTCTGAACACATTTGGCAAAAAAAGTTATAGCAGATATAGTTTAATTTGCATTAGTGAAGGAGAACAGTATCTTGTACCTTATTTCTGTATACCTTTATGAGAAATGTTATTGTTACAACTCTTCCAGTGAAAACAATTAGTTGCTTTTTAGACCAGCTTTTCTTTTCTACTTACCTCTTCTTTGCTACCTACCCGTTCCTATTTTTAGAAAATTCAAACTAATTTTACTATTCTGTATAAAACTTAAATGATAAAGGCACATCTACTCCAAAAATCCAGATAGAAATTGCTTTTGTGTGATCTGTAGTTTTAGATTAATCATGCCACAACTTTTTGAAGGGATAATTAAGAAATGACTTATTAATAAAGATGGGGGGAAAGTTCATGTCATAACATATAAATGGAGATGTTGATGTTAAGTTCATCTATATTTTGTTTAGATGTCCCTGGTAGATTTGGGAAAGAAGCTTTTAGAAGCCGCACGAGCAGGTCAAGATGATGAAGTTCGTATTTTGATGGCAAATGGAGCTCCTTTTACTACAGACTGGGTAAAGAATTACTTTAATATTATAGTTTTTTTTTTCCCCTTCTCATTTCAGAGTTTTTCCATAGTAATTTAGTCAATATTTCATTTATAAGTGGGAAAAAATTATTTTTTTTCAAATTTGTTATTTTAGAATTATAGCTGTCTTTTAAAATTAATGGTTTTCTTTCTTTTCTCTATCTCTCTCTTTTTTTTTTTTTCTTTTTAAATTGAACAGCCTTATCCATAAATTCTTTTCGCAAAGAATTTCTCTTTTAGACTGTGGAGTACAATGTAATTGTTTGGGATTTATTTTACAGGTCTTACAAATAGCACAGGTGGAGTTTATAATTTAGAAAATAATAAAGATTGAGGTTAGTGTTATGACTGCTCATAAAAGGGTGAAAAATTGTGTTACAATTGATACTTATAAAACCATCGCAAACATGACCAAGTAGGAAGAAAGGTAAGAATGAGTTCTTAGTAACTATAAAAGTCAATTTAGTGAGGAAGACAGAAAACACATCTGTTTAATTTTGATATTAAATCAAGAAAGAAGCTTGGGTAATATGGAATGCTAGGGATTTGTATTAACCTTTCCATTGATAACAAGTAAAAATTCTAGATTTTATTTGTTAATTTGGCTATTTAGTCTTTTTTAAAATTTGTCATTAAAAACAATAGTTTTGTTATGAAGAATTTCAAACATACGTAATTTTTAATTATTAACACTGTTTATTATAAGGCCATGGTAGTGGTTTCACAGGAGTTTACCTTATTTTTCTTTCAGGTACGTATATTATATTTTCAACAACTAAAAAGGGGAAGGGAAAGAAAGGAAAAAAATACAAAATAGACTATATCACATGAAACAAAAGTCTTGGTTGCTGAAAAGACTATTTACTTTCATTAAGTATTAGAATTTAAGAGTGTAGAAAAGGCTATTTATGGAAAAATGCAAGTAGCCATGGAGAAAGGAAGAATTGTTCAAGAATCTTTTTTAATCTTGTAGAATGACTCTCTCTTAAAAATGTAAGATTTTAAAATAACGACAAGATAAGTTATTCCTGGGGTAAGTGATTTCCATTTTGCCACATACTGAGAGATGTTATAGCACATGCCTGGGTTTTACTTGTGTGACTTCAGGCAAATTGCTAACCTCTTTTGCCTTAGGTTTTTGCCCTACCAAATAAGGATTGTATCATATGAGGAAATACAATGAATTAATATGTGTAAAAGTCTTAGAAAAGTACTCAGAAAACTTTGTTGTTGTTGTTATGTGCCATCAAGTCGGCCCCAACTCATAGCGACCCCTCCTTGGGTTGCCAAGGCAGTATCACTACGGAAGTAGATTGCCCAGTCTTCCCTCCGAGGAGTGGCTGGTGGGTTTGAACCTCCAGCCTTCTGGTTAACAGTCAAGTGCCTTAGGCACTATGCTACCAGAGCTTAGTTGCTATTTTTACGGTGATAGCAGATTTTATGTTCTGTGTGAAATATCTTTGGTTCTTTGGAGCATCAGTAACTTGGTAATCAGAGTTATAGGGACTTTTTATGCCTCTCAGTACATGTAATATAACTTAATTCTAATTTTCACCTATAAAAAGTTATGTCTCTGATATGACTGTCCCTTCCCTTACATTGGGAGTCGTCTGGGTGGCGCACATGGTTAAGAGCTCAGCTGCTAACTGGTAGGTTGACTGTTCAAGTCCGCTCAGAAGCCTGTTGATCTGTTCCCAAAAAATCAGCCATTGATAACCCTATGGAGCACAGTTCTACTCTGACACACTTGGGGTCATCATGAGGCAGAATTGACTTGACAGTAACTGTTTTAGTTTTTCTATCCATATTTTAATACTTCCCCTTTTATAAATTGTGCATGTAGAGTCAATTTAGTGGGCAGACCATATGGAACCAATTTCAGGAGAACTTGGCTGTTTTTTCTGCCCTGACTTACTTTTGGCAAATGTACCTAAGATTGTGCCCTTGAAAAACGACTGTGTGAGTTCCTTTTGAAAAGATAAGTAAGATACTTTATTTTTTAAGTCCTACAAAACAGTTCTGATCCATTAAATGTAGAAATGTGCCCTATTACATTTATTTGATAGGAATTTTATAGATGAAAAGAAGTTAATATAGCAAGTTTATTTGATTGGTTGAAGGAAAACATTTCAATACTCAGAAAAGTATCTCAAATCCTAATGATCTAAATTAATTTTTTACACCTATTTATGATGAAGAAATAACAAAGAAAGCAAGTCATAGCATTTTTTCACTGAAAAGTGTATGAGAATTTTTAAAGACAGGCATATGAGCTGAACCTTTACAATAGGTAGATACACTCCTTGGAGAGATCAATTGTGGGAGAATAGAAGGGCTCTGTATGCACAGGGAGACAGTTCGGTGGGGCAGGAGTACATGGGAGGGAAGGACACAGGAAGAGGAGGTAACTATGGGAAGGAAGTGGGAAGAGAGCTGTTGCGTTGTGGGAAATTGCAGTCAATGTCATGAGATGAAGTGTATATGAGCTGCTGTATGGAAAATGAATTTGCTCTGTAAACTTTCATCCAGATCACAGTAAAAATTAAAAAGAAAAAAGTATATGAGAATTCTTAAAGGCCCCTATGAAGATGTTGCATAAATGAAGTTATTTCAAGCTTTGAGTTACTATGGAAACAGATAATATGAAATACTGTGCTTTTTTTGTAAACATAAAAAAACAAAATAATAAGTAGTAGTAGAGGTGTATTAAAAATGACTACATTTTTTTTTTTCCCTGTGGCATAGCTGGGAACTTCTCCACTTCATCTGGCAGCACAATACGGGCATTATTCCACCACAGAGGTGCTACTCCGAGCTGGTGTAAGTAGGGATGCCAGAACCAAAGTGGACCGGACACCATTACATATGGCAGCTTCAGAGGGCCATGCCAGCATAGTAGAGGTGTTGCTTAAGGTATTTGTTTTCTTTTTACTCTCTGCTTTTGAAAGTAAGCTCCTAAAGTTTTTGTGGTTGTATAAAAGGAAGAAGAAAGCTAGTTTTACTGAATGCCTACTTAGTATTTTACTTTTGTGATTTCATTTTTTAAATATGTATAAATCTATCAAATGAAAGTTACCTTAAAGTTTTCCTTTGTGAAGGAAAAAATTCTTTTAGGTATAATCTTGGTTGAGTCAACAATTGATTTGTTAGACCTTGAGCTACGCTATGGTAAGGGACTATAGCTTTGCCTTCTGCCCTTTTAATGTACTAAAATACATTGTTAAAATGCTCATGGAAGGTAATATTAGGGCTGAATGATAAACAGATGATGATTTTTCTTTAATAATGCCAAAGCATTATATAGAAAATTTTTAAATAGAGAGTGATAGATTTAGACATGATTTTTGAGCTGACTTTTTTTTTTTTTTTTTAAATCCTGGACTCTAGATCAGTGCTATCCAAAAGAAATACATTATAAGCCACAAGTGAAAGTCATACATAATTCTAAATTTTCTAGCAACTGCATTTACAGAAGTAAAAAGTACCTTTAGCATTGTATATTATTTAGCCCAATATATACAAAGTATTAGCATTTCAACATAATTAGTACAAAAATTATTACTGAGGTATTAAGTCTTTGAAATCCAATGTGTATTTATGCTTACAGCACATCTTTATTTGGACTGTTATATTTTAGGTACTTAATAACCACATGTGTCTAGTGACTACCATATTGGACAGCAAACGTCTACATAGCTCCCTTTTAATTGTTTGTATTGCACTGGTTTTGAAAGCAAAGATATTTTTGTGTAAATGAGGAAGTAGGTAACAAGCTCCTATGATAGCAATAAAGAACGGTTTGGAGGCATGCTTATAGTTTTTCTTCCCTTCTGATGCCTTTTTAGTCCTTCATACCATAGCTGGGTGACTGAAAAAAAATTTGCTGCCTTTCTGTGAAATTAGAAGGAAATTAGAAAAGTCGGCATGATAGAAAAATAGTGATGGATGGTGGTGATTCCTGGAACTTATGGATTATTTAAAACAAAAAAATTGGAGTTGATTATGTTGGTATTAAATTTTTCCTTTAAAGCTTAGTGACTAGTATTTTCATATCATGAATTCATTGTATTTCATATTTTGTCAATCTTATTTGGAAATATTATTGCAGCATGGTGCTGATGTTAATGCAAAAGACATGCTAAAGATGACAGCTCTACATTGGGCCACAGAACACAATCATCCAGCAGTGGTGGAACTTTTAATCAAATATGGTGCTGATGTACACACACAAAGTAAATTTTGTAAAACCGCATTTGATATTTCAATAGACAATGGGAATGAAGATTTAGCAGAGATACTACAGGTAACTTTTGGCTTTTAATTTAAGAAAATCAACACAAGGAAGCTTTTATTTATGGTTCTCTGTCTTGTGGAAGATTTGACCTATTTAACTTGTAGCTTTTGATTTTGGACTTGGTAATTTTGAACAGGCCTTTTTGTCTTTGACTTCCTCTTTGTTCATTACTGCTTAAGCTCCTCATTATATGACCACAATCTTTTAATGTATCATCAGAAGATTAGATAAAGTGATCACTCTATGGTTTAAGTTCCTGAATTCCTCTTATAGATAATTTATTCTGTTGGTTATTTTGTTGCATATTTTGATACCAGATGAGTTTTTCAAAATCTAGTATGCTTCCATTAATTTTTTTTAATGCAACTGTAATAATGTCCATCAAATGAATGATGTAGTCTTATTCATTTGTTTCTTTTCTTTTTTTTTTTTTTGTTTTAATCATTCTTAAAAGTTTCTTTGCAGGCATAGTTACTTCTGGTTTTTAGCAGGTTTTTCTAGTAACCAACATTATTTCTCTTTGCTTTAGTTAGACAACATTGATGTAAATTATCTTCTTAAGTTGCTGCCTTCTCTTGCCTATCTTCTTGTTACCTTTTCCAGTAGAACTCTTCCTCTCCCAGAACATTTGGCTCCATTGAATGTCAGCTAATTATTTAAAAAATGTTCTATGTTCAGGAAAATGAATTTTGTCGTGCCTCTTCTCATTCTCTTACTTCTAGAAGTACACTTTGGGGACCAGAGTTAAGATGGGGAACTCTAATTGGGAAGGTCATGCTTTATATATATGCTATATAATGCTGAATGTAGTAGAGAGGAAATAGGTTGATAATTATATTTCTGTAGCCACAGGGCAGCAGAATATCTTTCAGTGTCCAGTATGTCTCTATTCTTTATAGCCTTTTCAGATACTTATTTCTCTTCTCATAGAATTTTGCTGCTTTACCTAATAGAGGAATTTGGGATGTGAATTAATAACTACAGTTTAGCACAACACTCTCAGTAGACCACAAACAAAGGTTGTCATTTTGTATTGTGCGATTCCTCTTAAATTAGACAATGTTCTCTTTTATATGTGTTTGTACTGCATTGGGAATCTGTGCCTATATGTGCTGGTTTTAGTTCTGAAACCATTGTGATGATTTTTCCTCTAGATTGCAATGCAGAACCAAATCAACACAAACCCAGAGAGTCCTGACACTGTGACGATACATGCTGCAACACCACAGTTTATCATTGGACCTGGAGGGGTGGTGAACCTAACAGGTCTGGTATCTTCAGAAAATTCATCCAAGGCAACAGGTATTGAGATGCATAGAGGATAGCTGTTGGATAGTTGTTATGCTTTAGTAGGTATTCGTCCTTTTAAGAAAGGACTGTTGGAGAATGAGGGTAAGATCATATTAGGCATTTTGGTTTTCTTTGGTATCAATGGAAAAAACAAATTTTTATGAGAAAATAAAGATAATATTGCAAGCACAATACAATATTATCTTTCAAAACCTAATCCTCGGAAGGAAGATGGGGCAATCTACTTCTGTAGTGATACTGCCTTGGAAACCCAAGGAGGGGTCGCTATGAGTCGGGTCTGACTCGATGGCACACAACAACAACAAACAACAAATGCTATCCAAGCTTGTCTTTTATAAAACTATCCAAACTTCATTTAAGAGTTAAAATAAAATAGAATACCAGAAATAGGCATTCGATTAAGTGCCTTAAAAGTTCACATCTGTTTTTTCTTTTCTTATAGATGAAACGGGTGTCTCTGCAGTTCAGTTTGGAAACTCATCTACATCAGTATTAGCTACATTAGCTGCCTTAGCTGAAGCATCTGCTCCCTTGTCCAATTCTTCAGAAACTCCCGGTTAGTAAACCAAGTCAAATGTATACATGAAATGTTACAGATTCAAATACTTCCCAAGGCCAGGAGAGTTTAAAAGGCTAAAGTGGACAAGGTTGAGATTATATTGGGTGAAGAGAATAAGGCAGTGCAGGGATCCATACGCTGCTTACCTCTTAGAGTTATGTGCCTGGTGAGGTCATTTTCTCTTTTTTCACAAAAATCTGAATTTTAAAAGAATATTAAATCTTGATATTAAATGTTGACAGCTAATTGAAATTAACAAACTTGTGTGATTCACGGAAAAGATATCTGTGTGCCCAATTTGGTCCTTTGTTTTACCAGTTTGTGACCTTTTGTATAAAGTAGATAAATATATATGAAATTGCTTTTTTATAACTTTTAATTTTTGTCAGTTGAAGCACATGGAATCTTAGTGAGTGACAGAACCAGGAAAAATAGCATACCAAAACCACCATTAAAGGGAGATCTGTTGTTAAATGATGACAAAAACAGTATTAATTAACTAATATTAATTAATAGCTAGTATAGATAGGGTTTTCCTTTATACTTAACTAAAATACTTATTAAAAAAATTATTTTATTGTGGTAAAGTATATATAACATAAAGTTTGCCATTTTAACCATTTAAAGTATACAATTCAGAGGTATTAATTACATTGACAGGGTTGTATAACCATCACCACTATTTTCCAAACTGTTTCATCACTCCAAATAGGAACTTTGTACCCGTTAAGCGTTAATTCCCCATTCCTCTCTCTACCTCTAATAACCTCTAATGTACTTTCTTTCTCTACAGATTTGCATATTGTCTGGTTTATTTCACTCAGCATAATGGTTTCAGAGTATGTAACATTTCATAGAATGTTACAGAGCTTCATTTTACTTTATGGTTGAATAATAAATATTCCATTTTATGTATATACCACTTTTGTTTATCCATTCATCTGTTGATAAACACACACTTGTGTTATTTCCACCTTTTTGCTATTGTAAATAATCCTTCAATGAACATTGGTATATATGTATTGAGTCCCAGTTTTCAATTCTTTTGAGTATATTCCTAGTAGTGGAATTGCTGCATCATATGGGAGTTTTGTATAAAACTTCTTGAGGAACCATTAAACTGTTTTCCATAGTGGCTGTGCCATTTTACATTCCAACTAATAATACCCATGGGTTCCAATTTCTCTACATCCTTGCCAATACTTGTTATTTTTTCTTTCTTTTCTTTTGATAATAGCCATCCTAATGAGTGTGCAGTGATCTCTTGTTTTGGTTTTGATTTATATACTTGAAATGACTAATGATGTTGCACATCTTTTCATGTGCTTATTGGTCATTTGTGTATCTTCTCTTGAGAAATGTCTATTTAAGTTCTTTGCCCTTTTTTAATTGAGTTGTCTTTTTGTTGTTAAGTTGTAGGAGTTCTTTAAGTATTCTAGATAGTAAACCCTTACCAGATACCTAGTTTCGGATAGTTCCCATTCAGTAGATTGTCTTTTTATTTTCTTGAAAATGTTCTTTGATGCACAGAACTTTTTAATTTTGATAAAGTTCTGTTTATCTAATTTTCTCTTTTGTTGCTTGTCTTTCTGATATCATTTCTAAGAATCCATTGCTAAGTCTAAGGCCATGAAGATTTATCTCTCTGTTTTCTTCTAAGAATTTTATGGTATTAGCTCTTACCTGTAGTTAGGTCATTGATCCATTTTGAGTTAATTTTTGTATATGATATGAGGTAAGTGTCTAACTTCATTCTTTTTTGTGTTAAAATATGGTTGTTCTAGTACCATTTGTTGAAAAGACTTTTCTTTCCCCCTTGAATGGACTTGGCATCCTTGATAAAAATCAATTGGCTACACACAGATGTACTCTCAATACTATTCCATTGGGCTAGATGTTTATCCTTATGCCAATACCACACTCTTACGTTATTGTAGCTTTATATAGTATGTTCTAAAATCAGGAAGTATGAGTTCTTCAGCTTTGTTCTTTTTTTCAAGATTGTGTTAGCTATTCAGGACTCCTTGCAATTCTATATGTATTTGAAGATTGGCTTTTCCATTTCTGCAAAAACAACTCTTGGGATTTTGTTGAATCTGTAGATCGCTTTGGGTAGTTTTTGACATGTTGATGGTATTAAGCCTTCCAGTCCATGAGCATTGGATATCTTTCCATTTATTTAGGTTCTCTTTAATTTCTTTCAAGGAGGCCTGATGGCACAATGGATAAGCATTCAGCTGCTCACTGAAAGATTGGTGGTTTAAACCCACCAACCAGTCTATAGGAGAAAGATATGGCAGTTTGCTTCTGTAAAGAGTGCAGCCTTAGAAACCCTGTGCGGCAGTTCTACTCATAGGTTGCTATGAGTTGGAATCTATTCAGTGGCAATGAGTTTGGTTTTTAGAATTTTAATCTACCCTTTGGGGGGCGGGGGCATATAGATGTTTCTGAAATTGAGAGGCCTGTGCAAATATAGAGGTATTCTCACCTCTTCTGGTAATGTTGTCAGAAGGAACCATTCCCTGGAGAAGGATATCATGCTTGGTAAAGTGGAGGGTCAGCAAAAAAGGGGAAGACCCTCATTGAGATGGATTGACACTGGCTGCAGCAGTGAGCTCAGGTGTAGCAAGGATTGTGAGGTTGGGGCATGGCCAGACACTGTTTTGTTCTGTTGTACGTAGGGTCTCTATGAGTCAGAGCTGGCTCAGTGGCACCTATCAATACAAAGAGATCAAGGCATAGGATATAAAACAGCATGTCAATATAATGATGTACGTTACTGCTATTGGCCAAAAGTGGTTTTGGACATCTTACGTGTGATAAAGCTGAGGCATGCATAGGCATATCAAAGAAAACTTTTTTATTGGTTCCTATTTGGTTAAGCTTTTAAATTTTTTGCCTTTAATAAAATTACATATCCCTGATAATTAAACAGATTTTCTGGAAAGTAGCTGAAAGTTTGACATTTAGACATTTGACTCCATGATTTGGTCACACTAACTTTTCCAGTTTCCACTTTTGAAAATGTTATGGTATAAGCTGAGAGAGTTAGTAATTTCCATTGACTTTTATTGCATGTGATTTACAGTCTTCTATGAGCACAATAGTTTTCCATCTCAGTGCTATATCATAGTGGAGTCATTTTAAAGATATTTAAGAGCTTGAATTACGTTAAAGTTCAGATGAGTATGTTGCCACTGATGTAAATTCAGATCTGAGATGTGTTGCCAAATAAGGAAAATATCTTCTCAAAGGCAAAGATAAATATGCCGCAGATTATGCCTATGCCTCTTGGCTGTCCAGTTTCTTTAAATATCAATTATCAGACTCATACTCAATTTAGGGAAAGAAAAAAAATTTCCTCCAGCATCTAGGGCTAGGGAAATAAATAATAAGACTCTCGTTTTACATATGATGAAATTGAGGTATATGAAGGCTACATAATTTTCCCAAAGTCATATGGCTAGTAAGTGGTGAAAGGGGGCTTGTGCTCAAGGTTTGACCGATTCCCAAGTAGTATGTCTGGGACCACTATAATAAACTGTCTTCTCTATGCACTTCCTTCAGGTGATTTGTAGGTTGGTCTCTTTAGAATGTTTATAATTTGATTTGTGATAGAAATAAATATTTGTGTAATTATCATTTTGGCTTATACCAAGGAAAAGGATCATCACCTTTTTACTTCTGGGGTGTGCTTCTTTCCATCTGAATCTGTGCTTGTTCTAATAACAAGCAGAGTGTTGGTAAGTGTTCTGCTACTCTTTTGCCTTTTAAAATGATTGTATACTAAAATACAATGTAAGAACTGTCAGTACCCATAATTATTACTGTATGTATTCTTTTACCATCTTGCTGCTACAATAAACACTTCTGAATACCAAATACCTAGACTGTAGTAGCAGGTGAATTGCATTTTTGATTAGGGCTGGCTGAGTGGGTGGCATGGTCCTACATGCAGAGAGAAGGCCCTAGTGATAGTCTAGAGTACTGGTCCTTTTCACTTGGAAACTATGAGTTTAAATGGTACTTTCAGGCTTAAATTAGGACCATCTTTGACATATAAAACAAATTTTAATGTTAGTCCAATAAGAACCTGATAAAGGAAATTAACCTATTATAATGCTTTTGTTATAAAGCTTCGTTTTTTTTCTTGATGTTACAAGCAAATATAACTGCAAGATGCTAATGCTTGATCATTAGTATATCTCCTTGGGTTGCTCCCTTACTAGACTTTTTTATGAAGGAAGGTTGGGCAATCCTACTTCCGTAGTGATACTGCCTCGGAAACCCAAGGAGGGGTCGCTATGAGTCGGGGCCGACTCGACGGCACATAACACATAACATTTCCAATTTTATTTTTTCCTCATAAACCTTTTTATTTTTCCAACTATGTAACTCCTTCTTGTTGTTGTTATGTGCCGTCGAGTCAGACCCAACTCATAGCGACCCCTTCTTGGGTTGCCGAGGCAGTATCACTACGGAAGTAGATTGCCCATCTTCCTTCCGAGGAGCGGCTGGTGAGTTTGAACCATCAGCCTTTTGGTTAGCAGTCAAGTGCCTTAAGCGCTATGCTACCAGTATTGCGGATTAGGATTAAGAAGCTCTAGCCTCGGAAACCCAAGGAGGGGGTCGCTATGAGTCGGGGCTAACTCGACGGCACATAACAACAACAACAACAGTGCTATAGTGGTGAAGACATTTAGCTGCCAACCAAAAGATCAGTGGTTTGAACCCACCAGCTGCTCTATGGAAGAAAGATGGGGCAGTCTGCTTCCACAAAGATTCACAGCCTTGGAAACCCAATAGCAGTTGCCATGAGTCAGAATTGACTCAATGGCAATAAATTTGGTTTGGATTAGGATTATGGCAAAGAGATAGTAAGAACTGAATAGACCAATATGACAGCATTGAGGATGAGAAAGACATAGAGAGGAACATGGGAGGTATAGACGTCAAATATGAACCCTTTTGCACATATAGTACTGTGTTGTCAATGAAGGCAAACATGGATATATGGGTGGATAGATGGGTGGACAGGTTGTATGATTAGGTATGTCTATGAAATGGGGAGTGTATCCAAGAACATATATAGGGTTGGCAGAAAGTGGTCCTACAAGTTTATGTGAATGATCAGAATTCCCAGGTGTATAGTAGAGCTGACAAGGGGCAAGTTTATGGTCACTGCTTGGTCACAGCCAGCTACCCAGAGACACCAAGTAGTTGAACCTGCGGGCTTGGGACCATAGTCGCAGGGGACATCAAGCTCATTTGGCATAACATGCTATACAAAACATTGTTCCACCTCCTACCTTAGTGAGTAGCAACTGGGATCTTAAAAGCTAGAAAGCTGCCATCTAGATGCAACGATGGGTCTCTCCTCATCCAGAGCAAAGAAGAATGAAGGAAACCAAAATTCATGGAAACAATTAGTCCTAGCGACTGATACACCATCTGATCTGCAGCCTATACGACTATGAGACCAGAAGAACTAGATGGTGCCTA
>NW_006921613.1:8377581-8378697 GCF_000298275.1 Orycteropus afer afer
GGGTTTGAACTGCCAGCCTTCTGGTTAGCAGTCAAGTGCCTTAGGCACTATACTATCAGAGCTCCTAATACACTATATTTATGTATATAAAATAGCTATCTATCTATGTATGTGTTTTTTTTAAATTAAGGTGTAGGTGAAAGTTTACAGAGCAAATTTATTTTCCACACAACAGTTCATACACATTTGTTTTATGACATTGATTGGAATCCCTATAATATAACAGTTCTCTCCCCACTTCCTCTCTGTGGTTACCTTTGCCCTATGTCCATCTTTCCAATGCGTTCCTGCCCTCTGAACTGTCTCTCTGTGCAAATACTGCCCTTCTGATCTCCCATGAGATCTAAGGAGTGTACCTACTTAGTGTAAATGTTCACCTTATATGCCTGTTTATTGTTTGGCTAGAAGCCACAGGAGTGAGTTCAATTCCAATCTCAAAGTTCAATTCCAAATCTCAAAGGGTGACTAGGGGCCATAGTCTCAGGGGTTTCACCAGTCTCCATCAGGCCAATAAACCTGATTTTGTTTTATGATTTTGAGTTTTTTTCTACATTTTTCTGCCATTTTATCTAGAATCTCCTGCACTGATCCCTTTCCAAGTGATTGACAGTGGTAGCTGGGCACCATCTAGTTCTTCTGGTCTCCTGGTTATGTAGGCTGAGGTTTGCATAGTCCACTAGTCCCTTGACCTAATTGTTTCCATGTGTCTTTGGTTTTTTTCATTGAAGAGAGACTAGTTGTTGCATCTAGATGGCCACTTGTAAGCTTTTAAGACCCTGGTTGCTACTCACCAAAGCAGATGTAGAACAATGCTTTTGTGTAGTCTGTTATGCCACTTGAGCTTGATGTTCCCTGTGACCATGACCCTGAACCCACAGGTCCAACTGCTTGCTCCCTCAGCATGGTTGGCTGTGGCTAAGAAGTTATCATAATTTTGCCTCCTGTTAGTTCTATTTATATGGACATTCTTTTTAAAATTTTTATTGTGATTTGGGTGAAAGTTTACAGAGCAAATTCAATTTGTGTACAGTAGTTCATACACATTTTCATGTATATGGACATTTTTATAGCACATATAGATTTGTATACGGAAATATTGTCTGCCAAACTTACATA
>NW_006921613.1:8379137-8386201 GCF_000298275.1 Orycteropus afer afer
AACCCAAGGAGGGGTCGCTATGAGTCGGGGCCAACTCGACGGCATATAACAACAACAACAACAATATATCTAAACTAGTTGCCATCTAGTTGATTCTGTCTCATGGCAACCCCATTTATGTTAGTGTAAAACTGTGCTTTTGTAGGGTTTTCAGTGGTTACTTTTTTTCAGAAGTAGGTTGCCAGGCCTTTCTTTTGAAGTGCTTCTGGGTAGACTCAACCTTCCAACCTTTTAGAATAGCTAAGCATGTGAACCACTCGCGCCACGCAGGGACATCTGTAATGTGCCTAGTAGCTGTTAAAGGTTCTCTTCTTTTTCCTTACTGGTGAGATTTGAACTGGGTCCCCTGTGTATGTTGTTTTTTTGTCTGTTCCTAAAATGGGGCAGTACAAGTGAATTGGCTTTAAGGGGTAGGTTATTTTGTTTGTGCTTTTAAAATTTTTAATTATATACTCAATTGCAGGTATAATAAATTTGAAATGTTATTTTCTTTAATAAACCTAGTTTCTGTTTTATTGCTGAAAATACTTTTATATGGCATGTTCAGTCTTTTACAATTTTTTTTTATTGTTATTTGGATGAAAGTTTGCAGAGCAAATTCATTTTCCATACAACAGTTCATACACATTTTGTTTCATGACATTGACTCTAATCTCTATAACATCTGTCTTCCTGCGTCCTTCCCTCGGTTACCCTTTCACTGTGTCCTTCTTTCCTATGTATGCCTGCCCTCTGTCAAACTTTTACAGTATTTTTAAACTGTTTTCTTAAGTCTCAACTTAAATCCTATACCATTATAATTCAGAAGTCATGTTGAAAAAGAGACATATTTTCAAAGATGATGTTGATTATCTAGTCTCTTTTTTAATATTACAACTTGACTTTTGAATCAGATCAGTGAACTCTTAGGATAGTAGCTATTTCTATTTAGAGGCTTTATGTTTGGGAAAAAAATACTTTTTAAAACAACACTTTTTTTAGAGTTATTAGACTTTCTGTTTTATCCTTACATGTTTCAACATTTTACTATTAGATTTTCTGTAGAGATTCTGGGGGACACTTTGTCTTATGTAAAGGTTCCTTTGTAATTTTTTCTTCAATACCTTACTATAGCACAACTTAAAAAGAAAGCTCTTTAGATGAAAGGCAAGAGCTTTATTATTTTAATGACTGTCATTGAAAATGCAAAAAGATGAAAGTCCTTGAGTTGTGCCTTTATTGTGTGTGATCTCAGAAATTTCTTACATATGCTTATGCTTTAAGATATTTACTATCTGTAGATAGTATTCAACTAGAGTGGACATTTCTTTTTCATATGGATATTAAAAAAAAAAATCAAAGCAATAGTTAATGTGTTTGAAAACCTTAGTAGTTGTTCTATTGAATATATTACTGTTTTGTACCCTACATTTCATTTGGCAATTACCTTCTTGAAATTTTCTTAAGTGCTTGGTTATAAAGCCAAATTATAGTTTAAAAGCAAATAAAAATGAGAGAACTCAAAAAAAATATTGTTTGCATTTTGTATGTTGTCTTCTGTGGTTTGTGTATGACCCTTGATTATCAAATGGCACAGTAATAGGGTTGGAGGCAGGTCTGTTGCCATGAGTACATCCATGAAGTCTGTGGGGTTGCAGTACTTACCTTGCCTTTTTTTTTTTTTTTTTTTTAAAGGAGTTCATATATTTATGCTGTGTCTTTCTTTAGTAAATTCTGTGATCAATGACATTCATACATTCTACTATGAGTTGGTAGCAATTTAGCATATTTAAAAGCAGCTGAATATATGAATGTCTCTTGATTTCAGTAGGGAATGATTTTATTTACTTTTTGTAATGTGTTGCTTCAAATAACACTTTAAAAAATTTCATTTGGAAATAGTGTTTATGTCATTTCTTTTATCTGCCACCAGTATGTCTTAAAATAATTATTTTTCTCTTGACAATTTTCAAACCCACAGAAAAATTGGTTTTGTTGTTGTTGTTATGTGCCATCAAGTTGTCTCAGACTCATAGTGACCTTCTGTCTTCTGTACAACAGAACAAAACACTGCCTATTCCTGTGCCAGCCTCATCATCCCTATTATACCTGAGCCCATCACTGCAGCCACAGTGTAAATCCATCTTGTTGAGGGCCTTCCCCTCTTTTGTTGACCCTCCACTTTATCAACCATGACATCCTTTTCCAGAGAATGGTCCCTTCTGACAACATTACCAAAGTAGGTGAGACGAAGTCTAGCCATTCTCGCTTTCAAGGAGCACTCCAGTTGCACTTCTTCCAGGACAGATTTGTTAGTTCTTTTAGTAGTCCGTGGTACTTTCAGCATTCTTCACCAACAGCACAACTCAAAAGCATCAACTCTTCATCGGTCTTCCTTACTTATTGTCCAACTCTCACATGCACATGAGGCGATTGAAAATACCATGGCTTGGGTTAGGCATATCTTAGTCTTCAAGGAGCTATCTTTGCTCTTCAGCACATGAATGAGGTCTTTTGCAACAGAGTTGCCCACTGCGCTACATCTTCTGTTGTCTTGACTGCTTGCTTCCATGAGTGTAGATTGTGAAACCAAGTAATATGAAGTCTTTTGTAACTTCAATTTTTTCAACATCTATTGTGATGCTACTTATTGGTCAAGTTGTGAGGATTTTTGTTTTCTTTATATCGAAGTATAATCCATACAGCAGACTATAGTCTTTAATCTTCATCAGTAAGTGCTCCAAATCATCCTCACTTTCAGCAAGTAAAGTTGTATTGTCTGCAAATCTCAGGTTGTTAATGAGCCTTCCTCCAATTCTAATGCCATGTTCTTCTTCATATACTCCAGCTTCACGGATTATTTGCTCAGCATACAGATTGAATAAGTATGGGGAAAGGATACAACCCTGACACACGCCCTTCCTGATGTAAACCATGCAATGTCCCCTTGTTCTGTTCAAATGACAGCTTCCTGGTCTATATACAGATTCCTCATGAGTATAATTAAGTGTTCGGGAATTCCCATTCTTCTGAATGTAATCCACAATTTGTTATGACCCACACAATTGAATGCCTTTGCATAGTCAACAAAACACAGGTAAACATCTTTCTGGTATTTGCTTTCAGCCAAGGTCCATCTGACATCAGCTATGATATCCCTTGGTCCACGTCCCCTTCTGAATCTAGCTTGCATTTCTGGAAGTTCTCTGTCAATGTACTGCTGCAACTGTTTTAGAATTATCTTCAGTAAGATTTTACTTGCATATGATGTCAATGATATTGTTCGATAATTTCCACATTCTGTGGGATCACCTTTCTTTGGAATGGATACAAATATGGATCTCTTCCAGTCAGTTGGCCAGGTAGCTGTCTTCCAAATCTCTTAGCATAGCCAAGTGAGTGCCTCCAGCACAGGATTCATTTGTTGAAAC
The DNA here is from genome assembly GCF_000298275.1 of Orycteropus afer afer. Classification (NCBI taxonomy): domain Eukaryota; kingdom Metazoa; phylum Chordata; class Mammalia; order Tubulidentata; family Orycteropodidae; genus Orycteropus; species Orycteropus afer. Next base: position 8,382,548 of record NW_006921613.1, read on the forward strand.
ATCTCAATGGGTATTCCGTCAATTCTTGGAGCCTTTTTTTTCGCCACTGCCTTCAGTATAGCTTTGACTTCTTCCTTCAATGCCATTGGTTCTTGATTATATGCCACCTCCTGAAATGGATGATCATCTATCAGTTCTTTTTGGTACAGTGACTGTGTATTTTATCCATCTTCTTTTGATGTTTCCTGCATTATTCAACATATTGCCCATGGAATCTTTCAGTATTGCAATTCTAGGCTTAGAGTTTTTCCTCAGTACTTTCAGTTTGAGAAATGCTGAGTGTGTTCTTCCCTTTTGGTTTTTTAACTCCATGTCATTGCACATTTCATTATATTAATTGACTGTCTTGTCAAGCTGCTCTTTGAAATTATCTGTTCAGCTTTTTTATCCTGTCAATTCTTCCATCTGTTTTAGCCACTCTCTGTTCAAGCAAGTTTCAGAGTCTCTTCTGACATCCATTTTGGTCTTTTCTTCCTTTCCTGTCTTTTTAATGACCTCTTGCCTTCTTCATGGATGACGTTTTTGATGTTATCCCACAATTCTTCTGGTTTTCGGTCATTATTTTTCAGTGTGTCAAATCTGTTCTTTAGATGGTCTCTAAATTCAGGCCAGGGACCTCAGGAGCAGCAGGATATCCAGGTAAAGGGACGAAAGGCAAGGCTAGGCCCCAAGGCCCCTAGAGCCAGGAAAGGGAGAGAGCAGGAGCGGCTGGGGACCTCAGGAGCAGCAAGATATCCAGGTAAAGGGGTGGGAGGTAAAGCTAGGCCTTAAGGCCCCTAGAGCCAAGAAAGAGAGGGAGCAGGAGTGGCCGGGGATCTCAGGTGCGGCAGTATATCCAGGTAAAAATGGGTGGGAGGCAAGGCTAGACCCCAAGCCCCTAGAGCCAGGAAAGGGAGAGAGCAGGAGCGGCTGGGGACCTCAGGAGCAGCAAGATATCCAGGTAAAGGGGTGGGAGGTAAAGCTAGGCCTTAAGGCCCCTAGAGCCAAGAAAGAGAGGGAGCAGGAGTGGCCGGGGATCTCAGGTGCGGCAGTATATCCAGGTAAAGGGGCAGGAGGCAAGGCAGGTCCCAGCCCCCTAGAGCGAGGAAAAGGAGGCTCGAGTGGCCGGGGACCCCAAAGTGTCATGTTCCAGGTAGGAATTAGGTATGGGGAGGGCACAGAGGTTTCTAACAGCTAAGGGGGATAAACTTGTTTGTCAATTTGTCATCTTGTGGGGGCTTGTATGTTGCTGTGAGGCTGAGGCTGTGCCACTGGTGTTTCAGATGCCAGGAGAATTGCACATGGTGCATAGGTTTCAACGCAGCATACAGACTGAGACAGACTAGGAAGAAGGAGGAGGCCATCTACTTCTCAAAAATTGGCCTGGGAAAATCTTATGAATAGCAGAGAAACACTGTCTGATACATTACTAGGAAACTTTATGAATTGCTTGGAAACATTGTCCAACACAGTGCAAGAAGATCAGCCCCTTGGGTCGGCAGGCACTCAAAATAGCACTGGGAAAGAGCTGCCTTATCAGAGTAGAACCAAACTTAATGATATGAATAAATTAAGTCTTTCAGGACCTTCATGTGCTGATGTGGCATGAATCAAATTGAGGAGAAACAGCTGCAAACATCTATTAATAATCGGAAAATGGAATGTACGAAGTATGAATCTAGGAAAACTGGAAGTTGTCAAAAAATGAAATGGAACGCATAAAAGATTGATATCCTAGGCATTAGTGGGGCACTCTGGTAGCATAGTGCCTAAGGCACTTGACTGCTAACCAAAAGGCTGATGGTTCAAACGCACCAGCCCCTCCTCTGAAGGAAGGTTGGGCAATCTACTTCCATAGTGATACTGCCTCAGAAACCCAAGGAGTGGTCGCTATGAGTCAGGTCTGACTCCACGGCACATAGCAACAACAACAACAATAAGCATTAGTGAGCTGAAATGGATGGGTTTTGGGCATTTTGAATCAACAACCATATGATCTACTATGCTGGGAATTGAAATTGAAGAGGAATGGCGTGGCATTCATCATCACAAAGGATGTTTCAAGATCTGTCCTGAATTATAATGCTGTCAGTGATAGGATAATATCCATATGTCTACAAGGAAGACCCGTTGATACTACTACTATTAAAATTTATGCACCAAAGCCAAAGATGAGGAAATTGAAGATTTTTATCAACTTCTGCAGTCTGAAATTGACCGAACATGCAATCAAGATGTGTTGCTTATGACTGGTGATTAGAATGCAAAAGTTGGAAACAAACAAGAATCACCAGTAGTTGGAAAATTTAGCCTTGGTGACAATAATAACACTGGAGATCGCATGATAGAATTTTGCAAAACCAACGACTTATTCATTGCAAATACCATTTTTCAACAACACAAACAGCGGCTATACACATGGACTTCACCAGATGGAGCACACAGGAATCACACTGACTACATCTGTGGCAAGAGGTGATGGAAAAGCTCAATATCTTTAGCCAAAACAAGGCCAGGAGCTGATTGTGGAACAGACCATCAACTGCTCATATGCAAGTTCAACTTGAAGACAATTAAAACAAGTCCATGAGAGCCAAAATATGACCTTGAATATATTCCTCCTGAATTTAGAGACCATCTGAAGAATAGATTTGATGCATTGAACACCAATGACAGAAAACCAGAAGAATTGTGGGATGACATCAAGAGCATCATCCATGAAGAAAGCAAGAGGTCATTAAAAATACAAGAAAGAAAGAAAAGACCAAAATGGATGTCAGAAGAAACTCTGAAACTTGCACTTGAGTGAAGAGTAGCTAAAACAAATGGAAGAAATGACAACATAAAATTGCTGAACAGAAGACTTCAAAGATCAGCTCAAGCAGACAAAGCCAGTTACTATAATGAAATGTGCAAAGACCTGGAGTTAGAAAACCAAAAGGGAAGAACATACTTGGTATTTCTCAAGCTGAAAGAACTGAGGAAAAAATTTAAGCCTCACGTTTCAATATTGAAAGATTCTGTGGGCAAAATATTGAATGAGGCAAGAAGCATCAAAAGAAGATGGAAGGAATACACAGAGTCACTGTACCAAAAAGAACCAGTCAGTGTTCATCCATTTCAGGAGGTGGTGTATGTTCAGGAGCCAATGATATTGAAGGAAGAAGTCGAAGCTGCACTGAAAGAATTGGAGAAGAACAAGGCTCCAGGAATTGACGGAACACCCATTGAGATGTTTCAACATATGGATGCCTGGCTGGAGGCACTCACTCGGCTGTGCCAAGAGATTTGGAAGACAGCTAACTGGCCAACTGACTGGAAGAGATCCGTATCTGTACCCATTCCAAAGAAAGGTGATCCCACAGAATGTGGAAATTATCAAACAATATCATTAATATCACATGCAGGTAAAATCTTACTGAAGATAATTCAAAAACAGTTGTAGCAGTATTTTGACAGAGAACTTCCAGAAATACAAGCTGGATTCAGAAGAGGATGTGGAACAAGGGATATCATTGCTGGCATAGTTCACATGCATTTTCTTGGCTCAAAGCAAAGAATACCAGAAAGATGTTTACTTGTGTTTTTATTGACTATGCAAAAGCATTTGATTGTGTGGATCATAACAAATTGTGGATAACATTGAGAAGAATGGGAATTCCAAAACACTTAATT
>NW_006921613.1:8386686-8407906 GCF_000298275.1 Orycteropus afer afer
CCCCCTCTTTCGTCGACCCTCCACCCTACCAAGCATGACATCCTTCTCCAGGGAATGGTCCCTTCTTACAACATGACCAAAAAACTGGACCTGTAGGCAGCATTATAATAAATGGAGAAAAGATTGAAATTGTCAAAGACTTCACATTGCTTGGTTCTATGGTCAACGCCAATGGAAGCAGCAGTCAGGACATCAGATGACATATAGCACTGGGCAAATTGGCTACAAAGGACCTCTTTCAAGTGCTGAAGAGCAAAGATGTCTCCTTGAGGACTAGGGTGCACATGACACAAGCCATGGTATTTTCAATTGCCTCATATGCATGTGAGAACTGGACAATGAATAACGAAGACCAAAGAAGAATTGATACTTCTGAGCTGTGGTGTTGGTGAAGAATGATCAAAGTACCATGGACTGCTAAAAGAACTAACAGGTCTGTCCTGGAGGAAGTGCAGCCAGAATGCTCCTTGGAGGTGAGAATGGACAGACTTCATCTCACATACTTCGGTTTTGTTGTCAGACGGGACCATTCCCTGGAGAAGGATGTCATGCTTGGTGAGGTGGAGGGTCAATGAAAGAAGGGAAGACCCATGACAAGATGGATTGACACAGTGGCAGTGGCAGTGGGCTCAGGGATGGCAAGAATCATGGAGCTGGCTCAGGACCAGGTGGTATTTTATTCTGCTGTGCATAGGGTTGCTGTGAGTCAGAGACAACTCGATGGCACCTAACAACAACAGATTTAGGAGGGATATAATCAAGATTGTATTTTGACTCTCATCGACTTCTTTTAATTGTCTTCAGCTTCAACTTGAATTTGCATGTGAGCAGTTGATGGTTTGTTCCACAGTCAGTTCCTGGCCTTGTTTTTATTTATTTATTTACTTATTTATTATTGTGTTTTAGGTGCAAGTTTACAGAGCAGAGTTTGTTTTACATTCAACATTATATGTACATTTAGTTTCACTCCACATTTAGCATCCTCATCCCTAACCCAATCTCCTTCTCTACCTGCCCAGTAACTCCCCTCCCCCCGTACCCCTCATAGTTATGCACTCCTGTGTATCTTGCATTTCCTTGTGCAAATATTGCCCCTCTGGTGCCCTGTGGTCAGTTGCTTCAAGGGATGCATTTCCACAGAGTATGTGGTATATCACTCTGGGTTGAATGGTCTGCGTGTACGTCTTGTTTACCCTTGGGCTGAGAGCCAGCCCCTGGGAGTGAGTTTTATTCCAGGCCCCGAATGTATCCCAGGGCCATAGTATTGGGGTCTCACCAGATTCCATCTGCCTGGTAATTCTGGTCATTGTTGAGTTTTTGGATTTTGTTCCACGTTTTTCCTCCCACTCTATCCAGAATCTCCAGTTTTGCTCCTTTCCTGTCCTGGCCTTGTTTTGGCTGAAGATATTGAGCTTCTCCATCGCCTCTTGCAACATTACATTACATTATCAGATGTAATCAGTTTGATTCCTGTGTACTCCATCTGGCATAGTTCACATGCATAGCCACTGTTTGTGTTGTTGAAAAATGGTATTGGCAATGAATAAGTCATTGGTCTTGCAAAATTGTGTCATGCAATCTTCAGAATTATTTCTATCACCAAGCCCATATTTTCCAACTACCAGTGATTTTTCTTTACTTCCAACTTTTGCATTCCAGTCACCAGTGATAATTAACACATCTTGATTGGATGTTCAGTAAATTTCAGACTACAGAAGTTGGTAAAAATCTTTAGCTTCCTCATCTTTGGCTTTGGTGGTTGGTGCATAAATTTGAATAACAGTGGTATTAACTGGTCTTCCTTGTAGGCATATGGATATTATCCTATCACTGACAGCATTGTACTTCAGGATAGACCTTGATACAGTCTTTTTAATGATGAATGCCAGGGCATTCTTCAATTTGTCATTCCCGGCATAGTAGATCATATGGTTATCTGATTCAAAATGGCCAAAACCATAGTCCATTTCAGCTCACTAATGCTAGGATATTGATCTTTATGTGTTCTATTTCATTTTTGACAACTTCCAATTTTCTTAGATTGATACTTCATACGTTTCATGTTCTGATTATTTATGGATGTTTGCAGCTGTTTCTTCTCATCTTGAGACATCCACATCAGCAATGGGGGTCCCAAAAGCTTTATTCTCTCCACATTATTAGGGTTGTTTCTACTCTGAGGAGGTAGCTCTTCTTTAGTTGTATTGTGAGTGCCTTCCGACATGAGGAAAAGAAAAATTGGAGGATGAGCAATATTGTAAACTTTCATACTTTTCACTTATATTTACCATATATTAACATCTTGCCACACCTGTACGCCCTCTTACTGACACACACACACATTCCCTCCTCACTTCTGTTTTGTGAAATCATCTGAAAATAGGCTGTAGACTTCATGATGACAACTTCATCCTTGTATCTCCCAAGAGCAAAGACAGTCTCCTATATACCTTCAGGTCTATTATATAGGCATAAAACATTAATTTAGGAATATTACGGACCATATGGCCCATATTCCAGTTTTTCCACTTTCCAAAATATCCTTTATAGTTGTTTATTTTTGATCCAGGAACCAGAGTTCACACTTTATATATGGTTATTGTGTCTCTCTAATTTCCTCCATTCTAGGACAATTTTACTGCCTCTTTTTTTTGTGTGTGTGTGTGACACTGAAATCTTGGTAGAGTTCAGGTCACTTGTTTACAGGACAAGTAGGTGCATACTCTGTATTCATTTGTTTCTTGGGGATTAGATTTAGGTAAAAAATTTCCAGAAGGAACACAAGTGATATTTTGTAACCTTCCATTGCTTCACATCAGGCCATCCTGATATTGATCACTTGGTGAAAGTGGTAACTACCACATCTTTACAGGTACATTTTCCCTTTTGTAACTAATAGTAATATTTAGTATGATACTTTGAAACCATTTGAGTTTCTTATTCCCCCAAAACATTTGCAGAATGATTTTAATATCCATTCACTAATGGATCAGTTATTACATGAATCAGTTATTAAATTGGGAATTACAGTATGATTTTTCTGATTTTGTTATGCCATCTCTATTAATGGTATGTCATTTTTCTATCAAGAAGATTGCTCTCATCCCCTTTTTGAGGTATTACTATGGACAAATACATTTTTTAAAATTCAGTGCGTTATAATTCCTTACTATCATTATTCCCTGCATACAGAAAGTGCATAGGTCATGTAAGTGTACAGTTTGATTAATTATCACAAAGTAATCACTACTGCCTAACCATTATTAAGATTATGAATGAAAGGTGGGCAGCGTACATTCTTTTTTTTTTTTTTATTAGGATTTGGGTGAAGATTTACAGAGTAAATTCACTTTTCATACAGCAGTTCACATATACTTTGTCTCATGTCATTGACCAAAATTTACAATGCAGCAGCTCCCCTCCCACTTCCTCCCCATACTCAGCATTATTTTTGTTTTATTTATTAAAAAAAGCACTGCCATCGAATTGAATCTGACTCACAGAGAACCCTTCTTGGATTTCTGAGGTGGTATCACTACGGAAGTAGATTGCCCAGTCTTCCTTCCGAGGAGTGGCTGGTGGGTTTGAACTGCCAGCCTTTTGGTTAGCAGTCAGATGCCTTAGGTACTATGCCACCAGAACTCCTTTATCTATAATAGTCATTATAATTTCTGAATAGTATCTTTATTTGAATCTACCACAGTCTATTTATCCATTCTACTATTGATAGATATCTGGGTTGTTTGTAGTTTTTGACTATTGTAAGCAGAGGTGCTATGAACATTCCTGTACATGTCTTTTGGGATCAGAAGCCAGACATGGGATTGTTTGTGGCAAAGGATTTTGGCAGTGTTAACTCGTGATGTTTTTATTTAGGCAAAGCCAGAATTGCTGCTTCTAATACCTAGAATCTTCTCTAAGCTTCTCTTATAAAATATTAAGATCATATTTTGGGATTGTATTTGAGAACAGTAATATATTATTCACTGTCATACAGATAACACATCTGTATGCCACTTATCAAGGCAACCTTTGATCACTTAATCCCAAAACAATAACATTTATTCTGTCTACTCCAAATATACAGATTTCTAGTTTAATTGACTATGGGGATATATGTAAACTCATATGACTATAAATGGAGTATAGCCACATAGAAATTCTCTTTTTTGACTGTAGAATTTTATTAATCAGATACAACCTTTGCCATATCTGTGACCTTAGGAGATATACTTCATGTAACTAAATAAAATTTACTTAAATACACATACGCATAGATAAGTAGATAGACACTACGTTTGGAAATGATTTAGTTTAATAAGAATTTTTAAAAAAATCACTTTTTCAAGGGTGTTTCCAGTAAGTGGGAACTAATTATAAATAGTGGTACTTGTAATCAGCTGTTTAATAGACATCTACAGCACCACTGGGTGCTGAGTTTAAAAAACATGTAAAATTTTCCCCTATAAGAAAGAAGCAGAGAAAGCAAAGGTAGATGAAGAAAGCAAAAATAAAATTTTATTCAGCTCACTGATTTTTACATACTTCTTTTTTCCTTCTTTCTTTTTTCAGTAGTGGCCACAGAGGAAGTAGTTACTGCAGAATCTGTGGATGGTGCAATTCAACAAGTAGTTAGTTCAGGGGGTCAGCAAGTCATCACAATAGTTACAGATGGAATTCAGCTTGGAAATTTGCACTCCATCCCAACCAGTGGAATAGGTCAGCCCATCATTGTGACCATGCCAGATGGACAACAAGGTTAGTAGAAGACATTTATATAAAGTTTATTTTCAGTTTTTACTTATATACACTAAAGTAGGAAATTGTGATGTTTTAAAAAAAATCTTTTTTTGCCTTATATTACTGTGCAACAGACTTAATTATCTACTTTTATTTTGCTGATGCTAATATTAAAATTAACTTACTGTCTCTGAATATACACTAGGTGGAGAGAAGAACTGGCCACAAGTATTCTGATTGAAAAATAGGATTAAATATTGCCATAAGTAATAAACAAAATAAATAATTCAAAATCATCATTGGGCAATAGTTTCTTAGACCATTTTATGCAATTCGGATACCTCCTGGGCCTTTTAAAATGCCATAAGAAAAAGCTACTTAAAGAGAACTTGGACTTAGAAGCTCTAATAGGAATACTTTTAGCAGTTTTTTTTTTCCTCTTTGGAATTTTCCTGCTTTTTTCCTCCTAGAAACTTTACAGGGTAACTAAAATGGATGAAACAAAAGTCCCAAATATTTCTTCAGTGAATTCGAAAGACTGAGAAAACCTTAAAATTCCACATTTCAAGTGCTGGCCAAAGCATCTAAGACCATTATAACCAGGACAAGAAGACTGTTATGGAAACCCATGATGGTACATGTCAAGGAAGGAAAAACATTAAGCTAAAAAATCACCAACAGATACATACTCCCAGCAAGAAAAGGCCCTACCTTGAGTAATAACTGATGCAAACAGGGCTAAGATAGTCTTGGGCAAGAATACCGGGTCAGGCAGAGAGAGATGTGCAGAACATGCCTATCTGAGCACACACCAACCCTTTCTACCCACCCCAAAAGTGTATGCACACAACCCTTTAGAAAATGACTAGGATTCCAGACACTGTGTCCCTTTGTGCTGTTAAAGAGATCCAGGAAGGGAAGGGATAGAGATAGAAGCTCGTCTATCTGGAGATAGAAATTAAGTTTTGGGAGATGGAGGAGATACAACACTAGAGAGACATCACGTTTCAAGAAGAGTTTGTTGCTATAGCAATAGAGGAGGAAGTCCTTGACTTGTGACACCTGGGAGACCTTTTGCCTCTGCTCTGCAGAAATCTTCTCCTCATAGTGGGTCCACGATTTGAATCAAGCCCAGTGTTAACACAAAACTTTAAAGACATAGTTCCAATGGTATGGAAAAGACTTTCAAAGTATGTGTATAAAGCAAATATAGCATTGTACAGTCTTATCTCACTGATGAAAAAATGGAAAGAAACCCATTTGGATGGGAAGACTCAATGTCATAAAGTTCTCAGTTCTTCCTGAATGAGCAGACTGATTCTGAATTTTATATTGATGGGAAGGGGGAAAGGTTAGAAGAAGAACAAGGAGAACTCTGAAAATGAAGAGCAATGAGGGCTGTGGAGCAGTTTTATTCTGTAACACATGGGTTTGCCATGAGTCAGGGGCTGACTTGACAATAGCAGCTGATATGTGAATATACAGAATATACAGACAGTACAATGAAATGCATGCAAAGTGCAGAAATAAGCTAAAATACATATAGAAGTATAGAATATAATAAAGATGCTATCTCAAATCACTGGAAAAAAGATAGTCTTCTTAATAAATGGTATTGGGGCAATAAGATAGACTCCACACCTTATACTGTACATGCAGATAAAAATCCAAAGATTTAAATATTAAACTGAAAGTGTTAGAAGAAAAACATGGACAAACTCTTGTATAACCTTCGAATGAGGATGGCCTTTCTAACCATGGTCCATAAATTCAGAAAACATAAAAGCTTGATAAATTTAGCCACGTAAAAATCAAAACCTTCTGTATGGTATAAAATACCATAAGCAATTTCAGAAAATGAAAACAGAAAAGATACTTGAAATCTAGGCAAAGGACTAATCTCCCCAGTTTAAAATATGCATATACATATACACACACAGAAAGTAAATCCTCACTTTGCACAGTTCCAGTATGCACAAATTTCAGTTTCCACATGTGGCGGTTATGTTTTTATGTCAACTTGGCTGGGCCTGGTTGAGTGGGCAGCTGGTGGTAGTTACTCCCCATGATGAGACTGGCAGTCAACTCCATGGTGGGATCTACCACAAGCAGCTGAGTAGCTGCTTTGGGTTTGTGGTCTGCATTCCGTATATAAGAAGCAGCTTTGGGAATGGTCTCTATCCTATGACATGCTTGGACCCTGCATGTAGCAGTGTCGTCATTCAGCAGCCTGCTGTGCTCTGCCAACCTTGGGACTTACAATGGACTTGAGTTGATGGCCTGCCGTGTGGTTTGGTAACATTGGGACTGTGCCTTTTTACTTGTCAACCTTGGGCTTGGCAGCCTCAGCAGCCAGCAGCTGTCTGAGTGAAGAAAAGCCTCTAGCTTCAGTGAGCTGAGAGCTGGAGCAGAGCTGAAGGCCAAGGCTGAGGGGCTTTCACCCTGCCCCTAGAGCCTGGCACTTTGAACTTGTACTTAAAGCCTCCAAACTGTAAGAGAATAAACTCCTGTTTGTTAAGGCCATCCTATTTGTGGTATGTTCTTGTCAGAGCGGCACTAGGTAACCAGAACACCACAATTTGTTAAAATAATATCAGTCTTGTAGCAACATGGGTCAAATTTCACCTACCATGGTATATTAACTGTGAGAATTATATAAAACACAAACTTCCTTGACAGGTCTTCAGCTCACAAATCACTATGTAAATCACTGATGTGCATCCTGATTAATAACTAATCACATCACTTTTTCAAAGTCTGTCTGTGATAGCTCACTATTGATCCACAGACAGCAAAGCATGGAGCAAAGCATGGAGTTGTGTTACTTCCTTGCCTCCTAGTGATAAACCAATGTGACATTTTGTAAAAATGGATCAACAAAAGAGGAATTGGCCAACAAAGGTGAAAAGACAAAGAAACAAAAAGTGATAATGCTTGAAGTAAAATATTAATCCAACATAAATAAAGGTAATACAAGAAATAGCTGAGGATAGGAATGTTTTCACGACTGCCATTTAAAAGACTAATAAGCAGCCAGAGGAGCTGAGTGCAAGTGAACTTACTGACATAAATGAAGAAGGGGGGGTTAAGATGAAAAGGATGAACACATCCCAGAAATGATGCCAGCAAAAAAAGCTTAGCATTAAAGGAGCCTTCAGAGATAATTCACAGCATTGAAAATGCAAAGGATTAAATATTGGAAGCTGGTCCAGAGTTAAAAAGGAGTATGGCAGTTTGCTAAGCATAGAAAAGATGCTTACTCAGTATTGTGAGTTATACGAAGAGAAGGCAAGACTGTTCCAACTACTCTTGATAAGTTTTCTATTAAAAAACAAAAGCACTTTAATTCTCAATCTTTCTAATGTTTTAAATAATAGTGTGCTAAATAAATACTAGTTTTGCCATGTTTTTCATTTCTGTATACATTTATAACTTAGAATAGAGATATTTTAATGTTTTTGGCAAAAAATTTAAAGGTCATGGAACAATTGTAATTTTCCCCATTGATTATTAGTAAGATTGCTTTATATGATTTTGGCTTGCCTGGTCATTTTTACGTGCAAAATGAGTACATACATCTATGTGTTCATTTTATGTTACATTTATATAAAAAATTACTGAAAATTGAGACAAAGTCTAAAACTCACTAAAAGAGCCAGCAAAGATTATGAATAGAGAGTCCACAAAATGTGCATGGTATTTCCACACAATGGAATATTCTACAACTGAAGAAAGGGCAGTTTTCTGTGTGTTGATACAGAAAGATTCCCTAGATATATGAAGTGAAAAAAGCAAGATGCATATATATATATGTATGTAGGAGCTCTGGTAGCATAGTGCCTAAGGCACTTGACTGCTAACCAGAAGGCTGGCGGTTCAAACCCACCAGCCACTCCTCGGAAGGAAGATGGGGCAATCTACTTCTGTAGTGATACTGCCTGGGAAACCCAAGGAGGGGTCGCTGTGAGTCAGGTCTGACTTGAAGGCACATAACAACAACAACAACAACAATGTATGTGTGTGTGTATACACACACACACACACACTACCTTTTGTTTACAAAAGGGAGAAAAATGTATATTCATGTTTGCTTTTGCATGAATAAGCACAAGACCTAACAAGGAACTAATAAAAAATGGTTATCTGTTAGCAGGGTTGGAAGTAAGACCTCTCAAAGTATGCTTGTTAAATCTGTTTTGATTTTTGCACCATATAAATGAATATATTATCTCTTAAAATTAAAAGTAAGTACATACTTTCAGTAATAAGCAGATTCCTATAAGAAAGCAAGAAGGTGAAAAAGATAAATATAGATATTCTCACAAAAAGCAAATCAGTGTTTTGAAATTATTGTTTTAGAATATGTTTACTTTAGTTCAGTTGTGTCAGCAAAGTCAGGACTAGTTTTATTTCTACTAAAGCGATCTGAAATGAAGTAATGTATTTTTTCATTTTAGTATTAACAGTACCAGCAACCGACATTGCTGAAGAAACTGTTATAAGTGAAGAGCCACCAGCTAAGAGACAATGTATCGAAATAATTGAAAACCGGGTGGAATCTGCAGAAATAGAAGTAAGGAGTCTTTTACCCGGTGTGTTTTGCCGCAGTCATCAAAAATAAATTCAGTTCCCTTTTTTTATTTTTATTTTTTTGTCTTTTATATTTATTACTGAAAGTGTTGTTTTGGTACAGAATGAAGGTACATAGTATTATCATTTTGTCTGTTTTTTTGCCTTATACATATAGCAAGCCCTCAATAAATAAATATTGAATGAATGAATGAATGAGTGAAGAATTTGTTTGTAACAAAGTCTGTCATTGTGTTAACATTGGAATGTCTTTGATTCTTGCACTCCATCCTTTATTTTCTGTTAAGCTCACATGTATCCATTCTCACAAATCACCAAAAGAAAATGCTACAATATATGACTACAACATTTTTTCCTTTCAAAAATGAAATAGAATTGCCACATTGGACTAGGGGATCTTCTTAAAGAAAGTTGACATTTGTCAAATGGGTTATTTTTTTAATAAGTGGCAGATACTTGGTTATTTCACTATTACATCCTTTAAGGATATTAAATTAATTTAGACTAGCTGTTAATAGGATTCAGCTTTTTTCCTCTCTCCCAAACTAGTTTGTAAGTGTAACTAAACCATAATTACCTCATAAGGTTTTTTTCTCATAGGACTGTAAATAAAATTATGTCCCCTGAATCTGGTCTCAACTTCTATAAAAGGTATACAAGGTTTTGAGCAACTGTAGTATAAATACGGAGCAGAACTTCAGTTTTATTTTCTCTGAAATTAGCATTTAGAGTAACAGTATCTACTTTTTAGGCTTTTTATGAAAATTGAAAAAATAACATACTTATATACATATTCATAGTAACTGATGAATGTTGATGAATATTTAGTAATTCTTTGTGAAAGTTCTAGTTATTATAGAAAAAGAGGTTTAAAGGCACCCTATCTTATCTAATGACAACTAGAAAATATCCTTGCCCAATTCATTTAAATATAAGACTGGTACATCTTTGGCAATAACTGCAAACTATTATTATTATTTAATAAACAAATTATTGAATTAAAAAGGATCTGATTCATGGTTTAACCAGGAAGTTTGGTAGAATTGTGTTTTAATAAAGTTATTGAAGATTGGTTGTTTTATTCCTTCAGAATTTAAAGTGATATTCATGATGTTGAAATTCTTGTTCACAGACTGATAATTTATTCCACAAAACAATTCCACAAAACTTATTATTTAATAAGTAATCTTTTCATTAGCTAATCTTTTTCTGATATGTCATAAAATCTTTTTTCAGGCATATAAATGGGGAAAAAAAGTTATGTACTTTGCTTTAACTATCTAGTAAAATACATTATTTTAAAATTGCTTGAATTTTTATTAAATAAAAGCTTATTCAACTCAACAAATTTTATTTTTAAAACAGAACGTCTGTGTAGCTCATACATTTATTTACCTAATGACCAGTGAGAGTTACTGTTTTCCTCAGTATACAGCCTGATGCCTCTCTTACAGTCTTACAGAGATCAAGGAGAAAAGTCACAAATAACAGGAAAGTGTGAATTGAGGTATATAATCAGGCCAAGGAAATGGAACTTTATGGTCATGGATATTTAGCTTGGTATAAAAAAGAGTGCTTTTGTTTTGTTTTGTTTTCAATAATTAGAGCTTTCTGGTGATGGAAATCTTATTTGCCACCTAAGGAAATGTTCAAGTCCAGGTTGCGTGACCTCTTAGGGCTATTACAGGGAGACCTTGAAGCATACAGTGAGGATAGATGGTAGAGGCAGGCTTGGGGATGTAGAATGAAGAGATGACCTCCAGTGTTTTCATCACACCAGGTAATTATTTCCTTGTATAAATGAAGTGATTCTTTTGATTTATTTTCTTCGGTGACTAATAGAGCTATCTTGGGGACAGACTTTTATGCTCCTTTCTAAGTGACAGCTTGGCCATTAACCCGAAGGTTCTCTAAAGCAATGGTGCTCACCTGGGGTGATTTTGATCCCCAGGGAATATTTGACAGTCTCTGAAGACATTCTTGGTTGTCTTGACTCGGGGAGTGCCACTGGCATTTAGTGGGGAGAGGCCAACAGTGCTGCCAAACAACCTACAATATGTAGGACAGTCCCTATAACAAAGAATTACCCAGTCTAAAAATATGAATAATGTTGAGATTGAGAAACCCTGCTCTAGAGGAATAAGAAAAATCAACTCATTTTACAAAATCTACCATGTTTGCATTTGCTCTTTGTGTGTGGCTGTAGTCACCAGAGTGACTGTAATGAAGGTACTAAGAATTTATAATAGAGTTTCCCAACTAACAATGGAGATGTTTACCAATTATCTCTCGAAAAATTAGTTTAAATTTAGAAATTTTACTTTAAATTATATGGTTTTTACATCTACATTATAGCAACATAGGAAATAGGTTTGTTTTTTGAAGGGAAAGGTCTGACACCAAATTGTCAATAATTATCATTTGATTGTCACTCCTTGGTATTACTGCATTGAAGATACTTCTGGAAATGTGTGCTATTTGCAGATTTTTTTTTCCATAAGTAAACAGCATTAACCTATTCAGAATTGAAGTGAAAACTGTTCTTTGTATATGTGGGAGGAGGAAAATGCAGTTAGTGCATTAGGAATAACAGATTTTTTCTCTATCACTTACTTGTTACATGACTTTAGGAAATACCTTGACTTTTTCATTTGCCATGGAGGTTAGAAATGAATATGTTTATTAGCAAATTCTGTTTGTTGATTTTTAATGAAGTGTTTGTGCCCTTTAACCAATGATAGATTGGGATCTTTACTGTTCTTTAAAACATTGATTTCTCTGAGCTCTTTTATGCAGTGTTTTCTTTGAAACAAAATTAATATATGCCAGTGTTTTAAATGTTTTTGTAGTCTTATCTCTTCTTGATAACTTTTTTTTTTTTTAGAGCTAGGGTAGGCAAACTTCTTCTGTAAATGGCCAGATAGTAAATATTTTTGGTTTTATGAGCCTTGCAGTTTCTTTTGCGACTCGTTAGCTCTGTCATTGTAGCAGGAAAGCTGCCATAGACACATTTATAAATGAACGGGCATCGCTCTGTCTCAGTAAAACTTTATTTATTTATTTATTTGGTTTACTCTCTTGTTTTTACAGGACCATGCTTGACCTGTGGCAGTTAGAAAATTAATGTTTACACATAAGCAAAACAGATAGCTCACACATCCTGCCCAGTTTCTCTTTTTTAAAAAAATACTTAGTCGTTAGAAATATAGGTCTGGAATTAGATTTAGGTTTGAATTTTAATTTAAAGTTTTCTAATTTTGTGACTTTGACAAGTTATTTAAGCTTCCAAGTGGCTGGCTTCCCCATTAGTAAAAATGAGAAATAACAGTACTTATAAGATCCTTGTAAAGATTAGATGAGAATGCATATGAAGGACTTGTATAATGGCTTGTTGTGCCTTCGAGTCAGACCGACTCATAGCAACCCCTCCTTGGGTTTCTGAGGCGGTATCACTACGGAAATAGATTGCCCCACTTTCCTTCTGAGGAGTGGCTGGTGAGTTTGAACCACAGCCTTTTGGTTAGCAGTCAAGTGTAATGTCTGGTATATAGTAAATGCTCAGTAAATGTTAGTCATTATTATTATCCTACAATTTATCTTGAAATATGGTAGAAGATAAATTGCTATAATGATTTTTGCTCTTATAATAAAGCAAAAGATACATGTGAGTGTTAGAAAATTATCTGTTCAAAGTGATAAAACTAGAGTTAATTGCAGCTAACTGAAATAGAATTCAAGAATCATGTTTGAAAAAAAAAAGAATCATGTTTGAAAACAGAGCAAACTCAAGTCTGTCCCTGCTTTGTTATCTTGCTGCCTAATCTAATAGTAATATAATGCTTGGGTTTGAAATTTTGGTTTAGATATTTTGATAAGTATCTTCCTTGTTGCTACCAAATCTTATTATCAGAATTTATTTTTCCTGGAATTCTTCAGTGTTAGATTATTGAGGGAAAAAGACTTTAGTATTACATAGTAGGCTAGACTATGTTTATGTTAAAATGTCAAAATTCTTTTTATTATAGTTTTGTTGCAAAAGTTTAAAGCCATCACGTTGGCATTTCTTTTTAAATATAAATCTCAAATGTCAGTCCTTTGTACTATTCATGTGTGAAACAACCAAATTACTACTTGCATTAAGAAAGTGTCTTGCGTGTAATGTATGTTCAGTAAACATTTGACAAATACATTTGGAAATAAAGGATCTCTGAGTAAAATAAGTTATATTTCCACTATTTGCTTTGAAAAGTGAGATTGCAAAGAGATTCTCTTCCCACATGACTTATACTACTGAGTAGGTAGTAAAAAATGAAAACATTTAAAAGAATTTATCATAATGTTAACCATGCTCTCAGTCTCAAGGATTAAATATACGCAAAGGGTAGACCTAATGATCTTTACCTTTTAGATTTTAAAGATTTAGCCAAAATGCATTTTAAAAAGAGTCTTATTTGGCCGAGTAGGTAGAAGGAACCTATCTTTTCATTTATATTAAAATACGTTCTACTTCTTGATATAAAAATTTACAATAAGAACAATAGAGTTAAACTGTATTTACTGTTGGACTGTTTACCTCACTCATTCTGGTCTTCTATAATAATTGTATATTCTTTGCTAGTAATATTTATAGTTCTAAATATAAGAAATAGTTAATACTAAAAGATGCTTAGAGTTAAATCTGTTCTAATATTCCTACCAAGTCAGAACAGATTTTTATTTTTATCCATATTCAAAATCTTTGTTACCAAAGAATCTTATTTCATGTCACATGTAAAATTTTAAAACATGTCTACATGTCTGTGAGAGCTTCTGCCAGAGGTGGGCTCTAGTTCAGGGGAAGCAGCATCCAGCCCCACCCATTCACTGCCCCCGCATCATTAGCATATTCAGGGCCTGCATAGTTTACTGCTGGAATTATGGGCTTCATTTGTTACAAGAGGCCAGTCTCCTGATTTCCTTTTTGACTTGTTCCTACTTTGTCATCTTGCCTGTTGTTAGGGTAAGGTAGTGAGAAGAGGGTGGCAGGGGTGAAGGGAGTCCGCAGGACTGAAGAGAGGTGGCAGGAGGGGCCTGGGCATTGCTTAAACTAGAGATGAGGGACACTCCTTTCTTCACTTGTACATTTTGTGTAATCGGAAGATTTGTGGATTACTTGTATAATCAATCACTTTTACAGCTGATGGACTCATGGGGAAAAGAAATGTCTAATGTATCTTCATTCCCAGTGTGGGAAGGGAAGGGAATCAAGGAAAGGCAGGTGGACTACATGTGCTCTTGTAGAAAATACAGATGATGAAGGGGAGGGACTCTCTTGGTGTTTGCAGTAAGCAAGTGTCAAGGAGGCAGTAAATACATAGTTGGAGACCTTTATACTCCCTCTTCCCCAGCAGGCTGCTGACCCCTCACCTTCAGTTCCCCTGTCTAGTGTGAATCTGGCCTTTCTTGTGATAAATAGTTCTTTGCCCCTACCACTTGGAAGTCCTGGACTTCTTTAATGAGGTGGCTTCACTGTGGGTGGTTCCTTTGACCTGGACCTATGCTGGTTGAGCTTTTGTTCATGGGCCCGCCAGAGGTAAGGGAAAGGGTTCTTTAAAATACTTTGCCTGAGGTAACTAAAGAGGGGGAGAGTGGGAGGAGGAAATTGCCCTTCTTACTGGACTAGATCTGTGTTTCAACTCTCGATTTATTGAGTAATACATATATTCTATACCAGTACAATCTTAATAGGTCAGAGGATAGAATTTAGATATTTTATTGGTTTTTAAATGACATAATTTAAGAAGCACTAATCTAGATGAATTCTTTTCATTTTAAAGGTGAGGAATCTTGCTTGTTATCATAGAAGAATACAGCTTTTAAAACAGTAATATCAGAACCCCCTGAACCCAGCCCCTCACTAAGTAACATTGGCAAAGCTATATCATTTTTGAGCATTATTTTTCTCAACTGTGAAATAGACATATCTAAAAGGCTTATTATTAGAAATCACCTAGTTTAGTCATATACTAGGTGCTCAATAAATATTGTTTTATAATTATTACCTTTACACAAATATTGATATGAAGAGTTAGGAATATATACTGCCCCCCCTTACAGCTCTTCACTAAAAATACAGGTAACCAATTTCAGTTCATTCTGTTAGTCTTATTTGTAATTAAGAAATAATTTCCTTAAACCCATATGCTGTCATCACTTTGTCATAGTGTGGAGCCCCAAATGAGTGGTTTAGTTGTTATGAATTGGTTGAAAAGACAGAATGTCTAGGAAACAGTAGGGGGCAGCTGCTTACAGCTACTACAGATTTTTTAATTGAAGGATACATATTTGTAATGTGTTAATAAAGTATTTGTGCAAAAATTGAAAATAAAACTTTTTTTCTAACTAGGAGAGAGAAGCTCTTCAGAAACAGCTGGATGAAGCAAATCGAGAAGCACAAAAATACCGGCAGCAGCTTCTAAAGAAAGAACAGGAAGCAGAGGCCTACAGACAGAAATTAGAAGCAATGACTCGTCTTCAGACTAATAAAGAAGCTGTTTAACTGAAATGAACATGTCGTTTGATTTTACTTTTGGTCAAGAAAGAATACAATCTTGAACTGTACACAATACAGGTACAGTCATGGGAATACAGGATAATTGAAGAGACTACAGATTGATAATTGGACTTAAGCCATGAGCTCTGAATTGTTGTAACATAAAACTTTACTCTAGAACTTGTTAAATGTATTTAAAACTGAATTCTGTAAATAGTTTTTTTTTTACAGTTCCAAATGAGAAAGATTGTTAAAGAGATTCCAAAACACAATAAGCCACTGTTTTTGTGAATTCTTTTTGATTTTAGTATTAGTATGAACCTTAATTTCTCAGAAACAGAACAGTTTTAAGGGTGATCGTTGTCGATTAGACCAAATGTGTATAATTATGTGGTGGACTGATGCTGGAATATTCCTGTAGGTATATACTTCTATATGAAGAGAAGATTTCTCCCAGGAAATCTTTATATAGCTTTAAGTTGTCTCAGATTCTCTGAAAACATTTTTTAGAAAGCAAAACTTTTATATTTGTTCAATTTCAGCTATACCCAAGTAGATTTACATGTATATGAAGCAAATATTTTTTAAACTTTCTGTTTGTACATATTTTGCATGTTTTCTAATTTCAAAAGGCATCACCTGCATAAGTATTTTCCCCACAAAGATGATGAAAGTTACTAGGGGGGGAAAAAGCCTTTTATTCTATAGGCCATTGAAATTAAGTAAGCTTGCAGCTGGTTTTATTGGAATGACAATGTCCTTGGAAGGAGCAGCTTACAAGATAACTTGACTTTGCAAAATCTATGCTTTTTTGAAAATTTCGTAGTGGGGACGTGAACCGTACTCTGTGCCTCCCATCATGGTTTCCACATGAAAGCACTTTAAGGCACTGGATTTTAAGATAATGCTTTTGGAAAACTCAACGTGTATGGGCTTCTGAAATACTTCATGGACTCACCCCCTTCCCCCAGGAAATTATTCTTATGGACAAAAATTGCTTTTGTATGTAGAACAAGAACTTTTTGTACTACAGCGATGCTATAGATGTGTCTAACGTTAACTTTTGCTTTTCTCTGTGAAAGCTGTATGTCTGTGCTGTGACCTGCTTTCATCACAAGATTGTTAAATTCCACAATGTATGGACATTAAACTCTGACATGCTGTTCATTCTTTTTTGTAAAATATAACTTCAGGCCCCTTTTTCTTTTTCTTTTTTTTTTTAAGTGTTTTATTGCTTTATGAACATGTTTATCTAACCCTAAAACCCCTCTAGGTTACCTATACTGTATAAAGAAGCAGTTACCCTTAGAACTGTGCTCTGGCCTACTTTTCTATTTTACAATTAAATATCTTTTCCACATATGTTCAGTGTAGACTTATATTTTTGACCACATCTTAATCATACCTTAAAAATTATATTCTGTGTATTTGTGCTGTATTCCACTCTATGAAAATAATATATATACTTAACACGCTGTGTCCTAAAAATCCCTGAGTCTATTTGTTGCTTAGAAACTAATTCCCTTACTTGAGTTACCAGTAGAGTTGTTAATGTAATAAAAGCATATGAACTACCAGTTACTATTTGGAAACTCAAGAAGTATTAGGGTGAATTTAAGAACTGTGTCGGGAAGAGAAAAAAACTTCAGTTTTCCAGTATATTTGACATACATTATATATTTTCTAAAAGTCCACATAGGTGGCTAATTATATCCATCTATGTGTGAACATACACCTAGAGCAGCCCTCCTGAATCAGGGTTCTGAGAGAATTAAGCTCTAACGCCCTAGCTTTTAGGGCCTAAGGCATCCCTTGTAATGAATTAACTTATTATCTCTTATGCACACAGATCTAGAATGGCATTGGTTATGTACTGTCAAGACACTGAGCTCTTCAGATGTCTCGATTGCCTCATTATTTGGTTCAGATTTAACACTTCCCGACCTACTTCAAATTTTAAGTTAGGTCTGTGATGTTTTTAAATAGCTTCATCTGATGACTGACTTGAACGGTCTTTGCAGGTGCTGTACTTCTGAACTAATCTTCATTGTTATTTATTTTATTTATATCTTACATACTTCCAGAAAGAACTTGAGATGCCATTTGTTTTCATTGGTTCTTAGGAGCTGTTCTCTTACACCTTTTTTTTTGTTTTAATGATACAAATGGCAGAGAATATGTTCTCTTACTTTGTCAGTGGATTGGTCTCTTTCTTTATGGTGGCAGTGGGTTGGGAGTTGGGGAGCTTTCTTCTGTGATATTCAAAAGAACAAAATTAGAGAAGGGAATAAATGTGACCCATACCTGTTGGTGTCTAGTTGATTTCAACTCCTAACAAGCCTATATGACGGAGTAGAACGGGCCCATAGGGTTTCCAAGGCTGTAATCTTTTGGGGAGCAGACTGCCACATCTTTCTTCCATGGAGCAGCTGGTGTGTTAGGACTGCCAAGCTTTTGGTTAGCAGCCAAGCATTTAACCACTGCCCCACCAAGGCGCCTTCAATAAATGTGAAATTCCATGTAATTAAGACTAATAGAGGGAGCTCTGGTAGCGTAGTGCCTGAGACACTTGACTGCTAACCAGCAGGCTGGCAGTTCAAACCCACCAGCCGCTCCTCGGAAGGAAGGTTGGGCAATCTATTTCCGGAGTGATACTGCCTTGGAAACCCAGGGAGGGGGCGCTATGAGTAGGGTCTTACTTGATGGCACATAACAACAAACAACAAGACTAATAGACAAGTTCTACATACATATATAGAGAACTCTGGTGGCACTGTGGTTAATGCATTGGGCTGCTAACCAAAGAGTTAGTGGTTTGAATCCACCAGACACTCTGTGAGAAAGATGCAGCTGTCTGCTTCTGTAAAGATTTACATCCTTGGAAACCCTATGAGTCATTTCTACTCAGTCCTGTAGGGTCGCTATGAGTTGGAATTGACTCAATGGCAATGGGTTTGTTTTTTGTTTTGGACATACATGTATATTTATTCAAAATGTATTGCTAATGAAAATCTCTGCCTGTACATGTTCTTCAACTAGATCATTTATGATGTGCATTGAAAATTAGAAGGAACACTTGCCCAAAACAAGAACAGATGAGCTGATAGGAATACTATAGATGCTGTAGACTGACATGACTGATTTTCACTGAAGTTCTCTGTACAAAGTTTCATGATAAAATCTATAACTTTCCTTTGTGTTTTCATGTCTGGAAAACCTTGAAAACTGCCTCAGCAACATAACATATATTAAGGAGGAAAAACCTTTCCAGCTAAAACTACAAAACATTTGTAGGAACCTTTATATCCATATGGATGGGTTCCCAAGGCATTATCTCTCAGGCTTATGTAGCAAATAATTTAAAAAAAAAAAAAAATCTTTTCTATTCACCTAGTTTCTATTGAATAAATAACTCCTTTCATCATGTCAGATCAATTTAGGAATGGATTAACTGAGAGAGTTGTTATTTTATTAAGTAATATTTACTGTACTTGGATGTCATTATAGATAACTAATCTATTGTAGTTTTGAATGATGGTTGCTATTTGCTTTCTCTGTGTTAGGTGAGAACACGTTGATTCCCATGGATTCAGTTTGACGTAAGCTCTCTGAATCTGTCTTCAGATCACTCTCTAACCTATGATGGAAAACAGTATCATCACTGGGAAAAGGTCACATACTCATTCAGTCCCAAATCAAAATGTGGATGTTGATATCCTTGTGGCAATATTATTAAGTCAAACTATTTTCCAAACATATACACTTACAAGATTTTTGATAATTGATACTCTGAGCCCATTTAAGAAGTATTCCAGTTTAATAATAATAATCAAATATTGAATATGATATGGACGTAGTTCCCAGCAGTGTTTGTGTTCTAACCCTCCGTGGACTACCATTTACTTCCTGAAAGGATTTTGACCTGGTCTCTGAGATTTTATCCACCATGCTTTATTAATTGCCTTCTTATTTTTCATTTGAATAGTTTTGATCTAATGTGCATGGTTGATATGGAATATGTTTTCTGTATATATAAATACATAGTTTTACACAATTCTTAACTACTGATTGAGTACATGAATTATAATTTTGAATCCTGTGGACTATTTAAATTTCATCTTAATCTTTCTGTAAGAGTATAATTTTCGTATATATTTTTATTTGTGTGCCAGTTGAATGTCAGTGAAGCATTTGGTTTTTTGTATTGCTGTTTTCCATAATTATTCTAGACTTGCCATCCTCATCATAACGCTCAATAATTGAATTTCAAGTTTAAATTACATTCATTTATTTTATTGATGTAGAAAAATATCATGTATTAATTAAGAAAGTCCACACTTGAATGAACTTAAAATTTAAAAAAAAAAAAAAAAAAACTGCCAAAGAACTGACTTGACTTCCAAGCATTTCTGCCCAGCATCGTAGAGGCACTTAGTATCAAACACTGAACCATATTATTAGCTGTGTTTACTACCTTGTTAGATACAATTCAGTATTTTTTAAAAGGAAAACTTGAAAACACACAAGAGTATAAAGAGATATAAACACCCATGTACCTATCTTCCAAATTTAAGAAAAGTAATTTGCCTTATTTGCTTTGAATATTTCCTCTTAAGAAACAGAATGCTACAGATAACTGTTGAAATTTTTTTTCCCTCTCTGATCCTATTACTCTCCCTTTCTGCTAAGCAACACCACTATCCTGAGGTTGAGGTGATTCCTTCTATCTGCAAGGTTACACTCTTAACTACATATTGGAGTTCATAAATACTCTGCACACACAGTATTATTTCAGCCCCACCCTCACCCTACTGGTAAAAAAGTGTGCTTGTCTTTGTCCTAAGGCAGTGTTAGTCAGCTCTATCATTAAGGTACCCTCCCCAAAGGAGCTCTTAGGCCTGATGACTCTTTGTAGAGCTGGTTCTTCTCTGGGGGAAGCTGGACTTCATTTTTCCTCCATCATGTAGCCGCTCCTAGACTGATTGCAGCTCACAACTGCACTGCATCTTTACTTATTCAAGAGCATAAATACCATTACTCTGAGCACAAAAATCCCCTACCAATATGTGGTTGAAAATGAAACCAGTTCCTTTATTCTAAGCAATCCCTTGGATGGTGTTTTAAATCCTAGTAAATCTCTCTCTTTTCCTTGGCAACAATAGAATTACTTCCTTTGCCAGGTCATACCTCCATACTTATTCAACTACGTACTTGATAACCTTGACATGCTTGAAACGGAACTCTTCATATTTCCTTCAAAAACTTCTGCAGTCATCCCCATCTGGGTAGTTGGCAACTCCATCCTTCCTATTACTTGGGCCCCAAACTTTGAAGTTATCCTTGACTTTTTTTTTTTTT
>NW_006921613.1:8416336-8445926 GCF_000298275.1 Orycteropus afer afer
GTGCAATCCTTCTGCCTAGTCCGCCATCTTATTTGTCCATCAGTTCACACATTTTGTTACATGACATTGATTGCAGTCCCCATAATGTAATAGCTCTCTTCCCAGTTCCTCCCTGTATTACCTTTCCCTGTGTCCTTCTATCCTATGCATTTCTGCCCTCTGAGCTATCTCCTTGAGCAAATACTGCCCATCTGATCTCCCAAGGTTGATTGTTCTAAGGAGTGCAATAAGTTGGTGTAAATATTCACTTTACAGGACTGTCTATTGTCTGGGTGAAAGCCACAGGAGTGAGTTCAATTCCAGTCCCAATGGGTGACTAGGCACCATAGGCTCGGGAGTTTCACCAGTCTCTATCAGACCAGTAAGCCTGGACTTTTTTTTATAATTTTGAGTTTTGTTCCACATTTTTCTCCCACTTCATCCAGGATCTCCTATTTTGATCAAGTTGTCAGTGTTTTGTATTTATTTTGGTTATTAGAATATTGTTGGATATATGGTCTCTGAAAATATTCTCTCAGTTAGTAGCTTGTCTTTTCACATATTTAGTAAAGTCTTTTGATGAACAAAAGTTATACATTTTTATGGGGCCCTGTTTATTTATTTTGTCTTTCACTGTTTGTGCTTTTGTCATTGTATTAGATAACCCATTGTTGTAAACTAGGCCTGACAGTGTTGCCCCTGCTTGTTCTTGTAAGAATTTTATGGTTTTGCCACTACTATTGCCACTGTGTCAATTCTGACTCATAGCGACCATATAGGAGAGTAGAACTGTCTCATAGGGTTTCTAAGGCTGTAAATCTTTATGAAGCCCCATTTTTCTCCTGCACAGCAGCTGGTGGAAACCGCTGATCTTTTGGGTAGCAGCAGAATACTTTAACCATTATGCCACTAGAGCTCCTTTTTATGGTTTTAGTTTGTACATTTAGGTACTTAATCCATTTTGAATTTGTTTTGTATATGGTATGAGTCATGGGTCCTGTTTCATTTTTCTGTATGTGGAAATCCATTATCCCATCACTTTTCCCCATCAAATGGACTTAGCACCCTTGTCAAAAATCAGTTGACCAAGGATGTGTGGGTTTATTTCTGGACTCTCAATTCTATTCCATTGGTCTATGTGTCTATTGTTACGCCAGTTCCAGGCTGTTTTGATTACTGTAGCTATGTTGTTGTTGTTGTTGTTATTTGCCGTCTAGTCGGCCCCGACTCATAGCGACCCCTCCTTGGGTTTCCGAGGCAGTATCACTACGGAAATAGGATTGCCCAACCTTCCTTCCAAGGAGTGGCTGATGGGTTTGAACCGCCAGCCTTCTGGTTAGCAGTCAAGTGCTTTAGCCACTATGCTACCAGAGCTCCGCTGTAGCTGTGTAGTATGTTTTAAATCAGGAAGTGTGAGTCCTCCTGCTTTGTTCTCTTTTAACATTGTTTTAGCTACATAGTCTCTTGCCATCCATGTAAAGTTGAGGATTGGTTTTTCTTTTTCTGTAAAGAAGACTGTTGGGATTTTGATCGTGATTGTGTTGAACATAATAGATTGCTTAGAGTAACACTGACATCTTATATTTTCTAATGTTCCATAAACATGGAACATCTTTTGATTTATTTATGTCTTCTTTAATCTTTTTCAGCAGTGTTTTATACTTTTCATTGTATAAGTCCTTCACGTCCCTGTTTAGATTTATTCCTGTATATTTTATGCCTTTAGATGCTATTGTAAATGGGATGTTTCTCTAATCTCCTTTTCAGATTTCTCATTGCTGGTGTATAGAAACCCAACTGATTTTTGTTTGTTGACCTTGTACCCTGCAACTTTGATAAATTCTTCTAGTGGCTCTTAAAGTTTTCTTGTGGACTCTTTAGGATTTTCTATATGTAGGATCATATCATCCATGAATAGTGATAATTTTACTTCTTCTTTTGCAATATGGATACTTTTTCTTTTGTCTTATTGCTCTGGCTAGGACTTCTAATATGATACTGAGTAGAAGTGGTGAGAGCAGAGGGGAGGGGAAGGAAGGGAAAATAGATGGAAAATTAAGAAACAGGTTTGATATGGGTGAAAGGAAAAGCCATATAACAAAAGCATGTGTATTACTAAGGAAAAGGAAAACATGGAGAGATGTACAAGAGGTACAGACAGTAAAGGCAAATACTATTGCTGACACAACACTGCATTATCAGTAATAGCAAACGCTTCTCTGTGGATGGATACATAGGTAGACAGGTATTGGATAGGCAAATGGGATTATATCCACAACCACACAGAGGTTTGGCAAACAATATTCCTACATACGTATTTGTATGTGATATAAAAATTTCCATATGCATTTTAAGCATAACAAGAGACACAGTTAGGGTAACTTCAAGGAAAAAGAAAAAAAAAAAAGGAAGAAGTGGTAAGAGTAGGCACCCTTGCCCTGTTCTGAATTTCAAATGGAAAGTTCTCAGTCTTTTTCCATTAAGTATAATGTTGGCTTTTGACATTTTACATAAGCCTTGAACCATATTGAGGGATTTCCCTTCTATTATAATCTTCTCTGGGTTTTTATCTAGAGAAGGGGTTGGATTTTATCAAATGTTTTTTTAACTTTTTTAAAATTTTATTTTGTACAATCAAATACTTTTTCTGCATCCACGGAGATGATCATGTGCTCTTTTCCTTTGTCCCACTGATGTGGTGTAGTCTGTTGATTGATTTTCTAATGTTGAACCATCCCTATATTCCCTGAATAAATCCCACTTGGTCATAGTGTATAACTCTTTTAATATGCTGTTGGATTCTGTTTGCTAGTATTTTGTGGAGGATTTTACATCTATAATCATACGAGATATTGGCCTATAGCTTTCTTTTCTTGTAATGTCTTTGATTTGGATATCAGGATTATGTTTAATTAGGGAGTATTTCTTCCTTCTTTGTCTTTTGGAAGAGTTTAAACAATCAATTCCTGACATCAATTCTTCTCTAAATGTTTGGTAGAATTCCCCAGTGAAGCTTTTTTTAAGTAATTGCATTATTATTATTTTCCAGTAAAGCCATTTTGTTGCGGAGGGGGTTTGATCACTGATTCAAACTTTCCACTCCAGGGTCTGTTGAGACTTTCTATTTCCTCTTGAGTCAGTTTGGGTAGGTTGTGTGCTTCTAGGAATTTGTCCAATTCATCTAGAGTAACCAGTTTTTTTTTTTTTTTTTTTGCCATGCACTTGTTAATAATATTCTCTGTCATAATTCTCTGTATTTCTACTGGGTCAGTTGTAATGTCCCCTGTTTTCATGTTGTTTTTTACATATATTGATTCTATTATTTTCTCTTTTCTTGGTTTTGATATTTATTTTTGCTCTGATCTTTGTTATTTTCTTTCTTTCTGTAGGTTTAGGCTTTGTTTGCTCTTCTCCTTTTAGTTCCTGGAGTTGTTGAATTAGCCTGTTAATTTGAGTTTTTTTTTTTTTTTTAATGTAGGCATTTATTGCTATAAGTCTCCCTTTGAGTACTGCCTTCACTGTATCCCCTAAGTTTTTGTATGCTATGCTTTCATTTTCATTTGACTCTAGAAAATTTGTGATTTTGATGTTGACTTACCCTTGACTCTTCTTTCTTTCATACATCCTAGACAAACCATCAGCAAATCTTGTCTGTTCTACTTTCAAAATATATCTAGAATCTTATCACTTTGTACCACACTACTGGTACAACGACCTTCTCTTATCTAGATTATTATAATAGCTTCTTATCTGTTCTCCCGGATTTCTTGCTCCCCCAAATCAACTCCCAACATGGAAGCCAGAGAATTTCTTTCAAGGTTGACATTGGATCATGTCAATTCTTTGCTCAAATACTTCCACTGCTCCCTATTTTACTCTGAGTAAATAAATGTTAAAGTGCTTATAATGGTTTAAAATGTCCTACTCGATCTGACCCAGCCTTCTTTCCATTACTTTTTTAAAAAAACATTATTAATTAATTTTTTATTGTCATTTGGAAGAAAGTTTACTTTCCATTACTTTTCTGACCCCATTCCCTACTATTCTCCCTATAACTTCATTCCAGGGAAAATGATTTCTTTGCTGTTCTTTAGACACTTGAGGCTCACTCTCATCTTACTACCTTTGTACTTACTGTTCCTTCTGCCTAGAGAACTCTAAGGCTTGCTAGCTCACCTTCTTCAGACTTGTTTTTCCAAGTTACCTTTTCTGTGAGATCTTTTCTAACGTGTCTTTCTTGCACCTATCTCTTCTTTGTATATTTAAGTTCCTAATTATTCTGGATGATTTTTCTTTTCTTTTTTGAGAATGAAAGTATTAATTGTCTCTATTTGTTGTTGTTGTTATGTGCCATTGAGTCAGACCCGACTCATAGCAACAACCCCTCCTTGGGTTTCTGAGGTGGTATCACTATGGAAGTAGATTGCCCAACCTTCCTTCCGAGGAGTGGCTGGTGGGTTTGAACCACCAGCTTTCTGGTTAGCAGTCAAGTGCCTTAGACCCTATGCTACCAGAGCTCCCAATTGTCTCTATTACAAATGAGAGAGATGGAATGACTTGTCTAAGTAACAAGCGTCAGAAAAAAATCCTAGCACTGTTCATTCTTTTTCCAAATAAATTAGGGTATCTCAACCTTGGCTCTATTAACACTATTAAGCACCTTCCGTTGCTTTCCACCTCCTGCATGTATGTCTATGAGAAAGAGCCTGAGCCCAAGGAGAGATGATGGAGCCTGGATAATTATTGTGGGGGCACTCATTGTAGGATGCATTGTAGGATGTTTAGCAGTGTTGCTAGCCTCTACCTGCTAGATGCCAGCAACACGCCCTCTCTTAATTGTGACAACCAAAGTGTCAGATTTTGACAAATGTTCTCTAAATGACCTTCCAGATAAGACTTATTGTCTAGGTTCTTCATCTACCCAGGAAAAGGAATCCAAGGGGGTTCCACAGAGGCGAATCCTGGTGCCCAGGCTCATTGTAATTATATCTGTGGACGGCCTAACTCCTTCGTGGGATTATGGCCCTAGAACATGCAGGTTAAGGAATTGGGGCTGGGGTGGGCACTGATATACACTAGAATAGAAAAGACATGGAAGGAGATTTTCAAAGTAAGCAGTTGGATATGTCAAAATTAGTAGAAGATCGACTTAAATTTTATAAAATGATTGACGTTTATTCTTATCATTGATGAAGTACTTGCTACTCAAGGTTGAGAATGCCCCCAAAGAGAGGGTCTTACATAAGTTTTTATAATCAAAATCAGTGCAAATGTAGGTTACAAGCAACTAGGTACAGAACAAGAAATTACATATCTCTTTTGGGAGAGTGATTCATGTTTGAGCGAGTGAATTAGGTAAAGAACAAAAAATTACATATCCCTCTTAGGAGAACAATTCATGTTTGATCATGTCGTATGCCATTCAATGATTATTTTTGTGTGAGAGAGCTACTTCTTCTATTTGAAATACTTTACTAATCAACCATCTAAGACAAGGTTCTATGTGATTTGGTAATGGACATTTTTTTTTCAGTTTTGAGTCCGAAGGCAAGTCAGGTAATAATTCATGGATTATTGCTCTCAGAGATTCCAGCAAGTCTGAAATCTGTGAGAAATTTAGTTTTGCTCTTACATTCCTCCCTTTTGATTAGGATTCTGCTATAGAATCTTTGATCAAAAAGTTCAATATGTGTAATTGGGCACCATCTAGCTGTTCTGGTCTCATCATGTTTCTTTCACATGACTGTTTAGTTATATTGTTTAATTTTTCTTTTGAACCAAAGTCTTCTCTATTCTTTTGTTGTTCCAGATGAATAGAGACCAATTGTTTCATCTTAGATGGCCACTCTCAAGCTTTTCAGACCCCAGGGACTACACAATGAACTAGGAGGTAGAGCAAAAATGCTAATAAAAGTATCAAGCCAAGTATCTGAAAAGCTCCAGGAAACCAGGACAGGACCCCATCTTTCCAAGTCAAGAAAATAAATGCCATGAAGTTTCAGGTTTCACATATGCACCGTCAACAGCAGCTTTTGCTGCTGAAAAATGCTGAGTCTGAGAATCTTTTAGTAGTTCCTCTACTGCCTGAAGGACCTATAAAATCAGTGAGTAACCTAAGACTAAACTGGAGGAGGCTTCTACAATCAAAGCAGCTGCTACCACAGCTTTTAGACACTTTGAATAGACTTGAGCTACTGAATCTTATTTCTGACTATAATAAGCAATTGGCCTCTGGTTTCCTCCATTTTCCTGAGCTAAAATTCCTAGAGCTTGTCTATCTTTTTTACATACAAAAAGGTAGAAGGGTTTATCCTAATTTGGAAGATCCAAGACAAGTGCATTAGTTAAGTGATTGTTTTGGTCTGTAAAGAGTTGTTCAGATGTTTCATCCCAAGGAACAGAATTTTTAGTTAGATCATAGAGTGGAGATGCTATCAAAGAAAAATTTGGAGTCTATTTTAACAACACCCTGCTAATTCTAAAAATCCATGTCATAATAGTGGGTCTAGGAAAATTTCTAACACTGATCAATTTTTCTGAAGAATTTTGTATTCCATTTTTATATAAATTATATCCTAACTAGGCAACAGATTCCTGTACAAATTACAATTTCTCCTTTGAAATCTTATGCCCTTTTATTACCAACTATTTCAATAAATTAATTTAATCCTTGAAGGGGCTTTATTCAGTGTTTGAACATAAAAATAAACCATTCACATACTGAATTAAAGTTGAACCTTCAGAAAAATCTGGATCATTACGACCTTGATCTAAACTTTGGAAGAAATAAGAGGGTGGGTGCTTCAGTAAAACTTTGAGGCATACAAGTCCAAGTATATTATAAATTTTCTTAATTAAATGCAGAAAGATATTCTCTGGCTTCATCTACAGACATGTTAAAAGCAAACAAACAAACAAAACAGAACATAAATCTATTACTATAAACCAAGTAGAATCTACAGGAACTTTGGAAAGTAAAGTATGGGAATTTGGAACTACCAGAAATATAGGAATAACAATTTTGTTGATGGCTATAAGATCTTGTACAAATCTTCATCCTCTACTACTTGGTTTTCTTATAGAAGTGTTTCAAGAATTAGTCCAAGGTATATTAATCCTTTACTAATAAAACTTTCCACTGTTGGCCTCAGACCTCTGATAGTCTCTAGTCTGAGCAGATATTGAGGAATTCTAGGCAAGGATTTAGTAGGATCAATTTCAAGTTTAGTTGGTCTGCACTTTAAATGTCCCCTATATCTGTAGAATCCTTTGCCCATAATACATATGGCAATTTTGATAAATTTGATTTAATTTTATCATTATTGATGAGCGAGTGAGATTCTATTCCACTCTGCATTAAACAAGTAATTCATGTTCTAAAGAATCAGGAATTTCTAACATCATTTCACCTTCAGGAGTGAAAGTGATTTGATGCCTTAATTTTGATAAAATGTCTGAAACTATAATTACTACAAGGAACAGATTGATGTGAAAAATTTAGAGTTTAATGTTGAAATAGTTCCTCCAATGTCTATCAAAGCTTATAGGTTTCCCCATTAATAGTTATTTGTGTTTCTGCTTTGAAATTTAAATGAATTAAGGGGAAAATGGTGCTATTAAGTTCTTTGGAGCAATCTCAATCATGAGGTCCACAGAAAATACCTTTCATGGGGGATTTGGTTGGTTTTTGTTTAGTTTGATTCTTCCTCTTCTTCTTTTTTAAATTTAAGACAATTCCTTTCCCAATATCCATATTGCTTGCACTACAGACATTGGTTTTTCTTTACTGAATATTTTTGTAATATAGGAGGGCAGGGCAAAGGCTTATAAGAAAAAAGATCTATCCTGAGAAATCTTTAGGTCCTTGCAGTTGTTGCAACTGCAGTGTCATTAATTTATTTGTGTTCTCTTTATCAGCCTCAAGTGTTTCCTCAAAATGAACACCCAATTTAAGAATTTTGTCTAAAGATGTTGCTTCCCATTCTAATTTGTATTTCTTTCATTAATGTCCTTAATTCAGATCTTAGTCCATTACTAAGTAGGGCAGTTAATGCCCTTGTCTTCTAGAGATTTGTTGTTATGTGTCATCGAGTCGGACCTGACTCATAGTGACCCTTCCTTGGGTTTCCGAGGCAGTATCACTATGGAAATAGATTGCCCAACCTTCCTTCTGAGGAGTGGCTGGTGGGTTTGAACTGCCAGCCTTCTGGTTAGCAGTCAAGTGCCTTAGGCAGCTCCTTCCAGGGATAGTCATATCTAAAACAGAATGTTTTATAAAGAACACACTTAGGTGTTCTTTAAAGCCTTATCCTTCTTTTATTTGTGAGGTTGAAGGAAAGACTAGTTAGTTTTTGTGGAAAGACTTGGGGAATAGCATGTAACAAGTAGTTTCTGCTTGGCTCCACACACACATACACACACACACCCTGTTAAGTGCTAAAAGTGATTATTTCTGGGTGATATGTTCATCTTTATTATTTTTGCCTATCTGTGTTTCTTCATCTTTCCACAACATGTTTTATGTATTAATGAACAAAAATTGTGTTAGAGATGGTAACATCTGCCTGTGCCTTAGCACAACCTGGTCAGTAAGGGACCGTCATTCTAAGTGCCTGTTCCACCTTCTCCACTGCTGATGGGGAAGCAGTGGCGAGAGTGATATTGCTCATTCTATACACCTGGGGCTTCTCTACTGAGCTGGGAACTGTTATTGAGGTTGGGGCCCCATTGTCTGAATTCAGGGGCAGAAAGAACTGAAGTCTCTTGTACCACATCCACCTGAGTGCTGCCTGCAGGCCTGAGTTGCTAAGTGTACTGTTTAATTTTAGAAGTGTCTTTTATTCTGATCCTTTTGACAAGCTGAAGTTCTGGTCACTGTCCCCAACAAAGAGTCAGTGTGGAGGGGAAAGGGGTGGAATTAATTGAACCTAGAGGAAGGGACTTTGAAGGGCGGAGCTAAAGCCAAAGGACACATCAGTGAATCCTTTAAATAAAGGTCTCACACTGGTCTCCAAGGAGTGTGTAGGACCAGCAGGCAGGAGGCTGGGCTGCTCCACTGCCTTCCACCTTTTCCTCCTCCTGCGTGTCTGTCTGTGAGAAAGAGCGTGAGCCCAGGGAGAGATGATGAAGCCGGAGGAGTACAGAGAGAGAGGTGAGTGATGGGCATCCCTGACTCTCTCCCCTTCTACCATCTCCTGCGGGCACTGCTACTGGTGGGTGGCCCTGTGGGGTGTCATTTGACTGGGAGAATTAGAATTGATTTGCATTTTAATTAAAGAATTAGAATTGGCTTCACCAATATTTTCCAGGGATGCAGGATCAAAGTTTAAGCTTTTCTCAATCTCTCTTTCATTCTCTCTCTCATATTCCAACTTTCATATAGGTCCACTCTGCTGTGTCACCATTTTCCTTTCTACTTTCTCACAAGAAAGAGGATTTAAATTCCTGGTAGACTAAATGGGGAAAAAAGGAATCATTCATATCCTGAAAGAGAAAAAAAAAAAAAAAAAAATTCCTAGAAGTATTCTGTAGTTGTTGCAAAATCTACTTCCTTACCATTCATTTTTCTATCTGTGAGCATATCAATCATGTTAATGTCACAGTGCCTGTTCTTTTGTTTAGTCATTACTTCCATAAATATTTAGTGAGTACCTACTATGTATGGAAAAGGAGGTCTGGTGGCACAACTGTTAAGTGCTTAACTGCTGAGAGATTTGCTTCAAACCTACCCAGTGATTCTATGGGAAAAGACCTAGTATTCTGTTCCCGTAAAGACTACAGCCTAGGAAATTCTATATGACAGTTCTACTCTGTCACATAGGGTTACTGTGAGTCTAAATGGACATAATGACATCTAATAACAACAAAAGAATGTATCAGGAAGCCTGGTGGCATAAGCAGTTTGCAATTGGCTGCTAACCTAAAGGTTGGGAGTTGGAATCCAGGTTAGAATCCATCCAGTGGCTCGCAGAAGGATAGACCTGAGTGAGTTTGGTTGGTGTTATGTATCAAACCTTGTGTGATGAGCAAAACCAAACGGATACCCTGCTTTGGGGCATGGCTTTCCTCAGGGAAAGTGGATAGTTGCTTTCAAGAGGATCTTGAATATCTTCCTCTCCATAATTTTTTATAGCTTCACCACCCCAACTGATCTGTCAGATTATCTAAAAATTTTTGGCTGCCAGGTATTATGTCATGTAAAATTTGATTTTTACTCTTTCTTCTCCACTCAGAGACAACCCAAGTTGCCATCAACCTTTACACTTTAATGTATTAGCTTATTCCATTGCTTTCCCAAGACACATTTAGGTGAGAGCAGGTTCCTGTGGAAATTCATCCTGTGAATGGAACAAAAATACATTTGATGCTGTCCCTGGACAAGTGGGAGGCTAGGTCCTGAGCTCTGAGAGCTTTGGTGGGGGCCTCTGAGAGAGGCACTGACCATGGGAGGGGAGGAGGGGGAGGAGGAGAGCAGGAAGAAAAGAGAAGGGCTATGAAAGCTCTCTGTTTCCTTCACACTTTTGTCCAGGACTGGTCCTGATTATAAGAACTTTGTATGAACTAGTGAAGAGAGAAGAATATGGTTTCTCTCTTCTCTCCTCTGTATCTCTCTCTTTGCGGGGGGAAAATATACTCTGGGATGCTAAGGAAGGATTATAAATATTGAGAGAAATACTTGGACACACAGAAAGGGAGAGAAACAATGAGAGAGAGAGAAAGAGAGAGAGAGAGAACATGAGAGAGATGCAGAGTGAGCAAGAGACAGGCACTGAAGATTGAGACCAGTCCCAGAGAAATGAAAGAGAAGAAAGAAAAACACATTTGCAGTGACTTCAGAGTATTTGCCTTTGGTTTCTTTCTTCCTTAATCATTTGATAAAATTCTTTGATCATCTTAAATATGTCTAGACACTACGGTGTGAGGGGCAGGGGGTATAGATAGATAAAAAAAAGTGATTAAGGCACAGTTGCTCATTTCCCTGAGATGTCAGGCGTTCTTAATCTGGACCTATGGTTGGGAGTTCTGGTAGCATAGTGCCTAAGGCACTTGGCTGCTAACCAGAAGGCTGGCAGTTCAAACCCACCAGCCACTCCTTGGAAGGCAGGTTGGGTAATCTACTTCCATAGTGATACCGCCTCGGAAACCCAAGGAGGGTCTCTGCTATGAGTCAGGTCTGATTCGAGGGCACATAACAACAACAGAAATTATACAAAAAAATTTTTTTGTGTGTGTAAAAGTTTACAAGTTTTTTTTTTTTTAATCTTGCAGTAAATATGTATGTAAACAAACATTTGCCCTTTCAAGATTTTTTACATGTACAATTAAAGAACACCAAAAGAATCAAACTCACTGCTGCGGAGTTGGATCCAACTTATAGCAACCGCTCCTTGGATTTTCGAGGCAATTATCACTGTGGAAGTAGATTGCCCAACCTTCCTTCCCAGGAGTGGCAGGTGGATTTGAACCACCAGCCTTCTGGTTAGCAGTCAAGTGTCTTAGGCACTACACCACCAGAGATCCTACATATACAATTAGGTAACATTAATGACCTTCACCACATTGTTTAACATTACCAAAAACCAAAACCTGTTGCCATTAAGTCCATTCCCATTCACAGCAACCCTGTAAGACAGAGTAGAACTGCCCCATAGGGTTTCCAAGGCTGTCATCTATACAGAAGTGAACTGCCACATCTTTCTCCTGTGGAGCAACTGGTGGGTTCAAACCACTGACCTTTTAGTTAGCAGCAAGTGCTTAACCACTGTGCCACTAGGACTCATTTGTTTTACATTGCTGCTATCTATTTCCAAAATTTTCTATCACTTTTAATAGAAGCTCAGTGTCCACTAAGCAATGAGTCCCCTTTTCCCCCCTCCCTCTCACCTGCCCTTGATTATCACTAATAAACTATGGGCTCTGTATATTGCCTATTCTAGGTATTCAGTTAAGTGGGATCATACAATATTTGTCCTTCAGTGAGTGTAAGTTTAGACTTTTAACTGGATTCTGAAAGATATCCATAGGTCCAAAAAAAAAAAAAAAAAAAAAGGTGAGGAATTACAGATCCAGTAGGAATGGTGATCAAATAGTTTTTCACCCTTTATTAGACTGGGCATGGAAATTTGCCATCTTGCTAACGAATAATATAGTGGGTGTTGTTGTTGTTATGTGCCGTCGAGTCGGACCTGACTCATAGCGACCCCTCCTTGGGCTTCCGAGGCAGTATCACTATGGAAGTAGATTGCCCCATCTTCCTTCCGAGGAGTGGCTGGTGGGTTTGAACCACCAGCCTTCTGGTTATCAGTCGAGTGCCTTAGGCACTACACTACCAGAGCTCCCTTAGTGGGTGTGGGTGTAAAATAGTCTTTTTGGACAGAAAGAGCCACTGAATTTCTACTGAATCTGTGAGGTAATAAATGAATAGATGTTCTGTTCTTTGAGAAGAAAATAAAGGTAGGAGAAATGATCAAGATTGATAAATTAAGGGGGAGGAGAAAGAAATATTTTTCTTTGGTGCTAGAGTTTTCTGCTTTGGAGAATTTCCTTCCTATTCATTTGTTCACTCATACACTCCCTCCATAATTCATTCACTCCCTCACTCATTATTCCATTCTGGAGCCCAAGATTTCTCTTGCTGGCCTGTGAATCTTTTTCCTTCACCAAGTCTCTTGTCCCAGACCCAAGGTAAATAGGCACGAATTGGTCAGACCCAGTCAGAAGTCATAAGCTTGGTTTCTCTGCCTTCCTTCTAGGAAAAGAGATGGTGGATTACATCTGCCAGTACCTGAGCACTGTGCGGGAGAGGCAGGTCACCCCAGACGTTCAGCCTGGCTACCTGCGAGCCCAGCTTCCTGAGAGAGCTCCTGAGGAACCTGACAGTTGGGACAGCATCTTTGAGGACATTGAGAGGATCATCATGCCTGGGGTGAGAAACAGTGACTACAAGGGGGATTCTGGATTTTAGGGCACAGGGAGGTGAGTGGTAGCCCTGAAGGAAAGGCTCTCTGGATCAGCCTGGGATGAAAGTTAATCTTTAGGCTACTTGCCATCAACATTCAAGCTTGCCAGCTGGACAAGTGGAGGGTCAGGACTTTGATAGACATTAGGTTTTTGATGCCAGGGCTAGCCTGTAGTACTGGGTGGGGACCCAAAGGAGAACAAGGACTGCATCCCAGGGTACCAGGGCTGGAGAACGACTGAAGTGTGGAATTCTGGTGAGATGGGCCAAGAAGTGAAAACTGGGTCTGAGGTGAAACTACAATTTCATGGCCAGACAGAGGAAGCTAGAGATAGACCCTGAAGGCACAAAGGACAGAGCCAGGGATTCTGTTACAGAAAGTCTGAGACCATGCCAAAGGGAAGGGAAGAGGCTGGGAATATGGCCCCCTGAGGTCACCATGGTTATCAGGTTGGGAAGTCCAAGAGGTGGAGGGGCTCCAGTCAGCCCCCTCCTTTCTCTTTTGTGAAGTGAGAACCATGATCTTCCTTACTAGGCAAAGCCTTGTGATTGAGATGCTTTTCAAGGGTAGGAAGAGCTTCCCCCTGACTCACTGATACTCTCCATGACAAAGGATGTAAGCTGGTGAGAGCTCTGACCTGGGCTAGGGAATAGATGTGAATCTGGAAGCTTAGTAATGCATGGGGCTGGAGCTTCAGCCCCTGCAATAGGAAGCTCACTTTGGGTTTTGCTAATGCCCCTGGCCACCAGGGGTGAGGAACTGTGCCAGGGTGCTCACACTAAACACCCACCAGGCAAGGTGTTGAACCTATTGCAATCAGTTCAGTCATGGCTAACAAAGTGAAACAAGAACAGACCTGAATTTTAAAATTTGGATGATCTGAAATGATAAATGGAATAGGAAAAATTATGGGTTGAAGCTCTGGATTGGGAGACTCTGAAGAGGTAATAGTGAGTTCTGATGTGTGTGACATTGGATCATTGCCAGGACCGTAGTCATCGATTCAAAGTAGAGTGGTTGGTCGCCATCTTTGAGCTGAGCCCCACTGTTTTCAACTCAGTTGTTCAAGGGATTTGGCTGTCATGCAACTCTGGTGGCATAGTGCCTAAGGCATTTGACTGCTAACCAGAAGGCTGGTGGTTCAAACCCACCAGCCACTCCTCAGAAGGAAGGTTGGGCAATATACTTCTGTAGTGCTACCACCTTGGAAACCCAAGGAGGGGTCACTATGAGTCAGATCTGACTCCACGGCAGTGTTTGGTTTGGGTTTTGGTTTGGCAATGTGCATGCTGCCCTTATTTTCTAAAAAGCAGATTAGGTTTCTAGCAGAGCTTTGTAATTTTTCCCATTCAGATTATCATTCCAGTTCACCCATGTTTTAAAAATTCAAGTCCATTCTGGTGTCATTTTGTCAGCCATGACTGAACCAGGCTAAACCAGTTCAAAGCTCTGACACCAGGCCTCCTTCCTTTTATTGAGCTCCCTGGAAGAATTGCAGCCGGAGTACTCCTTGGAAGTGAAAATGTCCAGACTTCGTCTCACTTACTTTGGTCATATTGTCAGAAGGGACCATTCCCTGGAGAAGGATATCATGCTTGGTGAAGTGGAGGGTCAGCGATACAGGGGAAGGCCCTCATTGTCGATGGGTAATGATGGGCTCAGGTATAGCAAGGATTATGGGGCTGGCACAGGACCGGGCAGTGTTTGTTCTGCTGTACACAAGGTTGCTATGAGTCGGAGCCGACCCAATGGTACCTAACAATGACAACAACATGCCATATGCCAGGCACTGTACTAGTCACTTTAAAGGCAAGCTCATTTAATCCTTGCAGTGACCTTCCAGTCCTGTCCAGTGATCACCGAGTCAACTCTGACTCCTGGTGACCCCCTGTGTGTCACAATAGGGTTTTCAATGACTGATTCTTTGGAAGTAAATTGCCAGGATTTTGTTCCAAGTGCCTCTGGGTGGCCTTGAACTTCCAACCTTTGAGTCAGCAGAGCACATAAATCATTTGCACCACCCAGGGATTCTACAGTAACCCTAGAATCCTTGTTTTACAGGTAAGGAAACTAATACTCAGAGAAGTTAATTGTCTTGACAAAAGTCACACAGAATAATTACCTGGCAGATTCAAGATTTTAATGTAAGCCAGTCTTACTCTAAAGTCTTGGCTCTTTCTCCAGCACTTCACTACCTTTACTGGTGAGTGACATAGTGCACCCAGGCTGAGCCCATGATGAAGCTGGGCACCCAATGTCACCCCTTCAGCTGTGCCCTTCCACTCTCTGCTTGGGGCATTTGTGCTCTGAATTGCAGAGGCTCTTTCCAAGGCTGACTTGAGATGTGTCCTCACCATCCTCAAAGCTTTACCAAGGAGACCAACTCCCAGATAAGATTATCACACAGATCCCGTTCTGTAAAGTGTAATCTGACCAGGAGCTAACTGTAATCTGGCAGTAAGACTGAAAGAAACTGTCAAAAGATGGGGCAATGAGCTGATTCATTTGATTGAAAGAAATTCTAGCAGTTGCTTGAGGGAGGGTGTGGTCAAAGAGGCTCATTTCTGGACACAGAGGCATGTCTGCTTTCGATAAGGGCTCCTCTGGCTTATCTTTTCTTATTTATCTTACAAGAACAGACAATTGCCTCTTGATAGGGTCAGGAGATGGGAGCCCTCCTCTGGGGTTTCCAACATACTGTCACTAAATACCACGATAAGGAATGCCTGATCTTTCATCTCATCTCACAGGTTGGACCAGCCTCTGGGAGTTGCCTGAAAACAGTTGATCCTTTGCTTTCTTAACATGGTCAGCACCCTCATTGAAAGCTGGAAAAATTGTTTCCTTCCTGCCACCTCCCAAGCTAAATGGAGAAAAAGTCTCCTTCTCCTTTAAGTCCAACCTTGGTTAGAACACCCTTATTTACTCTTCATGAGGGAGAAGAGGTGGTCCAGGGGGAGAATGCCATCCTGCTGACATACTTGGGTTCTGGAGTCACACAGGTTTGGACTCCTGTCTTGGCTCTGTGATCTATCCCTTGTGAGATGTATGTGACCACAGGCATGCTGTCTGTCTCTGCCAGCCCCAATCATCATCTGTAAAACTAGGGTAGTGGTAGAAACTACAGCATGTGGGTACTGTCAGCAGTAAGTAAGATAAAACATGTAAAGCAGAAGATACTGTTATTACATAAGATACTTTCAATGATCCCAGGTGGTATAAAAGTTAAGCATTCAGTTGCTAACCCAAAGGTTAATGGTTCAAACCCATCTAGTGGCTCTGCAGGAGAAAAAGACCTGGTGATCTTCTCCCATAAATATTACAGCCTAAAAAACCCAATGGGGCAATTATTTTCTGTCACATAGGGTTGCTATCAGTTGAAAATAGACTAGACGGTGCCTAATAACAACAGGAAACCTTCTACCTGGTGAAAATCAAAGGAAAATTTTGATTATCTAAGAGTGAAGTCAGGACATGGAATGTGTCTTTTACTACAGTATTAGGAGCTCTGGTGGCATAGTGCCTAAGGCACTTGACTGCTAACCAGAAGGTTGGTGGTTAAAATCCACCAGCCACTCCTCGGAACGAAAGTTGGGCAATCTACTTCTATAGTGATACCACCTTGGAAACCCAAGGAGGGGTCGCTATGAGTCGGGTCCCAGTCAATGGCATGTAACAACAACAACAGGTTGCCATTAACATTAAAACTAGTTGCTGCTGAGTTGGCTCTGACTCATGGTGACCTGGTGAGAGTACAATGGCACTCTACAGGGTTTTCAATGGCTGATCTTTTGCAAGATCTCTTGGCTTTTCTGCTGAGCCTTCTTTGGGTGGACTCAAACCTCCAAACTTTCAGTTAGTGGCCAAGACTGTTAGCTGTTTTCACCACCCAAAGATCTTATTAATAATCCAAACCAAACCAAACTCACTGTCATTGAGTCA
Source organism: Orycteropus afer afer (assembly GCF_000298275.1). NCBI lineage: Eukaryota > Metazoa > Chordata > Mammalia > Tubulidentata > Orycteropodidae > Orycteropus > Orycteropus afer. Next base: position 8,433,217 of record NW_006921613.1, read on the forward strand.
ATTCTGACTCATAGCAACCCCCTTTGGGCTTCCGAGGCAGTAAATCTTTATAGCAGTAGATTACCCAGTTTTCCTTCCACAGAGTGGCTGGTGGATTTGAACCTCAGTCAAATACTTTAGGCACTATGCTACCACAGTGCTGTATGTTTTACAAATCTTCAGCCCCTGCTGACCCATACAATAACCATGGGAGACAGGATTTATTTTATAATGAGAAATTGAGGTCTAAAAAATATGCAGGGTAGGATCCTGGCTTTATGGGGCCTGAAGGATACACAAATTTCGGGATTCCCTTTAAGAAAAAAAAATTAAGTATGGATCTTGAAACAAGTCCTTATAAATGTGGGATCTGGAAGCTTGAGTTCTTTAGCTTTAGCTCCACAGTAAATCAATAAGGTCACATTGCTGCTTAGGGACAGAGGCAGGACTGGAACCTATGACTTTGAACTTCATTATGCTCCTTCCATTGTAACACGCTGTCTAGGACCCAGTCCTTGCTCGTGAAGCATTATCAGAATTGTGCACACTGAATGACCGGATGATGCCCTGAGATGTTATCTACTGAGTCCTCTGAAGGTTGCACTGCCTAGAATGAGAGTGCTCTGTGTGACAGGAGGGATCAACGGGACCAGGAGAGCTGGGAAAGGGTCATGGAGGAAAGAAATATTTAGTAACTCTCTACGAATTAACAGATGTTGGGTGGTCATGTCTGTGTGGGAGCACCTTCCTGTCAGAGAACACAGCATTGCTCAAAAACACGATCACTGAAATGAACAGGACATGGTTGCAGAACTGTGAGATGAGGTGAGATTAGATAATCAGTGGGGCAGATGAACCATGGAGGATGCTTCAGAGGCCTCTTATGGGAGCCCTGTCTGTCCAGTTCCTCTTTACATCCATTGTTTAAAATCGAGGTAAAAGGCACATAACATAAAATGAACCATTTTAAGGTGAACAATTCAGTGGCATTTAGGACATTCATAATGTTGTGCAACCACCACCTTTATTTAGGTTCAAAATATTTTCATCCCAGAAGGAAAGCCTGTAACTGGTAAGCAGTTGCTCCCCATTCCTTCCTCCACCCCCAGCCCCTGGTAACCACCAATCTGTTTTTAACTATGGATTTACCTATCCTGGACATGTCATATAAATGGAATCATACAATATGTGGCCTTTTGTGTCTGGCTTCGATCACTTAGCATAATGTTTTCGAGGCTTATCCATGCTTATCCATGCTTATCCAAGAAGCATGTATTGGTGCTTCTTTCTTTCTTTTTTTTTAAATAAAACAAAACAAAAACCTCCATTCCATTCTGTGACTGGATAATTGGTAGAATTCCTATCTTCCATACAGGAGACCTGGGTTGGCTTTCTGGCCATTGCACATCATGCGTAGCTACCACTTGTCTGTCAGCAGAGGCCTGCCTATTGCTGTGATGCTGTACAGGTTTCAGTGGAGCTTTCAGTCTAACACAGACTAGGAAGATCTACTTCTGAAAATCCAGCAATGAAAACCCTATGGATCACAATGGTCTGATATGCAGCCAATCACAAGGTGGTGTAGGACCAGGCAGCCTTCCATCCTACTGTGCATGGGTTTCCCGTGAGTCAGGGGCTGACTCAGAGACAATTAACAACAACAACAATGTCAACAATATTCTATTATCTAGTTTTTCTTTTCTTTCTTAATTGTGGGCTCAGGGGTAGCCTGGATGCTAGCCCTCTCTTCTTTCTCTCCATCACCACTGGGAAGCTAAGGAAACTTTGAGCCCATTCCCATTTGGGTGCCTAAAAGCTCAGTGCTTCATAAAATAAAAGATAGTTTTTACAAGAAACTGGCTGAGACAAGCAACCTGCTCTTCTAGCACCTATAGTCTCCTCTTTCTCTTATTACTGGGCGGGGAAGATGTAGGGAGTAAGCATTGGAGACAAATGTGAACACGACTCAGAATAGCACAGCCCTAATTACTGTAACAATTTTCATTTTGCACACTCTTTTCTGGTCTTTTCATATGTGCAACCTACTGATGAACTGGGTTAGAATACCAGAAACGTGGCAATGAATATGTCTGATTTTTATGGATTTGTGTCACTTGTCTGGGAGGATCACTGGAGGTGGAGCTCCTCACAAAAATGGCTCCTGGTGCCAATTGTGTGCATGCTCTGCCCCCAGGTGGTACACTGGCAGAGCCCCCACATGCATGCCTACTTCCCAGCCCTCACTTCTTGGCCATCCTTGCTGGGAGACATGCTGGCCGATGCCATCAACTGCTTGGGATTCACCTGGGTGAGTAGCAAAAGCCATAACCAGTGGCAGCAGGGGACACAGCAGGAAGTAGTATCTGGGGACAGACATGTTTTGTCCTACTCTATGAACAGGGCCCCAAGTTAAATATTAATAATGGTTACATTCATGACCTTATACTTTATATAAATTATCTCATTTAATTTCTTTAACACTTATAGCATCAGGAGTATTGGCCTCATTTTTCAGATGAGGTGATTGAGGCTTAAGCATCTTATCTCTCCAAGATCATACTGCTGCTAAACAGAGAGATGATATTCGAACTGACATCTCTCTTTTGCCAAAAGTTAGGTCCCTAACCAGTGCACTTCTGTGCCTGGTGGGTCCCAACTACTTCCATACTCTTGTCTTTGAGAGACTAGGGACATGCTCTCAGCCTTCCCTTAATAACTTCATAAGTACCCATCAGCTTGAAATTGTGCCAATTGCCTCATAGAACATCTTTGTATTTTAAGCCTCAACTATCATCAGTGTCTGTGAGTGTGTAAGGGGGGAGGTTATTATCATTTCCAGGAAGGAGTGCTTTCTATTTTAGTCCTAAAACTCCCCCTCCCAGGCTTTAGAATGCTTCTCAGCTACATATTTTAGGGACTGGGGAGCCAAATCCAAACCAATCATTTCTAGAGTCTTGGAGTCATAAAGGAATCTATCCCAGTGAAGGCTGCATGAATCCTAAGCTTCAAAATCTTTTCCTTTTTGGTTTGGCAGAGGATGAGGTAGAGGTGGGGCACAAAGCCTGACCTTGACCCTTTTTTCCTAGGAGATGATAGGCTCCCACTGATATCATCACAGCCAAGAAGGTCCAGGGCAGAAATGGATGTGTTTCTGGGTAAGGGGGGTATCCTAATGACCTTCCTTTCCCTCTTTCAGGCTTCCAGTCCTGTGTGCACGGAGCTGGAGATGAATGTCATGGACTGGCTGGCAAAAATGCTGGGACTCCCAGAGCACTTCCTGCACCACCACCCCAGCAGCCAGGGAGGAGGTGTCTTGCAGGTGCCTTCAATAGGAAAATTCTACTGAGTTATGCCAAAAGGTTTAAGTAGCCAAAGGCTTGCTTGGGCAATTCTTTTGTTTCCGTGAGGTTTCTACCATGTTCCTCACACCGTTACTGTCACCGTCACCACCATCATCATCATTTCCATCAGCACTACCATGATTGACACCATCATCACCAACACCACCAGCACTACCATGATTGACACCACTGTCATCAACACCACCATCTCCATAGCTATGACCTCTGCCACTGCCACCACTCCCACCATTGCTGCCAATACCACCCTGACCTCTGCTGCCTTTACCCTGCTGTCACCACCACTGTCTCTTCCTTTCTCTTTTTTTTTTTTTAGTCTCTATAAAATAGGGGTAGTAATAGCAATGTTTTTCTGAAAGAGTGGATGTGAAGATTAAATGACCTGCTCTATTAAATGACAGCAGCCTTATTTTCTGGACCCACTCACTAGCTGATTCTCACACCAGCCTCATAGCAAGATAAAAGTTTGAATCTCAAAAAAACACAAATTACTGCCTGTTGTGGACATTCAGGGTCTAACCCTTGTTGGAATAACCTATGCTCCCACCTCAAGAGGCAGTTAAAGAAATTCTCTTCATCTTATGGATGGAAAATGTCATTGCCAAGGGCAGTAGTAGCTCAAGGTCACAAGTGTTAACAGCAACAAAAACAGAGCCAGACTCTCATCAAAATCCATCTTCATACCTTGGAAATTGAGAGGTACATCTTTTAAAATAGTTTTTTCATCGGGAGAAAATTTATATCTGTCAGAGAAGTCATTCTTCTTTTTGGTCTCTGTGACATCTCTATTAAGAATGTTGATATTAGATAAACACTTGTTTTCATTACTTCCCTGGAAAATTACATACAGGTGTCCCAGGACGTAGGGTACTGTGAATGTGGAAGGCAGACTAAGTATACCTGTTGAGGAGAAAGGATGCCCCTTAGGCAGGAGCTGTGTATGTTTTACTAACTGGAGGTTCAAACCCACCAACCACTCCTCGGAAGGAAGGCTGGGCAATCTACTTCTGTAGTGATACTGCCTCGGAAACCCAAGGAGGGGTCGCTATGAGTCAGGGCCGACTCGACGGCACACAACTACAACAACAACAACAACATTACACACACACACATACACTTCCCTATGAAACACCAGGGAGAATTTGGTAAGAGAAAACAGAGAGAGAGGGTGCCATTGGTGATCTTGTTTCCATTACAGAGCACAGTCAGTGAATCAACCTTGATAGCTTTGCTGGCAGCAAGGAAGAACAAAATCCTGGAAATGAAAAAGTCTGAGTCTGATGCTGATGAGTCCACTCTGAATGCCCAACTCATTGCCTATGCCTCTGACCAGGTGAGTGCCCAATGCAGGACAAACCTCAGGTCATCGCTTGATTGAGCCCCTGGCTTCTGGAGTCTTCAGTTCTTGAGCAGTTTTCTCCTAGACATGATTGTGCTGAGGTTCAGGATAGTTCAGATCTTGGAGGTTGTCTCCAGGACCTATAAAACAAACAAACAGAAACATCCTAAATTTTGTTGAGTGGATTACAATTTTTTTTTTAATTTTGTTTTGATTTGGGTGAAGATTTACAGAGTAAATTCACTTTTCATACAGCAGTTCACATATACTTTGTCTCATGTCATTGACCAAAATTTACAATACAACAGCTCCCCTCCCACTTCCTCCCCATAGTTACCTCTTCCCAGTGTCCATCCCTCCATACTCTTCTGCGCCCTGAGCTGTCTCCCTGTGCATAAGCAGCCCTTCCTTCTCCCATGATTGTTCTCTCCAGGGTGTGTGTCTACTTGAGGTAAATGTTTAACTCACTTGCCTGTGCTTTGTTTGGCTGGAAACCACAGGTGTGGGTTCAATTCCAGACCTGAAGGGCAGCTAGGGGCCATAGTCTCAGTGGTTTCACCAGGCTCTATTGGACTAGCAAACCTGGTCCCCACCTTCTTTTTTTTTTTTGCCGAGTGGATTACAATTTATGTTCACCCCATGTATGTCAGAGTAAAACTACTCCATAGGGTTTTGAATGGCGGGTTTTGGGGAAGTATATCACCAAACCTTTCTTCCAAGACACCCCTGGGTGGACTTGAACCTCCAACCTTTTTGTTAATGGTTGAGCGTGCAACCATTTTGCACTACCCAGGGGCTCCTCTAGGAACTACAGGGTAAGGCAATGTTGAAACGTTTGTATTTAGTTCCCTTAGTGCTACCTGTCAGCACTTTCTGGGGAGTGCTCGCCTCAGGACAATTCTTTGCTAATAGGTCTCTATGGTCTTTCTAGGCCCACTCCTCAGTGGAAAAGGCTGGTTTGATATCTCTTGTGAAGATGAGATTTTTGCCTGTGGATAACAACTTCTCCCTCCGAGGTGACACTCTTCAGAAAGCTATTGAGGAGGACAAAGAGCGGGGCTTGGTGCCTGTCTTTGTAAGTCAGGATGTATTTGTAAGCTTAGAACAACAGAACTTGGAGGGAAGGAAGGGATTTTGGCAGAATTCAGCAACATGCTGCAAACAAAACCAAGAAGGTCCTCAAATACAATGTATTACAAATTTGAGCTGTATTATTAACCTAGATTATGATTAAGCTATATCATTTAGATATATTATAAGGTGTGTTGTGAAATACATTTTGTGGGACATAACAAGTAGAGAGGAAGAAAGAGAGAGAGAAATAGAATAGAAAATATCAGAGTACATTCATCTAGTTAGGATATGCATACTTTTGTGAAACTTTTATTTCATATACAAATGTATTTCAAATACTCATTTTATTTCAAATACAATATATGAACTAGATTGCAGTATAGCATATATCTCTTACTGTGGGTCGTGGTAAAAAAATAGTGTAAACTATGCACTGCTCCAGTGGCATGGGTGCAGCAGGTAATGTCTGTGTTTAGATCATTTTTTTTCAGGTCACTTACCTTCCCCTGTTAAAGTGCCTTTATTCTTCCCCAGGTGTGTGCAACACTAGGGACCACTGGGGTCTGTGCGTTTGACTGCCTGTCAGAGCTGGGCCCCATCTGTAAGTATATGCCCTGTCTGCTTAGGAAGACAAGTAATATATGTCTTTAGAGCAAGAACCTGAAACCAGCTTGGTGGGATTATTGTAGTCCCTCTTTGGTCAATGTGGAGAGCACAGGAAGAGCCACTGAAGACCACAAGGGCTTTCTCCCAGCCAGTCCAGGCCACTGCTTTTCCCATTGGTCTAACCAATGGTTTGAACTGCACTGCTCTATCTTGGATCTCATCTAGGAGGCAACAGAGGGAGAGACTCCCACCCTTCACCCCACCCCTACCCACACCCTGTGTTCTCACCATCTCACTTGTATGTCAAATGTCACTTCAAGCAGGTTATAACCAAAACACAGAGTGAATGAGACCACAAGAAATATCATCTACTCTAGGGTGAGAAAAGGAAAAGAGAAGTGTTGGAGAAATCATGATGGGAGATAACGGTGGAGAAGGGACCCAAATTGGATTGTTTAAAATCCCTAAACAAGATGCCCACTAAAAAGGGAGACATTTCCTCTCTGACTTTATACTAGATGCACTAATACTGCTCTCTGGGCCAATGGGAAGCTGGTTTCTGTAGCAGTAAGTTCTAGTCTGAGGCCAAAAGGATGTTGACTTCCTGCCTGGTGACAGGAAAAAGCCAGGGAGAAGCTTGATAGGCTTTCTAGAGAGGAAGTGGAGGCGGCTCATTCAGCTCACTTCCTCACGTGTCTCATCCTTCTCTTTGCAGTACACCATCCAGCTTGGTCAGGTCAGAGAAGGCTTTTGCTCAGTTGGTTGTACCACATACTCCTTAGCCATATGACCCTTGTCTCCTCAGGTGCCAGGGAGGGGCTCTGGCTCCATATCGATGCTGCCTATGCAGGCACTGCCTTCTTGTGCCCTGAGTTCCAGGGATTTCTGAAAGGCATCGAGTATGCAGATTCCTTCACCTTTAATCCTTCCAAGTGGATGATGGTGCATTTTGACTGTACTGGGTTCTGGTGAGTGTGGCAGTCAAGCTCTGAGTATGCGGGGAAACCTTACTTCCTCTGGAGAGGCCTCAGCGATTAATGCCCCTTTGTAATCCTGCAGGGTCAAGGACAAGTACAAGCTGCAGCAAACTTTCAGCGTGAACCCCATCTACCTCAGGCATGCCAACTCAGGTGCAGCCACTGACTTCATGGTGAGTGGCCAGAGAATGGACAGTTGGGCAAGCTTCTGAGAGGGTCCTCAGGTCTGAGACTGGCTGTATAGGCCCACCAATGGTCTCTGCATGTCAGCTTCTGTTGGAACAATGCATGCTATGAGCCCATCCCATAATATTGCTATCATATACCATTGGTTTCAAGTTGTGCCCAAGCATGTAGAATGAAGGCCTGCAAACAGTTAAAAACTTCAGGAAATTTGAGTTAGAATGGATTTGGCACTCCGAGTTTCCTGAATATCTGTTGAGAGCTCTAGTGGCGTAGTGCCTAAGGCATTTAACTGCTAACCAGAGGGCTGGCAGTTCAAACCCACCAGCCACTCCTCAGAAGGAAGGTTGGACAATCTACCATAGTGATCCTGCCTCAGAAACCCAAAGAGAGGTTGCTATGAGTCCGATCTGACTCAATGGCAGTGAGTTAGTTAGTTAGTAGAATATTGGTTGCATTTTAATTCCCAGTTCAAGTCTCTCTACCCTAGTGGACGACTTTCCTTCTGCTTCCATCTTGACTAATTTTTTTGCTTAGTCCCCACAGGCAGGGGTGCAGAATTTCCTTGGGTGAGGGAAGTAGCCTCATAGTTAAATCACATTCCTTTCTTGCTCCTTATAGAGGCACTGTGGGATGCTCTGTGGCAGGGATGGGGCACAGGTACTGTTTCTGCGGTTCTGGGTGCCTCCAAACTTTTCTGGGCTTCCTAACTAACTGCACCTAAACTCTCTTGAACCTGTCCACATTCCTAACCTGTATTATCTCCTAGGGAAACACATTTTCCAGATTAACTCAGTTTGAAGAAGAATCCTTCTTTTAACTGTAGAGAAAACAGGAACAAACAAATATGTCTCATAGAACACGGCCAACAAGAAGCAGCCGAGTAGAGTGGAGAGAGCTTGGTTTGGAATTCCATACCAGCAGTGGGCCTTTAGGAGCTCTGGTAGCATAGTGCCTAAGGCACTTGACTGCTAACCAGAAGGCTGGCAGTTCAAACCCACCAGCCACTCCTTGGAAGGAAGGTTGGGCAATCTACTTCCGTAGTGATACTGCCTTTGCAACCCAAGGAGTGGTTGCTAAGTGTCGGGGCCGACTCGACGGCACATAACAACAACAACAACAACAATATTCCTAAAGGAGCTCTGGAGGCATAGTGCCTAAGGCATTTGCCTGCTAACCAGAAGATTGGTGGTTCAAATCTATCAGCCACCCCGTGGAGGAAGACCAGGCAATCTACTTCCATAAAGATTTAGCACCTCGGAAACCCAAAAGGGGTCACTATGAGTCAGAATCGACTCAATGGCAATGAGCTTTTTTCTTTTCTTTTCTTTTTTTGGTTTGATTTAATATTCCTAAAAGCTCTTCTATCGTACTGAGGAGATTTGTTACAGCAAAGCAGTTAAACACGTAGGCACTAAAGGTAACTTGGGTATGGATGCTGGCTCCTCCATTTACTAATTTGTGTGGCCTTGGATGAGTTACTTAAACACTGTGTCTGTAAAATGGGGATCTGTAAAATGGGGATAATAATAATAATAATAATAATAATTATACCAGCTCCTTAGGCTTGCTGAAAGGATGCAATGAATTGATGCAGTGAAGTACAGTGAGGACTGGCACCAGTGAGAGTCATTCTTTGTAAAGAAGTGGTTTTGTCTTATCTCCTTGGACAACTGAAGGGTCTTGCTCTTTTAGTCCTAAGACAATGCCCATATAATAATAGCTCCATCACTTCTTGATTAATAGGCTATTCTTCCTTAGACCAGTTCAAGCTCCCTTGAGATTTCTGAAGCTTTTTGATTGGAAACACAGGCAGTAAGCTTGCAGTGGTGGGGGAGACCTTCTCCAGGTGGATAAAGATAGAAGAATAATTATTTTTTCATTGCCCTGGCCCTTTCTTTTTCTTTTTTTAAATTTTTATTGTGGTTTGGGTGAAAGTTTACAGAGCTAATTCACTTTCCATATAGCAGCTCACATACACTTTGTCTTATGACATTGACTGCAATTTCCCACAATGCAACAGCTCCCCTCCCACTTCCTCCCCATAGTTACCCTTTCCCTGTATCCTTCCCTCCCATGTACTCCTGCCCCCTGAAATGTCTCCCTGTGCACACAGGTTGATCTCTGTTCTCCCATGATTGATCTCTCCAAGGAGTGTATCTACCTAGTGTAAATGTTCACCTCATATGCCTGTCTTTTGTTTAGCTGGAAGCCGTAGGTGTGGGTTTACTTCCAGACCTGAAGGACAGCTAGGGGCCATAGTCACGGTGGTTCCATCAGGCTCTAATAGACCAGCAAACCTGATCCTTTTTTTTTTTTTTAATGATTTTGAGTTTTGTTCCACATTGTTCTCACATTCTATCCAGGATCTCCTACATAGATCCCCCTCCAGTGGTAGCCGGGCACCATCTAGTTTTTCTGGTCTCATAGTTGTATAGGCTTAGGATAGCATGGTGTACCAGTCACTTGAACTAATTGTTTCCAGGCATCTTTGGTTTTCTTCATTCTTCTTTGCTCTGGACAAGAAAAGACCCATCATTTCATCTAGGTGGCTGCTTGCAAGCTTTTAAGATCCCAGTCACTACTCGTCAAAGTAGGAAGTGGAACAATATCTTTGTGTAGTATATTATGCCAATTGAGCTTGATGTCCCCTGCAACCATGGTCCCGAGCCTACAGGTCCAACTACTCACTCCCTCTGGCTAGCTGGCTGTGGTGCCCTAGCCCTTTCTGATGAGTTTTTTTTTTTTTTTTTTTTTTTAATTAAGAACCAAGAACTCCACAACAGCCCAATAATCAGATATCTTTGAAGCCAACCCTATTTTTTTCCCCCCATGAGTGTTAAATGTTCCCATTCTCCTATAAATGTATTTTGGTCATCATAACTTAAGAGCATTTTCTCATTTACCCATTTTGAATTTCATATTACCCTTTTTATTCATTTATGATAGTACCTCAAGGAGCTCTGCTGGTGTAGTGCTTAAGGCATGTGACTGCTAACCAAAAGACTGATGGTTCAAACCCATCAGCACTCCTCGGAAGGAAGGGTGGGCAATCTACTTCCGTAGTGATACTGCCTCAGAAACCCAAGGAGGGCTCGCTATGGGTTGGATCCAACTCCACGGCAATGGGTTTGGTTTTGGTTTTATAGTACCTCAAGATCCTCCCATAGTTTGTTCCCACCAGTTTGGAGATTTTACAATACTCTCTCTATTCCAGATGACTTATAAAAAATTAAATTCAACTAATTCTACCACTGGTTCTGGGGACCTTACTTTTTTTAACTTCTATATCCAGAAGGTGCTGCTTTCTGCTTATTCTCCCCTCTCCTCTAATCCCGTGGGTTTAATTTTCAAGTCCATGAAGAAGCTCCTAGAAAAACTGAAGATGCTATCTTTGTCATGATTCTGGGTGTCTCTCTTGCTGCTCTGACCCATGCCCTAGGCTCTTTTTAACCCAAGTGGCTGCAGCTTTAAATAGAAGCTCAGCTCTGCTCAGGATGCATCAGAAATAGGGTACATCCTGGGAGAGAAGATTTAGGTACTTAATCCCTGGGGACCTGGAGTCACCAGAAATCAGGGCTGGATTCTCTGACAGTAGAGAAGCTCTCTATACTTGCAGTCCCAAAGGTACTGTGGAAGAGAGCTTTTGTAGATGGGCATCGTCTTATGTTTGGCAGATAACAACACCTGCCAAACCTTGCTAATTGTTGAAATGACACAGAGGAGGCCTGAGAATAATTCAAGTTAAAGAAAAGCCATGTCAGCCTTCATGAGTCCAAATTTCCTGTTCCAGTGGAAAATGTTGGCTGGAACTGCCCTCTAGATCAACATGGATCAGTTTTGGACTAGTAACAGAGAGGAACAATGAAGGATAAGGAAAGATTGTGAAGAAATCAAAATTAAAAGGGTGTTTTATCTCTGTTAGTTTGCTGGTGAAATAAAGTAGCCAGTTAGCCATAACCATCTGGAAGCCAGAATGTTCCCATAGAAGGCCCCTGTTTTAGAAGTTGGAATCAACTGGAATGGCAATGGGTTTTTCGGTTTATCCATTCATTACTCCTCCTAGAGTGTCCGTCCAGTCAACATTTTTCCCAGTAAACAGGATTCTGTTCTGTTTTCAGGTGTTGGTGCCCTCTGCTGGCAAACAAACGTCCCCAAGCTGGTCCTCAAAACTACAGAGCTTTCCTTGGAAACCAAAGGCTTAGTACTTTTATGCAGGAGAAACATTGTTAGTCTACTAGGGGCCAATGTCCTAACTGTGCCTAGGTCAGGAAAACCAGAGGTGAAGGATGGAGGTGAGGAAACTGTGAGGATTTGGCAATTCTTTTTTTTTTTTTTTTAATTTTTATTTTGATTTGGGTTAAAGTTTACAGAGCAAATCACTTTCCATACAGCAGCTCACATATACTTTGACTCATGACATTGACTGCAATTTCCCACAATGCAACAGCTCTCCTCCCACTTCCTCCCCAAAGTAACCTCTTCCCTGTGTCCTTTCCTCCCGTATACTCCTGCCCGCCCCCCACCCCAGCTGTCTCCCTGTGCATACATGGCCCTTGCATGGTTGATCTCTCCAAGGAGTGTATCTAGTTAATGTAAATGTTCAGCTCATATGCCTGTCTTTTGTTTGGCTGAAAGCCACAGGAGTGGGTTCAATTCCAGACTTGAGGGGCAGCTAGGGGCCATAGTCTCAGTGGTTCCATCAGGCTCTAATAGACCAGCAAACCTGGTCCCTTTTTCTTTTTTTAATTAATGATTTTGAGTTTTGTTCCACATTGTTCTCCCATTCTATCCAGGATCTCTGACATAAATCCCCCTCTGAGTTATTGACAGTGGTAGCTGGGTACCATCTAGTTATGGTCTCACAGTCATATAGGCTTAGGATCACATGGTATACCAGTCACTTGGACTAATTGTTTCCATGCATCTTTGGTTTTCTTCATTCTTCTTTGCTCTGGATAAGGAAAGACCCATCATTGCATCTAGATGTCCACTTGCAAGCTTTTAAGATCCCAGTTGTTACTCAAAGATTTGGCAATTCTTTGGACAGGCAGAAAAATATAATGGGGCAAATACTTGTTTGCAGTCAACAGAAACTATGGCAGAAGCTTTTTTATTTTATTTTATTTTGATATGGGTGAAGATTTACAGAGCAAATTCACTTTCCATACAGCAGTTCACATATACTTTGTT
>NW_006921613.1:8447586-8475448 GCF_000298275.1 Orycteropus afer afer
GATGGTATCTCATTGTTGTTTTGATTTGCATCTCTCTAATAGCTAATGATCGTGAGCATTTCTTCATATGTTTGTTGGCCGCTTGAATATCCTCTGGCAGAAGCTTTTTGACATTTGAAGGAGAGATCATCAGAAACCACATTACTCATCAGAATAACTGCAAATATTTTCCAAGCCCTTTGCTCTATTTTCAGATCTGGGAAATTGGTTTGAAATATTTCAGATCTATGGTGACTGCAAACTTGAACTTTAAGCTTTGCTACATTAGGTAACTTGGAACAAAGGGTCAGTGTTAGTGACCTAGAGATTCAGATGCTCGTTTGAAATCTGAAAACTGGAGTGATGACTTCTAAGGGCACAAGGATGCCACAAGCAAAGCTTAGGACAAGACATGGGGAATGATGACTATCTTGATTGTCTGGTGGTACAGTGGTTAAAGCATTTGGCTGCTAACCTAAAGGTCAGTGGTCAAACCTACCAGCCACTCCATGAAGAAAGATGGGGCAGCCTGCTTCCACAAAGATTCACAACCTTGAAAATCCAGTGGGGGTCACTATGAGTTGGAGTCAACTCGATGACAGTGAATTTGGTTTGGTTTATCTTGATTCTAGAAGAAATCATTGTTAGTTGCCATTGAGATGGCTCTGATTTGTGGTAACCTTATGTATAACAGAACAAAACACTGCCCAGTCCTGTGCTATCTTCATGATGGTAGCTTTGAGTCCATCGATGTGGCTATTGTGTGGTCCTTACAATCCAGGTGGCTCAACTAACAGTATTATATTGGACAATATTCTTTTGTGAGCCATAGATTTTTCTTTGGTTGATTTTTGGAAATAGATCACCAGGACTTTCTTCCTAGCCTTGAACTTTAAGCTTAGTCTAGACGCTCCATTGAAACCTGCCCACTGTGGGTGACCCAGCTGGTATTTGAAATGCTAGTAGCATAGCTTCCAGCATCATACTAACATGTAAGCAACCATAGTATGACAGACTGACAGATATATTACTGTGATTTATAGCTCACAGTTTTATCATGTGAATAGCCAATACTTACTGACACCTTACTCTGAAGCTCTTCACATCTGTTATCCTCACACCTCTTCCCTGGGGGTGCTGTTTGCTGTCTGGGGTCGTGGATGAGCCTCTGAGTCTCCACTGCCCAAGATCACACCACTAGTAAGTGAGCTGCAGGAGAATCTCAAATCTGTGGGATCCATCATCTGAGCTCTTAACTAATTGACATTTTGAGAGCATATGAAAAATAGAACTCTAGGTTTCTGCTATTTATGCAATGTAGGTTCTTCTAGAAAAAAAATTATAGGCTCTAATTGAATTTCAGGGCTGGAATAAAATGTTTAAAGCAGTATTTAAAGCAAAATGCTCTTCCTTTGGTTCAGGGTCATAGATAGACTTGGTTCCCACCAGGCCTGTTCTTTGACAAGGCTCTATTGGCCACCTGCTTCAGTGATTCCAACCTCAAACCAAACTCACTGCTGTCGAGTTGGAGTTAGGTCACACAAATTACCTGTGGGTTATTTGTCTTAGGTTCCTCCTAGCAACAGCTTTGGGAGTCATGGAGATACATTGTCCATCCCTGGAGGACTAGGCAGGCAACAGACTATGCCCAGGAGCTCATGAAGGAGTGGGGCACCTTGTCTCTAACTGTGGGCATTGTGTTCCTTTGTTTCCAGCACTGGCAGATTCCCCTGAGCCGGCGGTTTCGCTCTATTAAACTCTGGTTCGTGATTCGATCCTTTGGGGTGAAGAATCTTCAGGCACACGTCAGACATGTATGTAGCTCTCAGGCTGTGGGGCTGCGCCTACGTGTAGCTCTATTTTCTAATGGGGAGGAAGGCTGGTCTCTGCTTTGCAGACCTGCCCAAGGGACCATGGCATCTGGCTCAGGTGTCTGGGCCTGCTCTTGGGCTCCTGGGGCTTGATTACTGAGGTGGCCATCTCTTTGTTAGCTTGAGGAACATTGAGCAGGATGTGACACTAAGGGCTGTCTGGTGTCTGTCCTCCCTGAGTACCTCATCATTTCTTCTGCTGCCATTGAGCACTGGGGATTGATGGCCCGAGAGCCTGATTTGCAGAGAGGGAGAAAGAGAAAGAAAATGAATTAGAAGGTAGTGCTTATAGCTAGGCTACAATCACATCTTTTCAAGAATTATCCTGATTGTCATGGCTTTCTGAAAAGTCACTATTACAGCCATAGGGGTCCCTAGGCGGTGCAAACGGTTAATGCACTCATCTGCTAACAAAAAGGTTGGAGGCTTGCACCCACCCACAGGTACCTTGGAAGAAATGTCTGGTGATCTACTTCAGAAAATCAGACCTGAAAACCCTACGGAGCACAGTTCTACTCTGACACATACAGAGTCAACATGAGTTGGAATCAACTTGACAGCAACTGTTTCTTCTTAATATTATTTATTTAAATTATAGCCACGCCTGAAACAGGGATCTCCTTTTCCCAGACAGATAGATCCACCAAACCTGGAACAAACATTCCGGCATTGTGTCAACAAGTATTTACTGAAGGCCTGTTTGGTCCAATTAATTTTAGTTCAACTCAAGAAAAATGACAAAATGATTATGCTAGGAAAGGGATACAGCGGCAAAGGAGATAGGCACAGTCCTGTCTTTTCGTTCTTCTTGGGAAGGGTGCGAGGTAATTCAAGAACATCAACCAGCAGTACTTTCCTCCCATTTTTACATGAGCCTATGAAAGACCAAGCTACTGACAAAAGCAGCAATGAACAACCTCATCAGGCAAAACATGCAGGCACTGTCTCTTACAACTGTGCCTGGATTTCCCCTTCTACCTTTCCCTCTGGGGAATTCCTGCTTCACTTAACAAACATATAACAAAATGAAATGTTGAAGCAATAACCATGACCAGCTTTACTGTTGGTGATTTCACATTTATAATTAGACATCAAAGGGTTCAATGAGTGTTTACCCTTGGATGGGCTGTCACCCAGCATATTGAGAGACTTGAGATACTTTGTACCTCTCTAGATCCTCAGACTTGAGAGCTTCAGGTTTAGTTCAAGACCTCAGGGTAGTGGGAGGTAAATGAGGCAGCGGAGGTTACACATCATCAAGAACATTCTTTCACTTACAACTCGGGACTGGACATTCACTGGCTAATCTTCCCGAACACTGCCTCCTGTGAGTCACACCATGATGCCTCCTGTGAGTCACACCATGAATTCCCATCAGCTTCCCACTGTCCACTGCATTAGGGTCTCACTCCTGGGCCTGGCTTTAATGGGCCTGATTATCAGCTTCTACCTTAACTTCATGGAGCCCTGGTGGCTCAACAGTTATGTGCTTGGCTGCCAACCGAAAGGTTCATGGTGTAAACCCACCCAGCAGCTCTGCGGGAGTAAGACCAGGTGATCTTCTCCCATAAAAACCACATCTTAGAAAACCTTATGGGGCAGTTCTACTCTGTCACATGTGGTCACTATGAATAGAAAATCAACTTGATAGCACCTAACAACAACAACAACTTAGCTTCAGTCTGGTCCAGTCAGTGCAGGCTTCTCACTGACTGGCCCATTCAAACCCCACACTCCAACCACCTCTGCACAAGACTTACGTGGTTTCCTTCCTAGAATGCCCTTTGCTTCTCCAAATGTTCATGGATAAGTTCTACTTTTTCCAGAAGCTTCCCTGCCTATTCCATCTGTCCTGGTCTCTGCGTCCTTGGCATTCCTAGTATCACCTACTTAAATATATTTATAAAACAGCTCAGGTGGCTACTTTACCCAAGATGCCACAACAGTATGGGGTGGATTTAAAACTAAGTTATTTCATGAAAGTTATTTTTCTTTCAACTCAATTGTAATCATCATCATTATTATTCGCATAGTGCTTTAAATTAAAAAAAACCCACCAAATTATAATATTTTATTAGATACTTACCACCATGCTTGGGTTGGTCACCATGATCAGCCCCATTTTCCAGGCAAAGTTTAGAGATGGTAATTATCTAGTTCAAGAGTTGAAAGTCTGGGACTTTACCTCTAGCTTCCTAATTCCAAATTCTTTTCCCACAGTCCTTGACTGCCTTCTATTACACTGTGCTCTTGAAGGTTATATAAGACTAAATTTTGTATTTCTCTGTTATAGAGTTGTGCTTTAGAACACAGGCTCTGGGTTGGATTTTCAGTTCTCCCTACTCCCCCCTACCCTTGCTATTTGGTGACCTTGGGCAGGTTACTTAACGTTTCTGTGCTTGGATTCCTAATCTGTAAAGTCGAAAAATGATAGTACTTCTTTCCAAAGCTTATGGGGACATTAAATGAGATAATATATATATAAAGTCCTTAGCATAAGGTCTAACACTCAGTTAAGCACTTAATGAATGCTTCTTTTTCTTTGCCTTCAACTCTGTCTACACTTCCTCTTCTCCTTCCACATCCTCCACCACCTCCTCCTTCTTCTTGTTATCATTATCATCATCTCCTATCATCTCTAATAGAGATCAAACTTTTTCTAGAAAAGGCCAGATAGTTTTGGCTTTGTGGGGCATATAGTCTCTGCCTTAACTACTCAACTTTGCTGTTGTAGCCTCAAAGCAGTCTAGATGATTTATAAGCACAAAGGCATGACTGTGTTCCAATAAACCTTTATTTACATAACCAGGTGGCAGCCTGGATTTGGTCTGTGGGCTACAGCTTGCTGACCTCTGACCCAGAATGGTGCAGGGCACTGAGAGCAGCACTGCCTTCATCACCCATGAGGTTGTTTTTGGTGGTGGGGATTCTGCCTGAACTCCATTTCCCTTCTCCCTTGACCTCTGTTTCTGTCTTGTTGCAAATAGTGTGTGTGGAGGAAGGCAGCACAGCATGGTGGGAGGAGAATCTGCTTGGCAACCAGGAGACCCACACTTGCACCTTGTGCGAGTCACTTTCACTCGGCTCCTCTGAGAAAATAGAGAGGTTAAACAAAGATGACTTCTGGATCTTTTTCTTTGCTCAAAAGAGTCAGTTTTATTGTTCTTAGCTAGCCCAATTTTAGGTCTGTACCTGAGACGTCTTAATGGGTCTCATGTGGATTTAAGAAAATTTACTCAGAAAAATATCAAAGTTGACAGAACAGGTGGGTGGAAATGGGCCTGTAGGGATGAAGGTACAGAAGGGAATCATGACAAAATTAGAAAATGAATTACAAAAGGATGAAACAGCCAGAAAACATTTAGAAAGTTACTTTATCAGAGAGGCTCTGGTAAAGTAAAATGAAATATTCTTGGGTCAGTGACTGGAGACCCTTTAAAGGTACCATGCAGTGGAGAAAGAAAGAAGAGGCTTCTGAATGAAGTTTCTAGCAATGAGTTTAATCATCCTCAGATGTGATTAGCTAAATCCTTTGTCTTCTTTTGAAATGTAGTAAAACAGAAAACAAAGACAGTTGTCCTGATTTGGTTCTGCCTCTTGGCAACCCCACATGTTTCAGGGTAGAACTGTACTCCACAGAGTTTTCAATGGCTGATATTTTAGAAGTATCTGCAGGCCTTTCTTTTAAGGTACCTCTGGGGGGACTTGAACTTCCAATCTATCAATTAGCAGTCAAGCACATTAACTGCTCCACCCAGGGACTCTTTGAAATATAGTTCGCATGAAAACTAGTTGATAGCAATTATTTTATTTTGTTGAAATCCTCCTGGATGCTTGGAGAAATTTTTTAAAAAAGGAAGAAAAGGCAAGTCCTACATGGTTAAGGAATTTGGCTGCTCACCAAAAGCCTAGTAGTTTGAATCCACCAGCTGTTCCATGGAAGAAAGATGAGATGGTCTCCTTCTGTAAAGATTTACAACCTCAGAAACTCAGTAGGGGTCATTGCTATCAGTAGGAATTGGCTCAATGACAATGGTTTGGTTTGATGCTCGTTTAGTGAATCATCTTAGATTTAAAAAAAATGCATAGGAAGCTTCACAAGATGGCATATACTTCAGTGAAAAATTAATATGGTATAAAGGCTTTTCCATGGTGTATGTGAGATGATATGTAAATATATGGTTTCTGTGCAATGTCAGGATAAAGAAGATGTAATGGCATTTGAACTACACAATGTGAAAAGGTTTGAGAGACAAGGGAAATATGAAGGCTTAGAATGGAGTCAAGGCTGTCAATAGCCCATGTGGCACCTTTGTATGCACTGGAAACAGATGTCTCTTCCTCTGGACAGATGCAGCCCATAATGAACACCTGGCTAGGAACACAGAGCACAGCCTGGGTTTTGGCCCTTGCTTGTCCCCTTGACCAGTCAAAAAGCTGTGAAGCTATTTCAAGTCAGATTGCCTGGATTGCAAAGCACATACATTCCAATTTTGGGGTGAGCCAAAAGAGGGCCCTGAGAAATAGGTTCATAAGGTGGATCTGATGTGACAAGAAATAGGGAGCCACTGGGTTTTCCATTTTGGAATAGGAGCTAAATCAAATGGAGAAGAACAGGTAGAACACACTTAGGTCTCTATGGTTCATTGGAGCCACTGGTTTAAACCCATTGAGTAATGTGAAAGTTGATACATAGTTTGCCCCTTGTCTGATTATTAATCTTGATTCTCTCTCGATTTACAATTCTAGGGTACTGAAATGGCTAAATATTTTGAATCTCTAGTCAGAAATGACCCTTTCTTTGAAATTCCTGCCAAGAGGCACCTTGGCCTGGTGGTTTTTCGTCTAAAGGTATTGCTATCTTCCATGAGCTCCTGTGAATGATGTTGCAGAGTTGGTGGTTGCTGGGCAACAGGGGTTGCTTACGGGACAGGTGACACAAACTTCACTTCTTTTTTCCCTTCAAACAGGGTCCTAATTGTCTCACAGAAAGTGTGTTAAAGGAAATTGCTAGATCTGGCCGTCTCTTCCTCATCCCGGCTACCATCCAGGACAAGTTGATCATACGTTTCACTGTGACATCCCAGTTTACCACCAGGGATGACATCTTGAGAGACTGGAATATCATTCGAGATGCTGCTACCCTCATCCTGAGTCAGCACTGTACTACTCAACCTAGCCCTCGGGCTGGGAACCTCATCCCCAAAACCAGAGCCATGACCAATGGAATGCCCCTTCAGTTTGTCAATGGTGCAGGAGATGACCCAACCCAGGCCAGGAAGGTCATCAAGCAGCCTCAACATGTGGGAGCCAGTCCTATGAGAATGGAAGATAGCCACCATCTTGAAACTCTTCTGGACCCACTTGATGACTGCTTTTTAGAAGAGGCCCCAGATGTCACCAAGAACAAGCTGTCCTCTTTCCTGTTCAGTTACTTGTCTGTGCAGAATAAGAAGAAGACAGTGCGTTCCCTCAGCTGCAACAGTGTGTCTATGAGTGCTCAGAACCCACTGCCGTTAGATGGCACCACAAAGAATGGAGGCTCCTCCCGAGTTAGAATTTTTTCTAGGCTTCCAGAAGAGATGATGATGCTGAAGAAAAGTGCCTTCAAAAAATTAATTAAGTTCTACAGCGTTCCCAGCTTTCCTGAATGCAGCCCTCAATGTGGGTTCCAGCTGCCCTGCTGCCCTCTGCAGGCCATAGTTTAAGCCAGGGGTCTTCAGCAAGGATCCATAGATGTGCTTATGGGAGTTTGTGAACCCCTCAAAATTGTATGCCAGATTTGTGTGCTATGTGTGTGTGCATTTTTCTTGGGAGAGAGTTCCTAATTTTTATCAGATTCTCCTAGGGGTTCATAACCTACTACAGGCTACAAATGGAGGGTTTAAGCTAGCATTGTCCAGAAGGTTCCAGCAGGCTGGTCAGAAAAAGAGCTTAAGGTAGTGGTCTGACAGGCAGCTTTTGTGGTTCAGCTTGTGACATGAAATACAATGTACAAATAAATTGTGCTTGTCTCTGAAACAAAACATGTCCTTTTGTGACTTAATCATCCTCTGAAATAACTATTAATTAATCTAAATAGAAGGTGTAGAGTTTCTTAAGGCTGTCCTAAGAAATGACCACAAATTGGGCAACTTATAGGAACAGAAATGTATTATCTCACAGTTCTAGAGGCCAGTAGTCTGAATTCAGAGTGTCAGCAGGGCCATGGTCTCTCCAAAGGCTCTAAAGGAAGAGCCTTTCTTGTCTCCCTGACTTCTGAAAAGGCACTCTTTGGCTTGCAGTTACAGCAAAACTCCATCATCACATAGCTGTCTTCCCTCTGTCTGGATCTCTTCTCCTTTATAAAGATACCATTCAGATTGGATTAAGACCCATTTTACTCTACTATGATCTCTTGTTAGCTGATAACACCTTCAGAGACCCTGTTTCTAAACAAGGTCACCTTCACAGGTACCAAGGATTAGGACTTCAACATATCTTTCTTGGGGACACAATTGAACCCATAACACAGGGCATGTTCTGGAACTTAAATGCATGTACCTTCTGGATTCTGCTTTCCAGGATTCTGAAGATTTGGATTTAACTGTGAAAAATGGGTTTGGATATTGGTATGAAGAAGGCAGGGAGCTTAAGTTCATAAGAATCTATGTTGTGTCAATCACTGTGTTTTACAAATAAGGAAACTGAGGCTCCAGATCACATAGCTTGTAAGTGAGCAAAGCTATGTCCCCCTGTCTTCAAAGCCCATGCTATTTCCACCACATCATACTGTTCACCAAGGAGCTCTGGTTGTAGTGGTTAAGGCATTTGGCTACTAACCCAAAGGTCAGTGGCTTGAACACATAAACTGTTCCATGGGAGAAAGATGGGGCTTCGGTAAGGAATTATAGCCTTAGAAACTCTATGGGGCAGTTCTACTCTGTTCTATAGGGTTGCTATGAGATGGAGTGGACTTGATGGCAGTGGGTGGGTAGATCTAAGATCTGAATATCAGTTAATAGAATATAATCCAGCCCTGAGGAACTGAATTGCATTAACTAAGTACACACAATGTATAACTCAGGATGCTTTTCTCAGTGATTCTCAAAATATCCCCCTTTCCCCAACAGTATCATCACCATCTGGGAATTTGCTAGAAATGCAAATGTGAACTCAAATTTCAGCTCTGGAGAATGAGACCCAACTCCTATGGTTTAACAAGACTTCCAGGTGATTCTCTTTGTTACAGTTTGACAATCACTGCTCTAGCTGAACCAGAAGACTCAGATCACCTATTTAGCTCTTTTTTTTTTTTTTTTTAATTTTTCTTTTCTCCCTATAGAAAGCTTACAGGGGGAACCAGATGTTTATTAAGGTTTCTTGATGAATAGGCAACAAATAATTATTGCCTACTAGACGGCACATAACAACAAGAACAACATAGGAGCTCTGGGAGCATAGTGCCTAAGGCACTTGACTGCTAACCAGAAGGCTGGTGGTTCAAACCCACCAGTCACTCCTCAGAAGGAAGGTTGGGCAATCTACTTCCGTAGTGATACCACCTTGGAAACTCAGGGAGGGGTTGCTATGAGTTGGGTCTGAATTGACGGCACATAACAACAGCAACAACAGGGATATAATGATGAGCAAGACAGACACAGTCCCTACCCTCATGGAGCTTATAGTTTCATAGAAGCATGAAGTCCCCTGAGCAATGGGAAATTGATGATATTTATGGATTGTATCATCACTATACCCTACAATATGATGCTCTGTGTGCCTTGGGGAGACAGCAGCCAAGCAGACTAGAATAGAAGGCTTGTGTTGTCCAGGCAGACTATCTTTCCTTGAATAGTGCTGGGGTGATGCTGAGTGAGTTTGTCTTTCTGCCTCTCTAAAGATTCCATGCAGCTCCACCAGCTGTAGTGACAAAACGAAAGTTAAAACACATGGAGAGGCCAACAGAAATAAAAAGAATAATACCAGGATACTATGAAGAACTGTACTCCAACAAATTTGAAAACCTAAGAGAAATGGTTAGATTTCTAAAAACATACTACTCACCTAAACTAACACAAACTGAAGTAGAAAATCTGAACAGAACCATAACAAAAGAAGAAATTGAACTGGTCATAAAAAAATTACCAACAATAACAAAAAAAGCCCAGATGATTTCATTGGAGAATTATACCACTCATTCAGAGAAGAGATAACCAATCCTACTCAAACTATTCCAGAACATAGAGAAGGACAGAATCCTCCCAGACACATTCTATGAAGCAAGCATAACCCTGATACCAAAACCAGGCAAAGACACCACTAGAAAGGAAAACTACACACCACTATCCCTCATGAATATAGATAAAAAAATCTTCAACAAAATCCTAGCCAATAGACTCCAACAACATATCACCAAAATAACACATCATGACCAAGTGGGATTCATACCAGGTATACAAGGATGGTTCAACATTAGAAAAACAATTAATGTAATCCATCACATAAGTAAAATAAAATAATCACATGATCATATCAATAGATGCAGAAAAGGCATTTGATAAAATCCAATACCCATTCCTGATTTAAAAACTCTCAGAAAAATAGGAATAGAAGGGAAATTCCTCAATATAATAAAGGGCATATATGCAAAAACAATGGGAGCACTGGTGGCATAGTGCCTAAGGCATTTGACTGCTAACCAGAAGGCTGGCAGTTCAAACTCACCAGCCACTCCTTGGAAGGAAGACTGGACAATCTACTTCCATAGAGATACCACCTCAGAAACCCAAAGAGGGGTCATTATGAGTCAGAATTGACTTGACAGCAGTGATTTTGTACAACATTATTCTCAATGGAGAGAGACTGAAACCATTCACCTTGTTAACAGGAAACAGACAAGGATGCCCTCTCTCCACTTCTATCCAACATTGTATTGGAAGTCGTAGCCAGAGCAACAAGGCAAGAAAGGGAAATCAAAGGCGTCCAGATTGGTAAGGAACAAGTAAAACTATTCCTATTTGCTGATGATATGATCCTATATATAGAAAACCCAAAAGACTTAGCAAGAAAATCACTAGAATTTCTTGAAAGATTTAGCATAGTGGCAGTATACAAGATCAACATACAACAATCATTTGGATTCCTCTACACCAGCAAAGAATTCTCTGAAAAGGAAATCAATATTATTTACAACAGCTACCAAAAAGCTAAAATACTTGGGAATAAATCTTACCAGGAACACAAAAGACCTATGCAAAGAAAACTACAAAACATCACCTCAAGAAACTATAAGAGATCTACATAAATGGAAGAACGTACCATGCTCATGGATAGGAAGATTGAACATTGTGAAAATGTCAATACTACCCAAAGCAATTTATATGTTCAATGTAATCCCAATCCAGATGCCATCAACATTTTTCAAAGACATGGAAAAACCAATCACTAATTTTATATGGAAAGGAAAGAGACCTCAGATAAGCAAAGCACTATCGACGAAGAAGAACAGAGTAGGAGGTCTCACACTCCGAGATCTCAAAACCTACTTCACAGCCACAGTTATCAAAAAAGCCTGGTATTGATACAACAACAGACACATACACCAGTGGAACAGAATTGAGAACCTAGAAATAGATCTATCTATCTATGGTCAGTTGATCTTTGACAAAGGGCCAAAATCCATTCAATAGGGAAGAGATAGTCTCTTTAACAAATGTTGCTGGCAAAACTGGATATGTATCTGCATAAAAATTAAATAAGATCCATACCTTATACTGTACACAAAAACTAACTCCAGATGGATCAAAGCCTTAAATGTGAAATCTTAAACTATGAAGTTCATCAAAGGAAAAATAGGGGCAAACTTAGGGGCCCTAATTTATGGCATAGATTATCAAGCATAACCCAAGATGCACAAACAGCAGAAGATAAACTACATGACTGGGACCTTCTAAATATTAAATTCTTATGTGCATCAAAGGACTTCTTCAAAAGAGTGAAAAAAGAACCTAAAGAATGGGAAAAAATATTCAGCAATGACATATCAAACAAAGGACTTATCTCTAAAATTTATAGAAAATTCCATCACTTCAACACCAAAAAGACAAACAATCCAATTAAAAAATGGGCACAATACATGAATAGACACTTCACCAAAGAAGATATTCAGGCAGCCAACAAACACATGAAGAAATGTTCACAATCATTAGTAATTGTTGTTGTTGTTACGTGCCATTGAGTTGGCCCTGACCCATAGTGACCCCTCCTTGTGTTTCCGAGGCCTTATCACTATGGAAGTAGATTGTGTAATCTTCCTTTCGAGGAGTGGCTGGTGGGTCTGAACCACCAGCCTTCTGGTGAGCAGTCAAGTGCCTTAGACACTATGCTACCATTAATCATTAGAGAGATGCAAATCAAAACAACCATGAGATACCATCTCACCCCAGCATTAATAGCAAAGTTCAACAAGACAGAAAATAACAAATGCTGGTGATGTGGAGAGATTGGGACTCTCCTACACTGTTGGTGGGACTATAAAATGATACAATTACTGTGGAAATCAGTCTGGCAATTCCTTAAAAGTTGGAGATAGACATACCATTCGAGCCAGCAATTTCATTACTAGGTATATATCCTAAAGAAGTGAGAGGCAGGACACAAACAGATATATGCATACCTATGTTCATTGCAGCACTATTCACAATAGCAAAGAGATGGAAACAACCTAAGTGCCCATTAACCAAGGAATGAATGCTTTGTTAACTGTGGTACTTACATACAATGGACTACTATGCAACCCTAAATAATAATGTTGTTGTTGTTGTTGTTGTTAGGTGCCGTCGAGTCAGCCCTGACTCATAGTGACCCCTCCTTGGGTTTCCGAGGCAGTATCACTACGGAAGTAGGATTGCCCAACCTTGTAGAATCTACAAAACACTGCATAACATGGATGAACTTGGAGGACATTATGCTGAGTGAAGTTAGTCAATCACAGAAGGACAAATATTGTATTAGTCTGCGATTGTAAAAAGTCAAGGAAAGGTTTATTTGTTGGTTACCAGGGATGGAAAGGGAGGGAAAATTTCTAGATAGGTTGAAAAATAAAGATATGTGTGTGTGTGTGTGTGCATATATACACACACCAAAGATTATTAATGGTTACTAGGGGGAGGAGGAGGAGCTCTGGTAGCATAGTGCCTAAGGCATTTGACTGCTAAACAGAAGGCTGGCAGTTCAAACCCACAAGCCACTCCTCGGAAGGAAGGTTGGGCAATCTACTTCTGTAGTGATACCGCCTCAGAAACCCAAGGAGGGGTCGTTATGAGTTGTGTCCGACTCGATGGCACATAACAGCAACAACAGAGGTAGGAAGGAGGGAGAAGGGGGAAGCTTTTGTTTGGGAGGCATTGAGTTTATGCTACTTGTAGTGGAATATTTTGGAAAAGAATGGCAATAATGGTGACACAGCATGAAAAATGTCATCAATGTCCCTGAGTTGTAAATGGGTGAAGTTGTTATATTGGCTAATGTCTTGTTGTGTATGTTTTCACCACAGTAAAAGTAAACAAACAAAGAAATACATGGAGAGGACTACAGAATTCCTTCTAGGGGCTTTTCAATCCTATTTCCTTAGAGATAAGAGCTGACTTCCTAGATAGAGATTTGGAAAACTTCATCATGCAAGTGCTTGAGCATATTTCTTGGTCCAGAGGAGGCACCCACTAAAAGTTGTAGAGTGTATGCACAAATGAGCAACATATTTAGCATATCATCTCTTAGGGCGGGTCACTGCAATTGATCCCTCACAAAAAACAAAAACAAAAACAAAAAAACCAACTCACTGCCTGAGTGTCGATTCCAACTCAGTGACCTCACAGTACAAAACAGAACTTTCCTTTGGGGTTGCCAAGGCTGTACGTCTTTATGGAAGCAGACTGCCACATCTTTATCCCATGGAGCAGCTGGTGGTTTCAAACCACCAATCTTTTGACTAGCAGTCAAGTGCTTTAAACACTGCACCACAAGGGCTCCTTAGCAGTTGGCTAAACTATCCATTTTTATACTGATTCTCATTGGCTTTCATTTCAGATGGTGATTTTTTTTTTTTTTCTAGTTTTGTCCATAAATTATTTTGGTGTCTGTAGTGCTCTATCTATGCATTGATTACCCATCTCTAAACTGCACTTGAAATCAAACTGACTGAATGATTTACACAGATATCAGTTCATGGTTGTCTTAATTATTCAGTACTGCTGTAACAGAAGTACAAGTAGATGGCTTTAACAAGCAGAATTTTAGCCTCTCGTGGTTTAGGCGGCTAGAAGTCTGAATTCAGAGCATCAGTTCTAGGGGGAGGCTTTCTCTCTGTTGGCTCTGAGGGAAGGTCCTTGTGTCCTTTCAACATCTGTGGGCCTGGCATCTCCTGGAGATATCCATGTGTCTTGGCATCCATTTTTCCTTGAGTTTAGGAGGTTCTCAGTGCAGGGACCCCGAGGTCCAAGGGACATGCTCTGCTCCCATCTCTCCTTCTTGGTTGTATCGAAGTCCCTCTCTACTGGATTCTCTCTCCTTTTATCTCTTGCAAAATTAAAGGTGATGCAGGCCACATCCCAGGGAAACTCCCCTTACATCAGATCAGGGCTGCAACCTGAGAAAGGGTGGTGCTTAAGTAAAGGAGCTGCATCTCAACCTAATCCTGTCTCATTAACATAACAAACATAATTCTTTTTAACATAACCTAGTCCTGCCTCATTGACCACAGGCAGAGTTAGGATTTACAACATATCAAATGGAGGGTAATTACATCAGATCACAAAATGGAGGACAATCACACACTACTGGGAATTATGACTTAGCCAAGTTGAAACATATTTTGGGGGGACACAATTCAATCCACGATAACAGTTTTTTGAATATTCATTTGAACTTTCAAATGAAGAAGATGATTTGTGCAGATATTTGTATGGGCATACCTCCTGACCTTTAAAAAAAAAAAGAAAAGTCTTTAAAGTTTGTCAGCTGCCACAGGTGACAGCTTAATTTTGTTTACACATACTCACATGTGCAAACTTCCAAACCCAGGTGTTGAGAATATTGTACCACCACAGTGTCCCCATCTATCACATGGAGCTGTGGTTTCTAGTCAGAATCAGAGGATTAGGGAAGCTGGAGACTGAGGAAGCCATTAAGCTGGGAGGAGGAGCTGGGAAGAATCAAGGACATAGGTTTCTGAGTTTTTAACTGGAAGGTTTAATACATGAACCAAAGGAGACCAGGGGCCAGTATGCTCTGAGTACTGGAACACCTAGTATTCCAGCTAATGGTGTAAGTGTTGACACCTCACCCAAAAAGATGCCTTTTGTGACACAGAATGATCTCACACAACCTTGACAAGATTCCAAGTAACACAATTACACAACAGGATACTCTCAAAAGCAAAGGCTGTGCTAAGCCATCATTTGGATCCAACTTCTCACTGGCAGATCAATAAATAAGGGTAGAAATACCCTTCTGCAAATTACCAATGTTAATCTAAGCAATAAAAAACCAAACCAAACTCACTGCCATTGAGTTGTTTTCTGACTCCTAGCGACCCCTCCTTGGGTTTCTGAGGCGGTATCTCTAAGGAAGTAGATTGCCCGTTCTTCCTTCTGAGAAATGGCTGGAGCATTTGAACCACCAGCCTTCTGGTTAGCAGTCAAATGCCTTAGGCACTACACCACCAGAGCTCCCAATCCTAAGCAATAAATCAAAACCAAACTCACTGCTGTGGAGTTGGATCCGACTCATAGCGACCCCTCGTGTTTCTGAGGCAGTATCACCAAGGAATACACAAAATCGCTGTACCAAAAAGAACTGGTCGATCTTCATCCATTTCAGGAGAAGGCATATGTTCAAGAACCAATGGTATTGAAGAAACAAGTCAAAGCTGCACTGAAAGAATTGGTGAAGAACAAGGCTCCAGGAATTGACAGAATACCCATTGAGACATTTCAACAAACAGATGCCCCGCTGGAGGCACTCACTCGGTTATGCCAAGAGATTTGGAAGACAGCTACCTGGCCAACTGACTGGAAGAGATCCATATTTGTACCCATTCCAAAGAAAGGTGATCCCACAGAATGTGGAAATTATTGAACAATATCATTAATATTGCATACAAGTAAAATCTTACTGAAGATAATTCAAAAATGGTTGCAGCAGTATATTGACAGAGAACTTCCAGAAATACAAGCTGGATTCAGAAGAGGACATGGAACGAGGGATATCATTGCTGATGTCAGATGGATCTTGGCTCAAAGAAAAGAATACCAGAAAGATGCTTACTTGTGTTTTATTAACTATGCAAATGCATTTGATTGTGTGGATCATAACAAAATGTGGATAACATTGAGAGGAATGGGAATTCCAGAACACTTAATTGTACTCATGAGGAACCTGTACGTAGAGCAGGACGTTGTCATTCGAACAGAAAAAGGGAACACTGCATGGTTTAAAATCAAGAAGGGAGCGTGTCAGGGTTGTATCCTTTCACCATACTTATTCAATCTGTATGCTGAGCAAATAATCTGAGAAGCTGGACTATATGAAGAAGAACGTGGCATCAGGATTGGAGGAAGAATCATTAGCAACCTGCAATACACTGACGACACAATTTTGCTTGCTGAAAGTGAGGATGACTTGAAGTACTTACTGATGAAGATTGAAGAATACAGTCTGCAGTATGGAGTAAATCTCAATATAAAGAAAACAAAAATCCTCATAACTGGACCTATAAGCAGCGTTACGATAAATGGAGAAAAGATTGAAATTGTCAGACTTCACATTGCTTAGTTCTACAATCGATGCCCATGGAAGCAGCAGTCAGGACATCAGACGACATATAGCACTATGCAAATTGCCTACAAAGGACCTCTTTCAAGCACTAAAGAGCAAAGATGTCTCCTTGAGGACTAAGGTGCGCCTGACACAAGCCATGGTATTTTCAATTGCCTCATATGCATGTGAGAGCTGGAAAATGAGTAAAGAAGACCGAAGAAGAATTGATGCGTTTGAGCTGTGGTGTTGGCGAAGAATGCTGAAAGTATTGTGGCCTGTTAAAAGAACTAACAGGTTTGTCCTGGAGGAAGTGCAGCCAGAAGGCTCCTTGGAGGCGAGAATGGCCAGACTTCATCTGACCTACTTTGGTCATGTTGTCAGAAGAGACCATTCCCTGAAGAAGGATGTTATGCTTGGCAAGGTGGAGGGTCGACGAAAGAGGGGAAGGCCCTCAACGAGATGGATGGCATGGTGGCAGCGGTGATGGGCTCAAGTATAGCAAGAATTATGGAGTTGGCTCAGGACTAGGCAGTGTTTTGTTCTGCAGTGCACAGGGTCACTATGAGTCGGGGACAACTCGATAGCACCTAACAACAACAATCACTATGGAAGTAGGTTGCCCAATCTTCCTTCTGAGGAGTGGCTGGTGGGTTTGAACTGTCACCCTTCTGGTTAGCAGTCAAATGCCTTAGGCACTACATCACCATGTTATTCTTGTTTTTATTTTGCCATCGAGTCAGACCTGACTCTTAGCAACCCCTCCTTGGGTTTCTGAGGCGGTATCACTACGGAAGTAGATTGCCCAACCTTCCTTTTGTAGTTCTAAATCACTGGCCAAATGCACAAAGCAGCAGAGATATCTAGAGTTTTCCTTAGGCCATCCTCAATTATGTTATGACTATCAAGCTCTCAGAGAAGAACATTTATCGTTGGGCATAAGGAGTGGAGGCAAGGATTCTGGTCAACTGAAACACTGAAGAGAGTTTTAAAAAAAAAATCTAGTGCCATGTTCGGGGGAAGGAGTGTTTTTTTTTTTTTGTTTGTTTGTTTTTGTTTTTAAATCATGTATCATTGAGGATCCCTAGATGTGTTTGTCTGGGACCTTATGGGGTCTCCACTGGGGAAGAACTGCTCAACTCAGCTCCTGATCAACTGAGGAAGTCCTCCAGGGAAGGAAACTCCACTACCTCTAGAAGATTGGAAGGGCACCAGAGCTGGGGTGAACTTGGGTCACCCTTTTGGATGTGGACGTTGTCCTGGTAGGGAACATGTCTTGAGTCCTGCCACCAGGGACCTGCTCCTGGGAACGCCATTTGCAGCTGACACATGCTGCAAGAGGTAAGAGTTGTACACAGGAAGGAAGGCAGCTGAGTGGCAGGAGAAAGAGCGTGTCTGAAAGAGTTGCCTCAGGAGAAGTTCCCATACCCTCCTGGGAAATGGCCTGGTCCTTGGACTGACTCCTTTAGGCAGGACACTGGCTGTGATGTGAAACCAACTCATGTTTGAAGAGTGTGTGGCATGGCTCACAGCCATGTAGGATTGAGCGTGTTCACAGATTTGGGACTTACCCTGCTTCACAGGTGTATTTTGTTTAGTGTGCACGGACTTTTTAAGAATGTTGAAACTTCACATTTTAAACACTGAGAGAATCATACATTTGTCTGGATTTCTATTTTTTGAATAATCTGAAGATCTGGCAGTACCTGACCTGTATTCCCCTAATAATCAGCTGACTGAGTGGTGGTTATCTTCAAGTTTGCCACATTCATTTGTGACCTGCTTCTCTCATCCACATTCCCTATGTAATTCTGAAGGCATGTGACTGTGCAGCCCTTGACGTAGCTAAATATTTGCTGAACACCTTTTATGCATAGAACTCTGGTACTGTAGATTTAGGCTCCTCCTTCAAGGACTACAAGGAGCTCTGGTGGGGTAGTGCCTAAAGCATTTGACTGCTAACCAGAAGGCTGGTGGTTCAAACCCACAGCCACTCCTCGGAAGGAAGATCGGGCAATCTACTTCCGTAGAGATACTGCCTCGGAAACCCAAGGAGGGGTCGCTATGAGTCAGATTTGACTTGGCAGCAGTGATTTTGTTTTTTTGATTTTCCAAGGACTACAGATGGCATCATCACCTGTTGGATAATGCTGTTTGTACATGGTAGCCAAATGTTCATAGGTGGGAGAATTTGCCTCCTCTGAATTTCCATTGGGTCTTCTATTGGTGATCCCTTCTTCCCTCATTTTTACTTAGAATACCATGTCCCACAAGTGGGACAGTTGTCAAAAGTTACCAATGAGGCTGTTGGACTTTAGAGTGGGCTGTCACAGGGCTTGTATTTAAAGTCAGGAAAGTAGACAAGAGGCAGTGCTATCTCATATGTTGGTGTTCATCTATTTTATTACATGTTTTTTAAAATAATGCCCCCCCTCCAACATGCCCAGTGGGCAAATACAAACAGTAGGTGCAAATTGAAAAATAATTATCTCTAAATCTTTTCATTTGCGAAACTCCAGGTGTAATTAAAAACAAACAAAAACTTCCCTTACCCATAGGCATAATTTCCTAAGAAAAACTGTACCTCACAATTGTCAATCAAATTTAAGTTGGATTATATCCAGTAGCTGTACTAGGCCCATTCAGTTTCTTTCTGGGAATGAGCTGTCCTCCTGGGAGTATTCAGAGTTTCAGAGTTTTATCATTTATGGCGTTGTAAATGTCCTCAGTCATAGGCACATACATTTTTGCTTGGTCATCCAAGAAATACAAGGCATCTTTGATGACTGAAGGGTTAAAGCCCTCTTCCACAAGGGTCACTTTGCGATGTTTGAAAGTTCCAGTGATCTCAATGGTGTCCTGAAAAACATCCAACAATCCACATTGTTGTAGTGTTTTGCAAACAGATTAGGGTGCAGGGCGAGGGATAGGAGTGGGGCAGTGGGAATGGCAATACATTGGCATCTTTGGCTCCTTTGTTGTTGTGGGCTGTCAAGTCCACTCTGACTCACAGCAACCCTATAGGACAGAGCAGAATTGCCCCACAGGGTTTCCTAGGCTGTAATCTTAATGAGAGCAGATTGCCAAATCTTTTCTCCCATGAAGCAGCTGGTGGGTTCAAACTGCCCATCTTTGGGTTAGCAGTCAAGAGTTTAATCACTGCACCACCAGGGCTCCTTCTGGCTTATTTGACAGCTGAAAGCAAATGTTTTTTATAATTCTGATGCAGCCTGTTTTCACAATATCCACTAGAGGGTGCTTTAGGGGGGTAGTTTTCATTTCCTTAAAACTTTAAAATTACCTGTGTGGAGTGAGGGGTTGCCAACAACGAAGTATTTGTGTGAATACATTTCTTAGCAGAGGAGTGGCTCCTGTTGCTAGGTAAGGCTTCAGTTACTACCGAAATACCTTAATGAATGGCAGCCTCATCATCTACACACAGAATGGGGAATCATCTACACACAGAAACTCTTGAGTTTTCAGCTTATTTGTCTGTTAGACTGAAGACTGGTTTCTCCATCAATTAATAGGTGATGATCTGAGGATGCTTCATGTCGCTCTGCTGTCTCGTTGCAAAACAAATGCTAATGCTTTATGAGCTTCAACAGAAATAACTCTTTAATCCCAGCAATATGTGCTATCCTAACATTTCTTTCCTTAAGTCTTCAGATAAAGAATCACAGAACTAGAAGTTAAAAACTGAGAGTGTTATTTGGTATATATATCCTAAAGAAGTGAGAACCAGGGCATGAATAGATACATGCACACCCATGTTCACCATGGCACTATTATTCACAACAGCAAAGAGATGGAAACAACCTAAGTGCCCATCAAAACATGAATGAATAACCAAACTATGGTACATACAGGAGCTCTGGTAGCATAGTGCCTAAGGCACTTGACTGCTAATCAGAAGGCTGGCAGTTCAAACCCACCAGCCACTCCTCGGAAGGAAGGTTGGCAATCTACTTCTGTAGAGATACTGCCTTGGAAACCCAAGGAGGGGTGGCTATGAGTCAAGTCTGACTCGATGGCATATAACAACAACGACAACATGGTACAAACACACAATGAAATACTATGTAATATTAAAGAATAATGAAGAATCCACAGAACACCTCATAACATGGATGAACTTGGAGGATATTATGCTGAGTGAAATGAGTCAATCACAGAAGGAAAAATATTGTACAAAACCACTATTATAAAGACTCAAGGAAAGGTTTATACATGAAAGGAAACTTTCTTTGTTGGTTACCAGGGATGGGTGGTGGTTGTTGTTGTGTTTGCCACTGAGTCAGATCCAACTCATAGTGACTCCTCCTTTGGTTTCTGAGGCAGTATCACTATGGAAGTAGATTGCTCAACCTTCCTTCCGAGGAGTGGCTGGTGGATTTGAACTGCCAGCCTTCTGGTTAGCAGTCAAATGCCTTAGGCACTATGCCACCATGGGAGGGGAGAGAAAAATTCCTAGATAGGTAAGAGACATGCATTGATCTGGATGAAGGGAAAGGCAATATACCAAAAGCAAGTGACCAGCTCAATAACACTAAGGAAAAGGAAGACATAGAGAGTTGCACAAGAGGTACAGACAATAAGGGTGAATACTTTTACATACACAATACTGCATTTTTAGTAATAACAAACATTAATCTATGGATGGATACATAAGTAGATAGGCAGAATGACCAGGTATGGGTAGGCAAAAGGGAATATACCCATGACCATAGATAAGTTTTGCAGATGATATTTCTATATATGTATTTGTATGTGTTACAAGAATGTCCACATATATAATAGAGCTAACAGGGAGCTCTGGTGGCATAGTGCCTAAGGCATTTGACTGCTAATCATAGGCTGGTGGTTCAAACCCACCAGCCACTCCTTGGAAGGAACTCTGGGCTTCCATAGTGACACTGCCTCGGAAACCCAAGGAGGGGTCGCTATGAGTCGGATCTGACTCGATGGTAGTGAGGTTTTTTTTGGTATATTTTTTGATACTACTTCTTTCTTACTAACCTATGACCCTTCTTTCTGAAAAGGGTATTGAAGATATAGCAATTGTGGTTGCCATGGTAGCAAGGGAGTTGTTCCCTTAGAGATCAGGGTCTCCAAGAGGAGGGATGCTTGAATAAGACGTCTCACCTGTATCCTTATAAACCGGGGTCTTGCATAAGTGGGTAGGTAATCAGCAATGTGCTTAAAGAGTTTCTTTCCATCAAATTCATGATCTTCTTTCATCTTGATTGAGGCCATGCCAATTCGACCTTCATGACCTAGAAATAGAATGAGAAAAATGGCTCTTTTCTATCTATTTTTAATTTATTTATGATGCTGTGCTAGTTCAAAGAACTGAACTGAGATAATGTTATGGCTTCAGTTGCTTTTGGATAGGTGGAATTTTAATTTCAAATATCTATTGAATTTATTTTAAAGTGAATGTACTAGTAATAATAGGAAGATATTGATGTACAACATACTGAAATTAAGTGTTTTATAGATTATCTCATTTAATCCTCACAACAACCCTAATAAGTAAAATGATGTCTCCATTTCCCCGATGAAGAAATTGAAGCTTAAAGATGTTAAGAGACTTGTTCAAGGTCATATGGCAAATACTTAGCAGGGTCAGAAATTGAATGTAGGTCCTTGGGAGAAAAGACTTGATGATCTGTTCTTATAAAGATTACAGCCTAGGAAACCCAACGGGGCAGTTCTACTCCATCCTATAGGGTCACTATGAGTCAGAATTGACCTGATGGTACACAACAGTAACAACTACAGGCTGGATCCAGATCCCATGCTTATAACCATCACCTTCCTCTTAGCAGCCTTGATGAAAACAATTTGATGAAACAAGTCAAATTGTTGGCTAAAGGAAGTGTGTTTGACTCCAGTAAACAGTCCTTGCCACCATGGGAGGGGAGAGAAAAATTCCTAGATAGGTAAGAGACATGCATTGATCTGGATGAAGGGAAAGGCAATATACCAAAAGCAAGTGACCAGCTCAATGAATAACTGAGTTCAGTTTGTTCGTTAGGCTGTAGTGTCAGGTCTGTCGTGCCTCCAGGCACAAAGGCCACCTCTGAGACTTATTATTTAATCAAGATTCCTAATAGTTTTGCCTTCCTGCATCTCACAGAAGCTGAGGGACAGGAAGGTGAAGGTGAGGTGCAAAGGTGAGTTGTGTTGTGCCCTCATGTTGATACCTGTTAGTTCCCAAGAGGTTGCCACCAAGAAAACAGATCCTAATAACAGTTCTTTCTTCCCCGTCAGGCAGAGCCGGTAAGTGCAGAGATGTTTAGAACAATTACCATTGCTTTCTTGTGAGGACGGTGGCAATTAGGTATTAATATATTTTCTACATGATCCAGCAGACCCAGGGGGGGCCAGCCCCACTTCCCTGAACTACTTACTAAGCTGTAATCAGAGAGGGAGAAGGAGCTGGCCTTCCTCTCACCGGGGCCCCAGCTTTCGAAATCCCTCCCATGGTGATTGCGTGTTTACCAGTGGCTCTAAAGAAGGCAGAAAACAAAAGCAAAAACTAAAAGAAAGGAAAAGCACCCTCTTTTGGGTTTCCCTCTTATCAGAGGGAGGAAGGCAGGGCACCAGACTCTCAATCTCTAGGGGTCCCTGGTAGGTGTCCAAAAGGCACTTCTCTCAGGAATCTCGAATGTCTCCAGTAATTTCCTTTCAGAGTTAAGGTGTGGATTGATGCAAGGGAAGTCTTCAGTCTCAACTGGCTCCTCCTTTATTCTTGCTCTGGCAGTGGCAATGACTGTCTGAGAGATAGACGATGGGCCTGCTGAGTCTGAGGCCTTTGCCTCAACTCCCAGAGACTGATTTGGGACTAGTTTAGCTCTAGGAAGGAAGGTTCTGGTCTACAGCAGCTATGAGCTGGGTCTAAAGATCGGCTCTGGCCAGGGTTGCTCTAGTGTACCCCTGACTGGTAGTTATAAAAGGAGCAGTGGTGGCACAATGGTTAAGGGTTTGGATGCTAACAGAAAAGTTGATGGTTCCAACCTATCCAGCAGCTCTTCAGGAGAAAAGACCTGGTGATCTGCTCCCATGAAGATTACAGCCTAGAACCCTATCAGGCAGTTCTACTCATTGGTTGCTATGAATTAAAACTCAACTCAGGTCCCTAACAACAACAATAGCCACACGTGGGTATTAAAATTAAAATTAATTGTAATTAAATAAAATTTTAAAATTTAATTCCTCAGTAGCACAAGCCACATTCCAAGTGCTTGATAGCCACATGTGGTGATCTGCCACCATATTGGACAGAATAGATAGAGAACATTTTCATCATTGTAGAAAGTTCTATTGTGAACTATTGTTACTGTTATTGAAGTATTCTATTCCATTGTTCTAGAGAGTTGAGCAGTTCTGGAGTGACACCTAGAAAAAAAAGTCAACTCAATTCCTTTCCAGGTCCAAACCTAGAAGTTTGCTTAGTCCAAAGTTGAGTTCTGTGAAGGCACTGGTCAGCCCTCTTAGTCACCTATGGTGGACTAATACCTTTCTTTAGGTAGATCTGCCACATTTCTAGAATGGTCTCTGGTGATGGATGGGAGGCCAGACAGCAACAAGCTTGGCATTGATAACCACAGAATCAGAGTAGGGAGGGATTTCAAAGGTCATCTCTAATTGTTATGTAAGAACTCTCACAGAATACCAGATAGACACCAAGCTTCTCTTACAAGGTACAGGTGGTGGGGCACTCCCTATCTCAGGAGAGACCATTCTCTTGTTGGCCCTCTGGTCAAAGGAAAGTTCTCAGGCTAAACTTTGCTTCCTGGTCCTTTCTGCCTATTGGGGTTTTAGTTCTGATCTGTAGAGCAACATGGAGCACACTTGTTTGTCCTTCTTGACTGACTTCCAGTCATCTGAAGGTCATTAGCCGCCTCTTCTTGGTTTTCTGTCACTGCCTTCCAAACCTTGCTGGTTGTCAGACTCACTTGGGAATTGAGAAAAGACAACCGTGACTGGGACATGTGTTCATTCAGCTAACGATCTCTACTGATCCTCCTTTGGACAAATATGAGAAGTGTCCTGTGTCCCCCTCACACTCTGTGATCCAAGATGTTGTTATACTTCCTGTCTTGTCACTGTCACAGAGTCAGAGGAAATGGCAATATTCTTTAAAAAAA
Source organism: Orycteropus afer afer (assembly GCF_000298275.1). NCBI lineage: Eukaryota > Metazoa > Chordata > Mammalia > Tubulidentata > Orycteropodidae > Orycteropus > Orycteropus afer. The sequence goes on from NW_006921613.1 coordinate 8,472,389, forward strand.
AAAAAAATCAAAGGATAGCGCAAAGTCACATGAAACCATCACAGCTCAGGAAAAAGGGGCTTTTGGATTTTCACTTGTAACATGAATGAGAACCCCAAATACTGAGCTCTGTAGGAATAATAATACCCCTAGCACCTTAGATTTGGACAGCAATTTGGACAGTTCAATTCTCTCTGGCGTTTATAATTAAAGTGATTTCTTCTCATGATAATCCTCATATTTATACTTTACAAATATATATTTAGTATTTATGTAATTAATATGAATTCGCTCTCTTGACAATATTACCTGTGGGCAGGCATTAGCCCTCTCTTTAGTGATTTGCCTGAAATGAAATAGCTAGCAAACTAAATTAGGACTCATACTCAAGCCTTGGCAGAAGCAGATATGCAGATGAAGCCTTGGTAACAATAGTCTGTGTATTGATTCTGACCCTTTGTAGGGTGGGCTGGAATTGGAGATCTGCTTTGAAAAAAAGAGTCTGGGCATCATTACTTCCTTCTCAGTTTATCTCCCAGCAATTATACATATTCTTATCTGTGTCTCCCGGTTCAGAGGCCAAGATACCATCATCCAGCTATCAGGTGTGATGCCTCTTTTCTCGAGGCATGCCAAACACAGCTGGGAATCCTGCATCAGAAAGAGACTTTGCTTGCCTAAGAGCCCGAGAACAGCTAGGGAGCTGAACCGCAGAGGAAGGCCTGTGCTGACCTAGCTTTTATAATGGAATTTAACTAGACATAAGCTCCTGACTCCCTGGTGGATGAAAGAGTTGTATTATTCTCCAGCTGCCATGAGAAAGAAATGAGAGTCTGCCCTGGAGTTAAAATTATCTTCAATTACTATACTAGTGTAGGTACAGATTGGTTACATCTTGTGTATACCTGGAACAGGCACTCCATAAACATTCACTTCTTGTACAAAATCAACCAGTCCTACTATGTCAGCGACTTCAGTGGTAGCCACATTTTCCCCTTTCCACCTGGAAGAAAGGACAATGGTTAGCAGAGGTCACTCTTGTTTTCTGGCCCAAAATACATTGACAGAGAGCAGGTGTTTCCTTCAGACCCCTGCAGGGAGGCTGGTCTTGTCTTCCCCATCTTGGCCCCCTCAAATTCCTAACTTACTCATGGGAGAGGCATCACTGTTTGAAGAATCAAAAGCAAAGGCATTCCACGTGCTGTTGAATCAATTCCGATTCATGGTGACCCCATGTGTTTCAGAGTAGAACTGTGCTCCACAGCGTTTTCGTGGCTGTGACGGTTTAGAGGTAGACCACCAGGCCTTCTGAATTCTTCTGAATGGTACACTGGGTGAGCTGAAACCCCAAATCTTTCAGTTACTAGTGGAGCACTTAACCATTTGTACCACCCAGGGACTCCCAGGCAAAGGCAAAGACCTAGATAATAAAATGTGGCATTTCAGTCTCATCGTCTAAAATATAATACACAGAATGATGTTCTAATGTTAAAATATAGCCTTGGCTGAAGAAAGGCCCCAGAAGTCAGAAATAAATCTTCAATAACTTTTTGTTGCGTTTAGACCTCTCACTTTTGTCATTCACTAACTTTAGTTGTGATTTAATTCAATTAGTGAACTTCTATTTAATAGAATTCCAGGGTCTCACAGAAATGAGAAAGCTTTTAACAAGAGAGAATAAGTCATGCTTTAATCACAGAAAGATGTAATGTTAGTGTCCAACCAGGTGCTGTTTTTTGCTTAATAAAAAGTTAAAATTTGTTTTACACTTAAAAGACAAATTCCTTAGATCTTCTTCTCTTAATAACATGAAGGTGGCATAAAATTGTGATATGGGTCCTGAGTCCTGGGGTTTTAGAGATGGAAGGAAGCTTGAGGTACCTCCCTTTCATAAGTGAAAGTACTGAGGTCAAGAAAGTTTACCGGTCTTGCCAATAAAGGCAGACAAGCCTGGGAGCTCAGTTCTCATTTATACTCTATGCTCTTTTTATACAGACAGGCAGTTTCCCTTCCCATCTGCAACAAATAATTATGTGTTTCAGGCTGTGCCTAAGGGCTGGGGGTGAGCAAGCCAGACACAGGGCCTGCCCTCAGGGATTTTATGCTGGAAGGAAGCCGATTAAACAATTAAAAGTGTCAAGAGGTTGAAGGGCTGTGCTATTGTAGAGAATTAATTTCATGGACTACAGCAACAACTTTTAAACGTCATTGCACTGACCCAGGAGTTCCGTGAGGGGAAGCCACCTGGTTGGGGGTGTAGGATGGGCGGGAAAGGAGGAGGTGAGACTGAACCTGGCCCAACTCTTTAGCTAGATCAGCTCCACATTAATTTGCATTTGATATAATCTGAAGAGAAGCTGCAAGTTGGAAACAATGTGAACATCTCTGGCTGTCCTAAGAGTGACCACTAAGAATGGAGGATGAAAAAGAGAGGTTGGAAAACTAAGCTCTTTAGATTCCAAAAACCAGCCACAGGGTCCTGCCTTATTTTTATCAGGAGTTGCAGTGCACCTCATACACAGACACCACTGTCTGTCAGTGGAGGCTGGTGTATTGCTATGATTCTGAACAGGTTTCAGCAGAGCTTCTAGACTGAGATGTAACCAAGCTTTGACAATCTGCTTCTGAAAATCAGCCAATGAAAACCCTGTTTCATTGGGGCCACCATGAGTCAGAATCAATTCAATGGTAAGAAGAAGTTAACTGTACACAGCACAGCTACACCTTGCGTATTTTGCTCCTTATTGTCTGGAAGTACAGGGTATTAAAATTACACCCCAAAGAGGTACAGGGAAATGAAGCATTATAATTTATATGATTATAATACATTATAATTCCAAAGCAGAATGCAGTTCCAATTTTGAACCTAAGCCAAACTGCCTGTGTTTATTTTTGGCTCACTAATTCATGAGGGGGAGCTCTGGTAGCATAGTGGCTAAGGCACTTGACTGCTAACCAGCAGGCTGGTGGTTAAAACCCACCAGACACTCTTCGAAAGGAAGATGGGGGAGGCGGGGCAAGATGGCGGACTAGGCAGAAGGATTGCACAGACCCTCTTCAACAAAGAAAAGGGAAACCAAT
>NW_006921613.1:8482288-8487370 GCF_000298275.1 Orycteropus afer afer
CTACTTCCATAGTGATACTGCCTCGGAAACCCAAGGAGGGGTTGCTATGAGTCAGGTCCGACTCAACGGCACATAACAACAACAACAACAATTCATAGGAAAAAAGAGTCCCTGGGTGGTGTAAATGGGCTAACTGAAAGTGTGATGTTCCAAACCCATCCAGAATTGCCTTAGAAGCAAGCCCTGCAGTCTGTGTCCGAAAGGTCACAGCCTTGAAAACCCTATGAAGCAGTTCTACTCTACACAGTTGGGGCCACCATGAGTCAGAATCAATTCAATGATAATTCACAACAGCAACAATTCAGAGAACAAGGGCAGTGGTGGTTCAGTGGCAGAATTCTTGTCTTCCTTGAAGAGACCTGGGTTTGATTGTCAGCCAGTGCACTTCCTACACAGACACCACTATCTGTCAGTGGAGGCTGGTGTATTGCTATGATGCTCAACAGGTTCCAGCAGAGCTTTGAGACCAAGATGTAAGAAAGCTTTGACAATCCGCTTCTGAAAATCAGCCAACGAAAACCCTATGAATCACAACAGTCCAATCTGCAGTACATCATATGGATGGCAGAGGACTAGGCAATGTTTTGTTCCATTGTGCCTGGGGTCTCCATGAGTTGGGGACTGACTTGAAAGCAACTAAAAACAACAATGCAGAGAAACCAACCGGAATGTATCTCCAACTCTGTCATGGAAGTAGATGAAATTTTCATGGTCAATCATTAGGAGATCTCCACTGTTGAAATAGAGGTCTCCTTTCTTAAAGACATCTCTCAGTTTTTTCTTCTCTGTCTGAGTCTTTCTTCCAGCATAGCCACTAAATGGTGTAAGTTGTGTAATTCTGCAAATTAGGAGTCCGACTTCACCTAAGACAGGAGAAAATAAATTTCTATTTTATGTGCTGGAAGGAAGCACATATTATTGTCAATCTTCTCTTAAAATGGATGCAATACAATCTACTGGCAATAAGCTGGCTGCATGAAGTGCCATTTTGTGTGCGAATACGTGTATGCATTGAATATACATATGTATTAAGCACACAGATGGTACATCATTCTTATATGACCACACATTTGTAATCCTTACAATACTCATCTTTTGCTGAATAACTGCCTATATGTGTCATTAGACAAAAGCACAGCCCTCTGAGCTTAAAAGTAAAGATCATCTAAATGTAACTATAGTTTTTGGGACCATAAATACAAAGCCCTTTCTACAAAATGTTTACCTCAAAAGCAAGAAGTTGTTTATATAGATTTAAAATTCTAATTATGTTATATGTAGTGGTAAGGTGCTCTGGAGCTAACTGTAGAACAGGCTATCAACTGCTTATATGGAAATTCAAATTGAAGCTGAAAAAAATTAAAGTAAGTCCTAAGGCATTTGACTGCTAACCAGATGGCTGGCGTTCAAACCCACCAGCCACTCCTCGGAAGAAAGGTTGCGCAATCTATTTCCATAGTAATACTGCCTCAGAAATCCAAGGAGGGGTCACTATGAGTCAGGTTTAACTCAACAGTAGTGAGTTAGTTAGTTATATGTAGTGGTAATTGACACCATTTGGCATTTCTGCAACTATTTATTAAATAATTCTTTTTTTCTACGGTGATAAATTTACCATGTGTTCATATCAATAATATGTTAGTTCTTAAAAGCTATTTGACCACAGTGAGAAAAGGCACAGGTTAATTTAACAAATGTCTACTGTACCTCTGGGAACTTTGATGCAATATCCATTTCCATCTCTGACAGGTTCATCTTTCTCCACATCATATTTAATCAGATAATAATTTATGACTTTCTGGGAAAATTAAAATATGTAATTTTGAGTACAAATTCTGTCACAATTTTTTCTTTTTTGTTGTGGTATAACATATATACAATAAAGTACCAATCTTAAGTAAGTGTATAGCCTGATGAATTTTTACATACATGTACAAATGTAACTACCACCCAGATCCAGCTATAAAACATTTAATCATCCTAAAGAGTATTGCCACCACTTGCTGCCTGTTAGATTGTCATCATTTAATCATCCTAAAGAGTATCGCCACCACTCGCTGCTTGTTAGTTTGTCATACTGTGGTGGCTTGCATGTTGCTGTGAGGCTGGAGGCTATGCCACCATAATATTCAAATACCATGGTGGATGGGTTTCAGCAAAACTTCCAGACTAAGACAGGGAAGAGGTCAGGACCATCCACTTCTGAAACAATTGGCCAATGAAAACCTTATGAATACCAGTGAAACACTGTCAACTATATTACTGGAAAATTTATGAAGAGCCATGAAACATTGTCTGATATAGTGCTGGAAGATGAGCCCCTCAAGTTGGAAGGCACTCAAAATACAACTAGGGAAGAGCTGTCTCCTCAAAGCAGAGTTAACCTTAATGATGTGGATGGAGTAAAGCTTTTGGAACCTTCATTTGCTGATGGGGCATGACTCAAAATGGGAAGAAACAGCTGCAAACATTCATTATAATTGGAATGTGGCATACACAGAGTATGAATCTAGGAAAATAGGAAGTTGTCAAAAATGAAATGGAATGCATAAAGATCGATGTCCTAAGCATTAGTGAGCTGAAATGGACTGGTATTGGCCATTCTGAATCAGACAAACATAAGGTCTACTATGCCAGGAATGACAAACTGAAGAAGAATGGCATCACATTCATCATCGAAAAGAATATTTCAAGATCTATCCTGAAGTACAATGCTGTCAGTAATAAGATAATATCTATATGTGTACAAGGAAGACCATTAATATGACTATTATTCAAATTTACATGCCAACCACCCAAACAAAAAATGAAGAAATTGAAAACTTTTACTAACTTCTACAGTCTGATGCAAAAATGAAATGAAGATGTATTGATAATTACTGATGATTGGAAAGCAAAAGATAGAAATAAAGAAGAAGCATCAGTAATTGGAAAATATGGCCTTGGTGATGAAATGATGCTGTAGATCGCATGACAGAATTTTGCAAGACCAATGACTTACTAATTGGAAATACCTTTTTTCAGCAACATATGGCAACTATACATATGGACCTAATCAGATGGAGTTCACAGGTATCAGATTGACTACATCTGTGAAAAGAGGTGATGGAGAAGCTCAATGTCATTAGTCAAAACAAGGCCAGGAGCTAACTGTAGAACAGACTATCAATTGCTTACATGGAAGTTCAAATGGAAGCTGAAGAAACTTCAAATAAGTCCATGAGAGCCAAAATATGACCTTGAATATATCCCACCTGAATTTAGAGACCATCTAAAGAATACATTTCACACACTGAACACCAATAATTGAAAACCAAATGAGTTGTGGGATGACACCAAGATCATCATACATGAAGAAAGCAAACAGTCATTAAAAAGACAGGAAAGAAGAAAAGACCAAAATGGATGTCAGAAGAGACTCTGAAACTTGTTCTTGAATGAAGAGAAGCTAAAGCAAAAGGAAGAAATGTTGAAATAAGAGCTGAACAGAAGATTTCAAAGGGCAGCTTGAGAAGACAAAGTAAAGCATTGTAATGAAAAGTACAAAGACCTGGAGTTAGAAAACCAAAAGGGAAGAAAACACTTGGCATTTCTCAAGCTGAAAGAACTTGGGGGAAAAAAAAAATCAAGCCTCGAGTTGAAATATGGAAGGATTCTATAAGCAAAATATTGAACTATGCAGGAAACATCAAAAGAAGATAGAAAGAATACGTAGAGTCACTAAATCAAAAAGAATTTGTCAATGTTCATCCATTTCAGGATGTAGCACATAATCAAGAAGTGATGGTACTGAAGAAAGAAGTCCAAGCTGCTCTGAAGGAATGGGAGAAAAATGACCTTCCAGGAATTGATGGAATACCCATTGAGATTTTTCAACAAATGGGTACAGCTCTGGAGATGTTTACTTATCTATGTCAGGAAATTTGGAAGATAGCTACCTGCCAACGGACTGGAAGAGATCCATACTTGTGCCCATTCCAAAGAAAGGTGATCCAATAGAACATTGAAATTATCGAAGAATATGCAAGCAAAATTTTGCTGAAGATTATTGAAAACACAGTTGCAGCAGTATAATGATAGGGAACTCCCAGAAATGCAAGCTGCATTCTGAATTGGACATAGAATGAAGGCTATCATTGCTGATATCAAATGGATCTTAGCTAAAAGCAAAGAATATCAGAAAGATGCTTACCTGTGTTTTAATGACTATGTAAAAGCATTTGACAGTGTGGATCATAACAAGTTATGGATAACATTGAGAAGAATGGGAATTCCAGAACACTTAATTATGCTCATGAGAAACCTCTGACCAATAGTCAATGGTTAAAACAGAATACTGTGTGCTTTAAGATTAGGAAGGGCCTGTGTCAGGGTTGCATCCTTTCTCCATACTTACTCAATCTGTATGCTGAGCAAATAATCTGAGAAACTGGTCTATATGAAGAACTTGGCATCAGGATTAGAAGAAGACTGATTAAGAATCTGTGATTTGCAGATGACACACTCTGCTTGCTGAAAGGGAAGAGGACTCAAAGTACTTATTGAAGAAGATCAAAGACTATAGTCTTCAGTATGGATTATACCACAGCATAAAGAAAACAAAAACCCTCACTAAATGGACCAATAAGCAACATCATGATAAACAGAGAAAAGACTGTAGTTGTCAAAGATATCATTTTACTTGGATCCATAATCAACACCCATGGAAGCAGCAGTCAAGAAATCAGATGTTGTATTGCACTGGAAAGATGTCATTTTGAAGACTAAGGCATGCCTAACTCAAGCCATGGTATTTTCAATCATTTCACATGCATGTGAAAGCTGGACAATGAATAAGGAAGACTGAAGAATTGATGCTGTTGAATTGTGGTGTTGGCCAAGAATAGTGAAAATACCATGGGCTGCCAGAAGAACGAACAAATTTGTCCCTGAAGAAGTGCACAAAGAATGCTCCTTGTTGTTGTTGTTGTTGTTACGTGCCATCAAGTTGGCCCGACTCATAGCGACCCCTCCTTGGGTTTCCGAGGTGGTATCACTATGGAAGTAGATTGCCCAACCTTCCTTCCGAGGAGTGGCTGGTGG
>NW_006921613.1:8489070-8508428 GCF_000298275.1 Orycteropus afer afer
TGTTATGTGCCGTTGAGTCAGACCCGACTCATAGCGACCCCTCCTTGGGTTTCCGAGGCAGTATCACTACGGAAGTAGATTGCCCCATCTTCCTTAGAGATACCACCTTGGAAACCCAAGGAGGGGTCACTATGAGTCAGATCCTACTCGACGGCAATGAGTCTGTTTTTTTTAGTAGCAACAGACAGTCTCAGACAGCTTGTACCATGCCTCAGTTTTAACACTAGTAGGCCAATTAGAAATTTTAAAATTCTCTGAGTGCTCAGATTTTGACCTCCTTCTTCTTGAACTGCAGTTAGCTGGAGTTTCTAAGATTTGGGTTAGTATAAGTTGGACAGGGGTTAACTAGGAAAGTCTGACCCTCTCAGCCATGGTTGCAGTGGGGAGTAGAAAATTCATTCTCAGCCTGTGGAAGCCCTGCTCAACAGGCTTTTTTTTTTTTTTTTTTGTGATGATGGAAACATTTTATATCTGCACTGCTCAGTATAGTAGCTAACCACATGTGACTACTGAGCACTTGAAATCAGTTAGTACCAATATAAATCAAAACAAATTGTTGTTGAGTCATTGTGATGCTGTTTGTTTGGAGCAGAATTGTCTCCATGGAGTTTGCAATGGTTGATTTTTTTGAATTTCCAACCTTTCAGTTAGCAACCAAGCTTGCTAACCATTTGCACCATCAAGGGACTCAGTGGGAGTACAGATTTAACTTAAAATTCTATTTACATAATTTAAATTTAAATAGCCACATACAGGGAGTGGCTACCTTGTCAGACAATGCAGGTCTGGAGGACAGTGGAGGGACCTGAGTAGCATAGGTTTGGCTGCCATTGTTGGAGAGGTTCCTTGGACTCAAGAAATATCTGGTGATCAGGGCAAAATATAAGGAATAGAATGATAATAATCATTATAGCTAATAATTACTCAAGCCTTTCAACAATGCTTTTCCCTATTAATGTCCAGTTTGGGCCAGGCACTTGCTCTCTATTTTTTCTTTTCGTCTCTGTCTTATAGATGGTGAAACTAAGGCCTAAGGAACATAAGTGATTTGCCCAAGTTCACTCAGTTAGTATATGGTGGTGCTAGGATTTGAACTCCAGAGCCACAGCTCTTAAGCATATATCCTCTGCATTTTGCCGGTCAGTCTGTGGAGACACAAGTTACCCTGGGAGCTCCGGTGTGGCTGGCTGCAGTGTGATCAAGGAGATGGGCTACCCACAAGCATGATAATGGCAGTGACTGCTCAAGCCAATGGAGCTCAGCATTCCCTGAATATTCCTGGAATCCTACAGAATAGTCGATCATCTGGAAGACTGCTCAAGCACTAAATAGGCAAATAGACTGTCCAGAGATTGCAGGCAATAGAATGACTGAGAGAGTAAAGAGACAGCTAGGTGAGCTGGCTTAAAACAAGGAGTTTCTTCTTCATGGAATTATTAGACAAAGATAGATGCTCACCAGATCCTGGAACAGGGATGCACTCCAGGTTTCTTGAAGGTCTAGGACAGTGGTTGATAACCCTAGTGTAAAACATTTAAAAAAGCCTCACCCCAGTACAAACAGGGCTTTGAACTGGTTCTTTCTGGTTCAACTTCCTGCTGAGAATTTCTACCCTAGATATACAGAATCAGAATCTACATTTTTAACAAGATCCCCAAGTGTTTCTTATGTATACATGAGAATGTATATGTATACATATGAATCACCCAGGGAAATCTATAAGCCAAGTGCTTAACAACTGCACCACCAGGGCTCCTTAAGGAACATAAGAATATGCTTTTATCATACACAAGTATTAATGGCATCAAGAGGACTTCACATAAGTTGCAGAAAGCAAAGGTAAAATAGGTTGTAATTAACAAAAAATAATGAAAGATTTTTATATTGGAGGATCCTGACTTTTGAGGTCATTGTCACAGAGAGTGAGCAAAACATTTCTTGGTGATACTACCAGAGATAGTGTCACATGGAGGGACCATGGTTCTGATGCTGCAAGAAAGTCTGACAATAACATCATCATGAAGTAACTTATTAAGAAATCTCTGTATTCTGAAAACTGGCTACATAAATTTTCTAATTTTTCAATGTACTCACTTTTTGTAGATAGTTTACTCTTCCAATAGCACCAACTTTTCTTGTATAATTCACAAATCCAATGTTTCCTTCAGTGGCAGCATAGAACTCGTAAATATGAATGTCCCCAAATCTCCTGATGAATTCTCTCCAAACATCTCCTCGTAAGCCGTTTCCAATTGCCAATCTCACTTTATGATCTCGATCATTTGGTTTCTGTGGTTGGAGAAGGAGATCATATTGCATATATGAATCTGTACTTATATACTAATAATTGCTCTTATATTTTTCATATTTATGTTGGTTACAAATTGGCCTTAGTGCATGCCTTTTTTGCTACCCACACACATATTCAACCCCAACCCCTGCCCCACACATACACAGCGTGTGCAGTGACAACTACTGCTCTGATTTAATATCTGAAAAGCTTGAATTTTCCCATTTTGATTTTTGAGCAACAAGATGAGACAACTGGATAGAACTATGTGATGTCAACATTTAATCCATATCCAATCTAAAGTTAGACTAATGTGTTAATAGTTTTCTTGATGGGCTGGTGAATCTCAGTGAACTTCCAGAAAGAAGAGGCCAGGAGGAAAGACCTACTACAATCTATTGCCAGTAGGATTCTGGACAGCATCTTTCGTACTGAAACAACTGTTTTCACTTGACAACTGTGATAGTTAAGGTTGTATGTCAGCATAGCAGGGCCATGATTCCAAGTGGTTTAGCAGTTATGATGTAGTTATCCCCATGATGAGATCTGACATAATGTAATCACTTTCTTGAAAAGATCTGCTATGAGCAGTCAATCAGTCAAAGGAGAGTTTCCTTAGGGGTGTGACCTGTTTCCAGTATATATGGAAAAGCTTTGGGAAAGGTCTCTGGCTTTCTGCTGCGTCTGGGTCATAATCATCTCCAGTTCCTGGACCTGAACAAGTGGCCTGCCATATTGTCTGCCAATCTTGGCATTGTTGCCTTCTCAGCCTGTGAACCAACAATCTACCATTTTACTTGCTAATCTTGGGTTTGTTAGCCCTTGCAGCTCTCTGGGTCAGGAGAAGCCTCCAGTTTGAAGTTTGACTCACAGACTTGGGACTTGCCAGCTTCTACAAATTGTTGGCAAAGAATGCGGAAAATATCATGGACTGCCAGAGGAATGAACAAATCTGTCCTGGAAGAAGTGCAGCTGGAATGCTCATTGGAAGTGAGAATTACTTTGGCCATGCTGTCAGAGGGAACCATTCCTTGGAGAAGAATATAATGCTTGGTGAAGTAGAGGGTCAGTGAAGAAGGAGAAGACCTTCAATGAGATGAAGTGACACAGTGGCTACAATGATGGGCTCAAGCACAGCAAGGATTGTGAGGATGGCACAGGATCAAGCAGTATTTCATTCTGTTGTACACTAGGTTGCTGTGAGTTGAAGCCAACTCAATGGCACCGAACAACAAAAAGCCTCTACAACTGTGTGAGCCATTTCCTTGAGATAAATTTCTCTCTCTCGACATATATATAAGCTTCACTGGTTTGCTTTTCTAGAAAACCCAGCCTAAGACAACAACAATGAAGAAAACTGGGAACATAGTCCAATGAGAGAGAGAATCATTTTCCACAATCATTAAAGAGCAATAGTGTTGGGACCTAGAGGGATCAGAGGACTTGTTCATCACCTCTTTAAAAGATGGACTCAGAGCTCACGAGATAAGTCAAAGGCTGAATTTCCATAATAAAATTGTCCCAAGGGAATGGGAAGGGGAAAAGAGGGCAGAAGCAGGCTCCAAGTTGCCTCAGGTGCCCCAAGAGGAATATACTATGCTTTAAATAAAAATCACAATAGAAAAGTTGTTTTGAGTGTAAGGACTGAAAGGAGAGCTTGTGTCAGCAATGAAGGTGAGGCTAGGACCAGGTTGCTTTTCATTCAACCATAATCAAGTATGTAATAATCAATACCTACAAGTAATCTAGAATTAATGATATTTTATGCTAATAAGGCAATTTATATCCTCAGGGAGATCATAGAGACAAATAAAACACACTGCCATTGAGCTGATTTCAACTCATAATGATCCTATAGAACAGAGTAGAACTGCTCCATGGGTTTTCCAAGGCTATAAATCTTTTATTTTTTTTTAAATTGTACTTTGGGTGCAAATTTACAGAGTAGAATTTGTTTTACATTCAACAGTTGATGTAAATTTTGTTTCACTCACCGATTACCATCCCCAACCCTTACCCACTCTCCTCTTCTCCCTTCTCCGTGACACCCCTCTCCCTGTGCCCTTCTTAGTTAGGCACTCCTGTCTGTCCAGCTTTCCCTCCATGTGAATGCTGCCCCTCTACTGCCCCATGGCTGATTGCTCCAAGGAGTGTATCTCTATAGAGTAGGTGTGTACATAGCCCTGGGTTGGGTGTTCTGCATGTAAATCTTACTACTGTTGGGCTGAGAGCCATACCTTGGGAGTGAGTCTTATCCCAGGCCTGAAGTGTACCCCAGGGCCATAGTCTTGGGGGTCCCACCAGACTTCATCTGACCAGTAATTCTAGTCATTATTGTGTTTTTGAATTTTGTTCCACATTTTTCCTCCCACTCCATCCAGGATCTCTAGTTTTGATCCCTTCCCAAATGGTTGACATTGGTAGACAGGCACCATCTAGTTCTTCTGGTCTCAAGGTCCATCATATCCTAGGGCTGATTGTTTCCAAATGTCCTTGGTTTTCTTCACTCTTCTTTGCTTCAGATGAGAGGAGACCATTAAGGGCTGTAGATCTTCATGTAAGTAGACTGCCTGGCCTTTTTCCTATAGAGTGGTTTGTGGGTTTGAACTGCTGACCTTTTGGTTAGCAGCCCAATGCTTTAACGACTGTGCTACCAGAACACCTGGCAGATAGATAAGTACAATTTTAGCTCACAAATTCTATTACTCTGTGACTTTCATTCTAGCAGAAAACAGAATGGAATGGGTAAAGGTGCTAGATACCTAGGACTACAGTCCCAAACCAAATGCTAATTTTGTCATCAAAATTAACTTCTTTGATCAACAGTGTTATGGATTAAATTTAGCCTCTTCAAATATGTGTTGGAATCCTAACCCGTACATCTATGGATGTAATGTTATGTAATGAAATGACCTTCCATAATGCAATGTAATATAATCATTCAATCAGTTGAGGTCATATCAGTGTAGGGTGGATCCTAACCCTAATCGCTTATGAAATATATAAAGAGCAACATAGATAGAGAGATATACACACACACGTATATGCCAGAGTAGTCTAGTTCTTCACATCTTCATCTGTTGTTAATTGCAGTTGAGTCAATTCTGACTCATGGTACTCCCATGTGTGCAGGGTAGAAATGCTCCATACGATTTTCAATGCTATGACCTATTGGAAGCAGATCACCAGGCCTGTGTACTGAGGTGCTTCTAGGCATGTTCAAACTGCCAACCTTAAGACTAGTAGTTGAGTGCTTAATCATTCGCGCTACTCTGGGAGTTTCCATATACACATAGATGGGAAAATACAGATGCCATGTGAGGACTGCCAAGGAACCAAGGAATGTCTGGGCCTACCAACAAAGAGGGAATTGACATGGCTGAGATCCTGATTTTGGACTTTCAGCCTCCAGAACTCTGAGAAAATAAATTTCTGTTCTTTAAAGTCACCCACTTTTGAGCATTTGTTACAGCAGCATGAGGGAACCAAGGCAAACAGCAATTTGCTTACAAAAGTAAACGTTGTAGAGAGCATTTTCTACATTATTTCCTATACTATGAAATCACTGTGAAGAAATTTTAGAATGAGTTCCTTTTTGGACAGAATTGTTCAAAGAGAGGGGCCAGCAGTTTTCAGATAAGGGGAAGGCACTTAAATATTGCAACTGAAAAACAAAACAAAATTAATTTGGAATTAGTTTCCATGTGGGAGGAACTATGGGTCAGGGACACAAAAGAGATATGTGTTTCATTTGTAAGTAGCTCTTTGGTCATCACTTAGTGAAGCTCTTTCTGGAATCCTAACTGGAGAGGTGGACAGATACTGGTCACTGCTGAATACTGGGCCCCCTAAGGCATCTCTCTGAGGAGGAAATGTGTAAAAAGAGACCTAGTAGTTCTTAACCAGGGTGTTCAAGAGGGTCACCTAAGAAACTTTTTGATCATAAATGAGTCCTGTTGTTTGTTATTGCTAGTTGACATTGAGTTGATTCCAAATCATGGTGAGCCCATGTGGGATGGAGCAGAACTGCTCCACTGGGTTTTCAAGGCTGTGGCCTTTTGTAAGCAGATCACTAGCCTGTCTTCTGAGATGCCTCTGCGTGGGTTCAAATCACCAACTTTTCGGCTAGTTGTCAAGAGCTTAACTGGCATGAATTCTAGAGATTCCAACTGAGTGGTAGTCTATTCTCTTAACTAGCTCCCTAGGTCCACAGATCCCTGAATCTATTCCCTTTTATAACTACCAAGTGCCTGCCAGCAGGGTGATCATATGTCCAGTTTGCCAGAATCAGACCTGGTTTATACCTGTTTTCTGGTGTGATTATTAATAACACTTTTTTCACTCTCAAAAGTGTCTCCATTTGGTTAATGAATTATAGGGTGACCCTGTCCATAAGACGTTATACTCTTCACCAAAACCTGTCAGCTTTTCAGAGACCACTTGTACCACCCATACTCCCGAATCTCTCACTACCACTCCAAGAACAAGATATCACAAATATCTGAGAAAAACTTATTATCATTTAAAAGAAACACCTGACCTGAAGGTTTATCTGCTTGCAGGCCTACATGAGTAGGTCCAAACTAGCATTCTAATGTGCAAATAAACCCATATTCTACATGCAGCCCAGGACTAACCCTTCTCCCATTTTCTTACTTAGTTCATTTGCTCGTCTAGTGAGTGCTGAACATCTTTCTCCTACAAGACTGTACACTCCTCTGAGCCGCAATACATCTCTATATCATCCACAGTGCCTGGACCTGTGCTCTGCATCTAGTATAATCCCTGCAATAAAAGAAATAAGCTTCACCAGGAAATCCTCAACGGTTAATGGCTGAGGCACCTGCAGGGCAGGACTTTAAGCGCAGGTGGCTGCAGAAGACCTGGGTGTGCAGGAAGCTGGCTGGCCTTACAGGTGCAACGGTCACCTGTGGGCAGCAGGTAGCTGGGCCCATAATCACAATAGCCTGGGCTCAGTTTTCATCACACAAGTGAGGAATCTTATTACATTAGCAGAAGGGATTAAGGATCTAGGTTAGAAATGTTTGTGGAAACAAACTAGAAGATCCTGGAGCCTTCTTAGATGTCTGGTTCTCACCTAAGCTTTCGTTCCTCAGGGGCTGAGGGTACTACTTGGTTTTTCCTTTCCCAGAGGAGAAACAGTCCCCTGTGCACCATCCCCCTCCCCATCTCTAAAGCCACTCTTCAAATGGAAATGTTTTTTAGGTCAAAGGCCACTTGCTAGTTTTCTCTAACAAGGATCAAAACTCTTGTTCACTTAGAGCTAAGGTGTCCCATAGACACACACCTGGGGGACTGAAATCCACACTGAGATTTAAAGACTGATGAAGGGAGAGGGGTCAGGGTGTCCCAGGGGAATGCAGAGCACCAGGTAATTAGAGTAAGCAGAAAACTTTTACTGACAGAATGTGTCAGGGATTTGGCCTGTATTATCTCACTTAAGTTTCAAAAGAATTCTACCAAAATGTGATAGGGAATACAGTTTTTGTCTCCTATTACAACTGAGGACATGGAGTCTTGGAAAGCTTAAAATAATTTGCCCAAGATCACATAACTGGCAAAATAGTGGCTCTAAGATTCAAATACAGATCTGTCATTTCAGACAGCACTTTTTTTCTTAATTAAATAACTGTCATATGTGTAGTTTAAGAATCAAAAAGTCCTTTCAAGAGTCAGTTATTTTCTTCTTTGAATTTTTTGCTGAAACCATGTGTTTTCAGTAATGGAAGGCATTTTGAATGAAAAGAAAAAATTTTGCAGTTATATGGATGTTAATACAATTAGTGAGACACATATGTCCCAATGGATTTCTGGTGCCAGTGGGATGAGGACTGTTTCTTCAGATTCAGTTATGGAGTTCCCCACCAGATGGCAACACACACTAAAAGTGGGGTGGGAGCTTCCCACTAAACCCCACGTGCAGAAAATGTAGGTGGGGGCATGACCCAACGGTCATGAAAGGGTTAAACGATGAATGCTATTGATGCCACTTATCTGTCCATATCCCTTGCCACAGCTTATCACCCAAGGACTCATACTTTTAGCTCGTGGAGTGTTTCTACTTATCTGAACTCCATATTTCTAAATTAAATGCTTATACTGCTGTCTCTGGAGTTATCAATTTTAGATATCACTTATTAATTTCTTATTGTGCTAGATAAAGATTAAGCTTTCTTTCTCTCCCCATCTTTCAATATTATAATTTTTGGTTAAATCAATATTTAGCACTCACATCCTTTTGCCCTTGATGTACCACTGATGAGCCAAGTAATATGCTATGAATTAACTCCCAAACACATTTTTGGTTTCCCTGGAACCAAAATTACTTTCACATTTATCTTTTGCAGTCTAAAATTTACCAGACATGCAATCAAGACATACTGATAATTACTGGTGGTTGGAATGTGAAAGTCAGAAACAAGAAGCATCAGTAGTTGGGAAATATGGCTTTGGTGAAAGAAATGACGTCAGAGACTATATGATAGAATTTTTGCGAGACCAACGACTTATTCATTACAAATACCTTTTTTCATAAATGGCAACTATATATTTGGACCTAGCCAGATGGAATGCACAAGAATCAAATCAACTACATACATTGGTGGAAAGAGGCAATGGAGAAGCTAAAAACATCAATCAAAATAAGGCCGGAAGCTGACTATGGAACAGACCATCAATCGCTCATATGCAAGTTCAAATTGAAGCTGAGGAAATCAAAACAAGTCCATGAGAGCCAAAATATAACCTTGTTGATATCTCGCCTGAATTTAGAGAGCATCTGAGGAATATGTTTGATGCATTGAACACCAATGACTGAAGACCAGACCAGTTGTGGGATGACATCAGGAATATCATTAAAAAGAACAGGAAAGGAAGAAAAAAGACAAAATTGATGTTAGAATAGACTCTGAAACTTGCTCTGGAATGGAGAGTAGCAAAAGGAAATGGAAGAAATCATGAAATAAAAGAGCTGAACAGAAGATTTCAAAGTGCAGCTCAAGAAGACAAAGTAAAGTATTATAATGAAATGTGCAAAGACCTGGAATTAGAAAACGAATAGGGAAGAACAGGTTTGGCATTTCTCAAGCTGAAAGAAGTGAAGAAAAAAAATTCAAGGCTCCAGTTGCAATATTGAAGGATTCTATGGGAAAATTATTGATGCACGAAGCATTAAAAGAAGACGGAAGGAATACACAGTCACTGTCCCAAAAAGAATTGGTCAATGTTCAACCCCTTTAGGAGGCAGCATATGATCAAGAACCAATGGTACTGAAGGAAGAAGTCCAAGCCACACTGAAAGAATTGGTGAGAAACAAAGCTCCAGGAATTGACGGAATACCCACTGAAATATTTTGACAAACAGATTCAGATGCTCACTAAAGATGTTGACTCACTTATGCCAAGAAATTTGGAAGGCAGCTACCTACTCAACCAACTGGATGAAGTTAATATTTGTATCCATTCCAAAGAAAGGCGATCCAACAAAATGTGAACGTTATCAAACAATATCATTAATATCACACACAAGCAAAATCCTGCTGAAGATAATTAAAAAATGGTTGCAGCAGTATATTGATAGGGAACTGCCAGAAACCCAAGCCAGATTCAGAAGGTGGCATGGAATGAAGGATATCATTGCTGATGTCAGATGAATCTTGGCTGAAAGCAAAGAATAAAAGAAAGATGTTTACTTGTATTTAGTGACTATGCAAAGACATTTGACTGTGGATCATAACAAGTTATGGATACATTGCAAAGAATGGGACTTCCAGAGCACTTAATTGTGCTCACAAGGAACCTGTACATAGACCAAGAGACAGATGTTTGAACAGAACAAGGGGATACTTCATGGCTTAAAGTCAGGAAGGGAGTATGTCAGGGTTGTATCCTTTCACCATACTTATTCAATATGTATGCTAAGCAAATAATCCCAGAAGCTCAACTGTATGAAGAAGAATATAGCATCAGCATTAGAGGAAGTCTCATTAATAACCTGCAATATGCAGATGACACAACCTTGCTGCTGAAAGTGAAGATGACTTGAAGCACTTTCTGATGAAGATCACAACCTTCAGTATGGATTATACCTTAACATAAAGAAAACAAAAGTCCTCACAAATGGACTAATAAGCAACATCACAATAAATGGAGAGGATATTGATGTCATCAGTGATTTCATTTCACTTGGATCCACAAGCAAGCTCAGCAGTCAAGAAATCAGATGATGTATTACACTGGGCAAATATGCTGCAAAAGACTTCTTTAAGAGCCCTCTGAACCCTTCTTCTCCCTCCAATGTACCCCTGCCAATGCAGCCAAGGGATCTTCTGGAAAAGCTATTTCTCACTTCACTCTTCCTCATAAAGCACCTTTAGTGGTACTTTGGCACTTTCATATTTAAGTCTCAGCATAGGAAAGCCCTTGCCACCTGGCCTCAGCAAGCCAAACAGTCTCACCTCCTGTTTGCAGTTCCCAACACATATTCCCAAAGTCCTCCATTCCAGTACTTGGCACAAGCTGTTCCAGCTAACCATAGCCCTTCTTTCCCTGGAAAACTTCTCTATTCCCTTCAAAAGTGATCTTCTCTGGCAAACCTTCCTTGATCCTGCCCTCCTCCCCTTGTTCCTCTGCCCTGCTCTGTCCTGGCACCAATAGCTCAAATAGGTCACTCTCCACTCTGTGCTGCTATGTACCCTTCCCTTCTCTTTTCTATCTGCATGAAGGTCATATGAAGATAGATATTTTAAGATGGAAGGGACCACAGAGATTATCTAATTTTGCAAGGATTGCAGACAACTCTAGGGAGGTAATTTGAGTCTATTCAGCTGTTTAAACGTTCTGAGTTATCTTATTTCCTCTTCTAAATATCATATGGCTTCTGTGTGGGTTCTCTGGAACTCTCTTCTGATCTTTCTTTCTTCTTTCTCTTCCTCTCACCTAGATCATATTCCCAACAAGCATCATAAAGCTTCCTTTAGACCCCTTGCTGTAGCTATCATCCCTAACGGGAATAGAGAAAAAAACAAACAAACAAACAAACAAACAAAAAAAAACAAGTAGCTTGAGCAATATCTTGTTTCAGTAACTAATTCTTTCTTAAATGACACTGCTTTACTAGGCAGCCACACAAATAGAATGGGAGTTGTCAACTGTACACTGCACAAAATGAGTGGCTGAACTGAGCATAGCCTGCACGGGTAGCCAAATTGGGACTTTGTACACATTTGGGTGCAAGGTGGGAGGAGGAGTTCATGGATGGGTGCAGAGTGGTTGCTGCAAGGACTGGGCAGGTGCTGGGAGTGCAGTTGCCCATGGTGGTCCTGGCTGCTGCTGCCTTGTTGAATTTTTTTCACATTAGTATTCCATCTGGCCTTCAAGCAGTTGCTTCCTGGTCATGCGCAGCTGTTGTCACCACTGCCACCTGGAGCCAGGAGCCTGTGAGTGCCCCTGGGCCTGGGTAGCACCAGTAGTGCTCATGTCAGGAGTGCAGGAGCCATAGCAGGCACCGATCCGCCCTGGGAGTAAAAAGCTGCATGGCTGCTGGGCAGGTGAATGAAGCCAGGGGAGGCAGAGGAGGAGGGACTGTGGAGGTTGAGATGCACCCTGGAACCCTGCTGCTCATTCATTCTGGAGGTTTAGGGGTTTTAAAACCATTAGAGGGAAAGAATAAACAAAAGGAGAGCTGCTTTCCCTTTAAAACAAACAAACAAAAAACACCTTATGTTGCCCAGATGGACATTAAGCATTGCATAGCTGTATTTTGATTTCAAAAGTTCTTTTTCCTAACCCACTAACCTAAAATTACCTGACCCAAAATTGATGTTGCCTGTAATTTTGCTGTCCTGTTTTGCTTCACTGCAAATTACCATGGACTCTGCAGCATGGTTAAACTCCCCCCCTGCCCCAGCTTAAAGTGACTGGTTAATAACAAACCCATTACCTTGTGATTTAATGAAAAGGACTGTGGGCTTCCTTTTTTAATTTCAAGAGGTCTCATGACTACAAACAGGTAAACAGTCACAATTTCAGGAGTTATTTTCTAATACTAACTCAATAACCATTAATTACTTCATTGCCATAAAAACTTGTATCCATTGAGCAAAAATAATTGAAGTCTCTATGAAATCTCCATTCTCTGGAAGTTTTTCCTCTTGCAGGAGGAGAATAATACCTCAATTTGCAAACTGTTTATTAAATCATAGAGCAATCAAATATTGTGTTATTCTTCTGAATTAATACAAGATTTTATTTTAACACCATAAAATATTCTGAAGATGTAAAACCTTGAACTTGTCTTTGTTTTCCAGAATCCTTCTGAGACAACATTAAGAAAAAGGGAAAAGGTAGAAGTGTGTGTGTGTGTGTGCGTGTGTGTGTGTGTGTGTGTGAGAGAGAGAGAGAGAGAGAGAGAGAATGAGCCTGAAGAGAGCTACATACAAACATGTTTGTTTTCCTCAAGTCCAAAGGTAGCTCCCATTAGAACTAACAGACACAACACACATTTCCCAGGAGACTTCTGACAAAGGGGTGCCTTTAAGGTAGAGAAGAAAAGCCAAACAGATGGGCCCCATATGGACTTCTGAGTTCTAATAGTGAGGCAGGCAATCTTGAGGGCCAGGTGGAATACTAACGTGAAGAAAATTCAATAAGAACATCAACAGGAATTGCTGTGGAAAAGGTTCTAACCCAGCTCACAGCTAATTATGACCCTTGATCATGAAATCTGTGGAGAATGCAAAAAAAAAAAAAAAAAAAAAAAAAAAAAATCAGAATAACATATGCCAAGTACAAACATTACCTCCCTCAACTTAATTACACATTTTTTCAGGGGCAAGAATTTAGAGGTTCATTCATTCAGCAAAATTTGTTGAGTACCTGTGATATGCAAGATATGGATATCAGGGCCAGGGATGCATCAGTGAGCAAAGCCCCTGCTCAAATGGAGCTTTCATTTAACTGTGGGAGACAGACAATATATATAGATAGATCTACACTATGTCAGGAGTGATAAGTGCTATGAAAAGCAGTACCAATATGGACAATGAGGGGTGGGGTGATGCATTTGATAATTAGTAGGAGGAGCCTCTCTGATGAGAAGACATCTGGACATTGACTGAATGAGGTGAGAGTGAACCATGTAGTTAGATAACTGGGGAAGAATATATTTTACTTCTTTTGATGCCACACAGCAGCTGATACTGTAAGTTGAAAAAAATTAAAAAAAAAAACAAAAACCCAAAACAAGTTACTATGGAGTTGCTTCCAACTCATGGCATCCCCATGTGTGTCAGAGTAGAACTGTGTTCTATAGGGTTTTCAATGACTGGTTGTTCAGAAGTAGATGGCCAGCCCTTTCTTCTGAGATGCTTTGGGGTAGAAACAAACTCTAAGCTTTTGGTTAGCAGCTAAGTGCTTAACTGCGCCACATAGGGTTGCCCAAGTTGAACATAACTGGTGCTTATAAGCACCAGGGTATCAATTTAGAGATCTTTTGAGTTTGTTTTCTTACCTAGATTGAATGGATTAAACCAATGAATATCTGGTGAATTTACTACATTATCTAGTCCTGTGGTTCTCAAGTGGGGGAAATTCTGCCTGCAGAGACATTTGGCAACATCTGTAGATATTTTCATTGTCACAACTGTGTAGGAGTACTACTAGTTACTCATGTGTAGAGGCCACAGATGCTGCTAAATGTCCTACAATGCATAGGACAAGCCTATACAGCCAAGAATTAACAGACCTAAAATGTCAGCAGTGCCAGGGTTGAGAACCTTGATCTACTCCCAAAGCAGGTCATCAGATCTCTAAGGAGGAGCTCTTATGAACAATCCCATCAAAATATTTGGATGTCTGCAAACAAAGTTGACCCAAAGGCCCTGGAGTTACCTTGGGGTATCTGTCCCAAACTTAGTGAAGGACTCAGTTGGTTGGTTTCAAGATATTAATTAAATAGCATTAAGTGAAAATTTACTCAATGCCTTTGTATAAGAGAGAGAAAGAAGATAAGATATGGTCCCTGTCCTCAAAGATTTTATAGCCCAGGGAGGATGCGAGACATGAAGCCAAACACCTGCAAGGGGACAAGAGAGATATAAATAAATTGATGTAGGGGAAAGGAGTAATGATTGTTTTTGGAGGGACCCAAGTAGATTTAAAGTATGAGGTATCATTTCAGTAGAACTTTGACAGGCTTTTAATAGGCAGAGAAGAAAGTGGAGGATACGCTAGGTAAAAGGAAAGATGTGAACACAGGTAAAGGGGCAGAGACTAATAACAAGCACCAGCTATTAAATCATCTCTATAAGGTACGTGTGATGCCAAGCACTTTAGCATGAAAAACAATTTCAAGAATTAAACCACACACACACACACACACACACACACAGAAAAACAATTTCAGTCTATGGGGTCTTAAAAGCTTTCAAGTGACCATCCAAGATGCAACTGTTGGTCTCCTCTTGCCTGGAACAACGAAAAGTGAAGAAAATCAAAGTCATTTGGAAACAATTAGTCCAAAGACATGATGGACCATGAGGACCTCAGCCTTCATGACCCCAAGACCAGAAGAACTAGATGGTGCCCGGCTACCAATGCCAACCACTCAGAAAGGGATCAAAATCGGAGATCTTGGTTAGAGTGGGAGGAAAAATGTGGAACAAAATTCAAAAACACAAAAATGACCAGAATTTCTGATTGGAAAGAGACTGGTAGAACTCTTGAGACTATGGCCCTAGGTTACCTTTGGGCCTGTAAATGGACCCATATCCATGGATTGGCTCTCAGCTCAACAGTAGAAAGACTTACATGCAGAAGACCTACCCAGGGAGATGCACCCACCTACTCTAGGGAGATGCACCCCTTAGATCAATCAACCATGAGACATCAGAGGGGTAGCATTCACACAGGGGAAAGCTGGACAGACAGGAATGCACACATTAGAAGAGAGGGGCAGTCACAGTAAGGAGAGATTTTTATGGTTGGGGATTCTAATCGGGACATGAAATCAAATGTGCATGAACTGTTGAATGTGAAACAAATCTACTTAGTAAATGTGCACTTTCAGTACAATTAAAAAAAGAAACAGAAAAACAATTTCAGTCTAAATTGAAAACTGATACATATGAATCAACTGAAGCCCAGCATAACCAAAAGTGGCTTGGATTCCCATCTTACCCATTTCAACAAGATACTGAAACATGGGGAGAGTTACCTGGGGTGAGTTGCATAAATACCGAAGCAGTTCACCAATATACTGAATGACAGTGACATTGTATTTTCTACAATCATCCCAAAATTGGCTGGCTGAAAATTTGGTCCGTAAAGCAAGAGTAGCACCTACAAACAGGGAAGGCATAGGAATTCTCAATAAAGTAATGCTACAAAAATCCCCCCAACTATATTTAATTTGCCAGCTGTGAAAGGTGGAAATTAAAAAATAAATTATATGCACAAACAAGTAGTGAGTACCTACTATACGCAGCACAAAAATGGAATAAGACATCATTTTGTCCTATAGGAGCTTCTAATCTAATTGAGGGAAGATACATACAAAAATCATTCTACTACAAGGCAGCATGTAGTAAAAGGTCCAGATGAGGCCCTGAGGGAGAGATGTGCGTGTAGATTAATTCTGCTTGGAGAAAGAACTAAGACATTCTGGAAGAGGGAAGTCTTGAGTTAACTCTTGAGAAATAAATATGGAGAGATATATAGGAAAACAGCTAAATTTTGTATTACTTCCCCTTATTAGCAGATATGACTGTATGAATACAGCAGACGGGCCTCCAATTCTTTCATTTTTCTCTTTTGCTTAGCCATACCTGATCATCTGGCCTATCTACCTATGTATTGGCCTGTAGATTAATGTTTGTTATTATTGATAATGTAGCATTGTATATGTAAATTGCTTACCTTTGCTGTCTATACCTCTTGTGCATTTCTCTGTCTTCCTTTTCCTTAGTGTTACTGTGCTGGTCACTTACTTTGGTATATTGCCTTTCCCTTCACCCAAATCAATTCTTGTCTCTTATCTATCTAGCAATTTTCCCTCCTCTTCCCTCCCATCCATGATAACCAACAGAGTTTCCTTCCGCATGTATACCTTTCCTTGACTTTCTACAATACTAGACTCACATAGTAATTGTCATTCTGTGACTGACTTATTTCACTCAACATAATGTCCTCCAAGTTCATCCTTGTTATGAGGTGTTTTCGTGGATTCTTCATTATTCTTTAGTATAGGCCTCTGATCCTTGTTGAAAGAAAATGCTTACCTTTCAGGATACATCCATGTAATCCTATCATAAGCGCAGCACTGTGGTATAAGGGCAGAGTGGTATAGATGATATCATCTTCCTTAATCCCACTTGCTACAGCAAGGCCGGTTCCATACCATATGCGGTGATGATTGATCACTGCTGCTTTTGGGAGACCTTTGCAAAGATACAACAGAAGTCATGAATGAGCCAAAACTGGCCATTCACAGACATGTAGTCTGGGACAGAGAGCTGGCTGAGAAAGATTCATCATCCTGTGTTTAGACAATTTTACAGTGGAGCTTCACGATCAATAAAACCAGGAGTCAGCAATTATTTTCTGGAAAAGACCAGATAGTAAATGCTTTAGGCTTTGTAACCACTCAATTCTGCTGTTGTAACATGAAAGCAGTTACATAAACAAATGAGCACTGCTGTCTTCCAATAAAACTTTATTTACAAAAACAGGTGGAGGACTGTATTTGGCCCATAGCCCATAGTTAACTGACTTGTGAGTTAGATAGTTATTACAGAAGTAATCTAAAGTGAAAGGAAGCAAAGGGGATGAATAACTGTTGAATTTCTGCTCTGAATTTTAGCACTTTGCAAGGTATTTTCAAATATTTCATTTAATCCTCATAACAACTTTTATGAGATAAGTAGAATTATATTCTCCAATCCACAGATGAAAAGACTAAGAGATTAAATAACTTGGTATCACCAGTCACACAGCTGCAATCAGCTGTTTTTTTCCCTCTCTCACCAGGCTCCCAGTGTTTTGAAGGATTGTTGTTGTTAGGCACCATTGAGTCGTTTCTGACTTACAGCAACCCTATACACAGCAGAACGAAACACTGCCCAGTCCTGTGCCAGCCTCATGATCCTTGCTATAACTGAGCCCATCGTTGCAGCCACTGTGTCAATCCATCTCATTGAGGGCTTTCCCCTTTTTGTTGACCCTCCACTTTACCAAGCATATCATTCTCCACAGAATGGTCCCTTCTGACAACATGACCAAAGTAGGTGAGATGAAGTCTGGCCATTCTCACTTCCAAGGAGCATTCCGGCTGCACTTTTTCAGGACAGATTTGTTAGCCCTTTTAGCAGACCACGATACTCTTAGCATTCTTTGCAACACACAACTCAAAAACATCAACTCTTCTTTGGTCTTCCTTACTCATTGTCCAGCTCTCACATGCATAAGAGGCAAATGAAAATATCATGGCTTGGGTTAGGCGCACCTTAGTCTTCAAGGAGACATCTTTGCTCTTCAGCACTTTAAAGAGGTCTTTTGCAGCAGGATTGCCCAGTGCAATATGTTGCCTGATGTCTTGACTGCTACTTCCATGGGTGTTGATTGTAGAACCAAGTAATATGAAGTCCTTGACAACTTCAATCTTTTCCCCATCCATTGCAAAGCTGTTTATTGGACCTGTTGTGAGATTTTTGTTTTCTTTATATTGAGGTGTAATCCATACTATAGACTGTAGTCCTTAATCTTTGAGGGATTAGGATAGCATAACAGCAGTGAAGATGAGAAGAAAACGACAGATTGAAGGGACATTTTGAAGAGAGAGAGAAAAAATTGGATTTAGGGATTGACTTGGTAGGAAGGGATGAATGAAGATGGAAGAACAAAAAAATGACTCTAAACCTGAGGCTGTAGTCCCTGGGAAACTTATTGACAGACATGGGGAGCCTGGGAGGATGTGACGGATTAGGGGTTAGATCATGAGTTTGATTTTGTTCATACTGAATTTGACTGAACGTTCAGAGATGCCAAGGTCTTGAGGGAAACAGTGGGGAACAGAAGGAAGACTGTCCTGGGTGGAACTGTGGTAAGGTTGGGGAGTTGAGATAGAGGCTTGCATAAGGAATACAGGGCCTGGAAGGGAAGGTCTTGACTATCAGACAGAGGAGCTTGGTCTTAGCCCAAAAAGTGTCAGAGGGTAATTGTAGGCTCTCAAAACCCGACTTCAGGGTTGATGAGTTTAAATTCAGGTAATACATTCAAATTTATTGAAAAGAAAATATCCCACCTGTAACTGTTTGAAATGATAGAATGGAGAGCTAAATGTTTGCAGATATTTAAGAGTAAGATTGGAAACATCAAAGGCTTTTAGACTTGAGATGAGTTGTCTTGAATCAAGTCTCTCAGTTCTTGGGGGCAATGGTCAGACTCCTTTGTGTTCTAATTTGGTGGAAAAGTTTGAGAGATACATTTACAAAGTCCTCCCCTTCAATCCATTAACTTTTTCTAGGTAGCAAGACTGGGCAATCTACTTCTGTAAAGATTTACTGCCTCGGAAACCCTATAGGGGTCACTATGAGTCAGAATTAACTCGATGGCAGTTTTTTTTTTTTTTTTTTTCCAGGTAATATACACATGCAGCTCAAAAACATGAACATATATATAAAAGCTACATAGGGGAAGTCTCACTCCTGCTCCCATCCATCCAATCACATTCCTTGGTAACTCCTTTAATCCGTCTATATCTTCTAGAGTGTGTGTGTGTGTGTGTGTGTGTGTATATATGTGTATATATATATATATATATATATATATATATACATATATATATATAAAACCAAACTCACTGCCATTTGAGTCGGACCCGACTCATAGAGACCCCTCCTTGGGTTGCCAAGGCAGTATCACTACAGAAGTAGATTGCCCAACCTTCCTTCCGAGGAGTAGCTGGTGGGTTTGAACCCCCAGCCTTCTGGTTAGCAGTCAAGTGCCTTAGGCACTATGCTACCAGAGCTCATATATATATATACATATATAT
>NW_006921613.1:8508593-8511086 GCF_000298275.1 Orycteropus afer afer
GACTGCTAACCAGAAGGCTGGCAGTTCAAACCCACCAGCCACTCCTTGGAAGGAAGGTTGGGCAATCTACTTCCATAGTGACACTGCCTCAGAAACTCAAGGAGGGGGTCGCAATGAGTCGGGGTCAACTCGATGGCACATAACAACAATAACACCTAACGAATTATCTTGGAGATCTGTCCATATTTGTACACAGAGATCTCCCTCATTTTTTCGTTCTCTTATTTTCTCTCACAGTTGCATCAAGTCCTTTGTAGGAGTTTAATTTAGCTACACTATTTTGCCAAATGATGGTGCAGTAAATAATCTTGTCCATATGTCAGTTCATACCTATGAATGATGCTACGTCTATGGGATAAATTCACTGAAGTTGAGATTGCTGGGCCAAAAGATATGTCTCTGTAATTATCATAGATTGCCACATTGGCAGTCATAGGCTGTCCCCGTCATGCTCCCATCAGCAATATAAAAGTGTGTCTGTTTCCTTACAGCCTTGCCAAAGTGTAATCTCAAACTGCGGGATTTCTGCCAATCTGGAAGGTGAATAATGGTTTCCTGGTGTATTTTTTAGTATGTTTTTCTCTTAAGAGTGAGGTTTGAACCATCTGCATTTTCTTATTTATAATTTACATTTTTTTTTTTTTTGGTAAGACTTCCTATTGAAAGTATATGCTTATATAGATTCCCACGGAAGGTCAGTTTAGCTGGGGAGGGCATGGAGTCACTGCACCGGGAGTGAGTTTAGGACCTGAGTGGATAATTACTTGAATGAGTTATTTTCATTAATTTTACAAGAGTAACTGGCTTTGTAAAAAGGAGGATGGTTCTCTGCAGGTATAGACCCTTTGACACCACGCAGTACCTCAGCTAGGTATTGCCCAAATAACTGCAATTAGTTACAAGGCAAAACAGGGTGCCCAGCAAACTACCTCAGTATAAACATGGTTAAAAATTTGTGCTCTTTCATCAGTGGGCCAGTGGCACTGTGTTAGTATTAATGTCCATTCTACTCCAATATTAGGAAATAGAAGAAAGGATCAATAAATCAATTATATTCACCATGGAAAAGAAATCATCCAAATAGTGAGAGATCTGAATTATGTTTTTTAAAAAGAAATGCACATCTTTGTTGCTTTGAAGTACTTTCAGAAACTTTCCTAAGATAAGAACATTTGTTACTTATTTTATAGTTTTGTGCTAATGATTACCTTTAAGGAATAAAGAAAATATTTTGTTCTGTAATTACTTAAATGAGTTCTTTTCATTAATTGATAAGAGTAACTCAGCAAATATTTTATATAGAGATGATAAACATCAATCCAATTGTCTTCCAATTAAATATAAATTCTGAATTATGGCATTAAGTTAGGGAGGGTCTATTCTCTTTCTCTCCCTAAAATGGGTTTTATATTTGACTATCAAACCATGGGATATGAAGAAATGGTGCACTTGTTTATTCACTATTAAAACTAGAACTTCCCACCACTAGGCAAGAGCTTATTTTACCTCAATTATTT
The DNA here is from genome assembly GCF_000298275.1 of Orycteropus afer afer. Classification (NCBI taxonomy): domain Eukaryota; kingdom Metazoa; phylum Chordata; class Mammalia; order Tubulidentata; family Orycteropodidae; genus Orycteropus; species Orycteropus afer. The sequence goes on from NW_006921613.1 coordinate 8,510,111, forward strand.
CATAAGGGAGCTCTGGTAGCATAGTGCCTAAGGCATTTGACTGCTAACCAGAAGGGTGGTGGTTCAAACCCAATAGCCACTCCTCAAAAAGGAAGGTTGGGCAATCTACTTCTGTAGTGATATCGCCTTGGAAACCCAAGGAGGGGTCGCTATGAGTCGGGTTCGATTAGATGGCAGTGAGTTAGTTGTTGTTGTTATGTGCCGTCGAGTCGGCCCGGACTAATAGTGACCCCTCCTTGGGTTTCTGAGGCAGTATCACTACAGAAGTAGGATTGCCGAACCTTCCTTCCAAGGAGTGGCTAGTGGGTTTGAACCGCCAGCCTTCTGGTTAGCAGTCAAGTGCCTTAGGCACTATGCTACCAGTGCTCCTAGTGAGTGAGTGAGTTAGTTTTATTTCACAAATCAAAGTCTCCAATTATCATCCTATTCAGAAACAAGGGTAAAAGTCTGATATATTAAGGTAGCACCTGTCTGTAGTGGAAGCATTTTGATTTGTTTTATCATCCTGCCATTCTGTTGGCATGGCGATAAACTACTTCTGACAAAAAAATAATAGAGATTATGGTTTGGGAATCAGTTTTAATATATCGTTCCATGTCTTTTTGTGCCCTGATTTACTTAAAGAAAATATTTAGCAAAAATGACTGTTTGAAAGGAAGCTGACATTCAGATTGACCCCAAGGCCAGAGACTGGGAGATCAGATGGGTGTTGACAGCCTGGAGGTGAAAGAAAGAATACCTGTCAGTGGGTGTTGAGATAAAGGGCTCAAAGAGCTTTTAATCTTATCTAAAATGTTTGACTCTATTATGAGAAGAATGTATTCATGTATTAGCTGCTTCATTAAATTTAAATTTTAATCAAGATAGAATAAAATACTCATATATTAAATTTCCTAATAACATAATAGGAGCTCTGGTAGTGTAGTGGCTAAGGCACTTGACTGCTAACCAGAAGGCTGGTGGTTCAAACCCACCA
>NW_006921613.1:8511186-8516525 GCF_000298275.1 Orycteropus afer afer
CCACTCCTCGGAAGGAAGATGGGGCAATCTACTTCCGTAGTGATACTGCCTCGGAAACCCAAGGAGGGGTCGCTATGAGTTGGGTCTGACTCGACAGCACATAACAACAATAACATAATAATTAATATGTTGGGGCTGGAGTTCTTGAGAGGTACAAATGGTTAATGCACCTTGCTGCTAACCTAATGGTTGGAGGTTCAAGTTTACCTCAAGAAACCTTGGTTATTTAATTGGCAGCATTTTTTTCTTTCTTAGTGGCTCATAAAGTATTGGTGCAGCTTATAGATGAAGGCATCCTGGATTTGATGAAATATAGGACTTCAGGCCCTTCACTGGAGGCATCCTACATCCATAGCACCAGGCAGCTCCAAGTCATTGTGTGTGGGAAGATGGGTCTTGGTCAAAACATTTAAATAAATATAAACCCAACACTGTCCTATAGTTTTCTCTGGTGCTCCATTTATATTTGATTATACATTATCTATAGACTCTGACCATAATGTAATCAAACTATAACAATTGTTTAAAAAATCCCAACAATAAAATTCTAATAGAAGTTCCAAATTGTAAGCATTCTAAAGAATTGTAACAAAAATTCCAACAAGAATTCTAACAAAAATTCTAACAATTCAGTGTCAAATTTCATCCATTATCTTAATTACTTTTTGGAGTGATTGGTTAATTTTTTCTCTCTTCTATGACAATAAGGGGGAAAATATGTGTAGTTTGGAGAAACCCAAATGGGATCATATGCTATGAAATAAGATCACTTCCCACAGGCGAAGAGTTTAATCCCCCAAGGATTAGTTATCTGATAAGTTTTATAAAAGAAAAAGAACACTTGAAAATCTAACCCATATTTAACTCCTTCAGTATTGCTCCATTTATTTGAGAATCCTCTCTCTCTCTCTCTCTTTTTTTTTTTTTTACCTGTGGTTCCTGAGGTATAAATGTATAAGGCAGGAGTGGAAAAAGTGACTTCAGACCTCCAAGACTCTGGGATAGGGTCAGCTGACACTTCGTCCACTTTATCCAGTAAAGAGTCAATCCCATCCGTGTTGGAAGTTCTGCTCACATAATAGATGGACACATCATCTTTCTTCAGACTTGGCAGCACCTCTTCAACAGCTGCTTGTAGTTCTTAATAAGAAAAAAATAGCCAAATAAACTAAATTAGTTCTTTAGAGTTCCATTAGCACAACAAACTTCATGGTAATTTTGTTACTGCATAGTGTTAGCTAAAATGTGTGTGCATGACAAGCGATGTTTATAATTAGGCATTTCTTTAAACATGGGATTTGCTACATTTAGAAAATATCGCAAGATTCCAATAATTGAGAGAAGGTTGGGTTTTGATGTTTCATAAGCACAGCAGATGGTTGGTTGAAATCTGTACTTCTTGTGGCACATGCAAACATACGGACATACGGATATAAATCAAGAAACATAACTGCATAACTTATATACATAGCTGGTATACACCTCAAAAATAATACAGAATGTAGTTTTTCATAATATGTGACCCACAGGGCCAGCGATTAAAAAAAAAATTTAAGGAAGGAATAAAGAAATACATGAAAAAGAAGGGAAATATGCTAACAAACGTGATAGAAGCCAACTTTATATAATAAATGTTTTTTACACATCAGTAATAAATAGTTTCACTAAGAAGTCTCAGCTGGTCTTCAGAAATAAGCTTTAAATTTCATAAGCACATTATATGGTGAGAGAGAGGGAGAAAAAAAAAAAACACTAATGTAGAGCAGTGTTTTTCAAACTGAACCACAATACGTTCCACCACTCACTGCCACTGAGTCAATTCCAACTCCTAGTGTTCCTGTAAGACAGAGTAGAAATCCACCTCTCCCCCCATAGTGTTTCCAAGGTGGTAAATCTTTATGGGAGCAGAGTGCCTCATCTTTCTTCTGTGAAGCAGCTGGTGGGTTCAAACCACCAACCTTTTGGTTAGCAGCCCAATGCCTTAACCACAGTGTTACCAGAGCTCCTCACAACACATTGCTGTTGTTGTTATGTGCTGTCGAGTCGGACCCGACTCATAGCAACCCCTCCTTGGGTTTCCGAGGTGGTATCACTATGGAAGTAGATTGCCCAACTTTCCTTCTGTGGAGTGGCTGGTGGATTTGAACTGCCAGGCTTCTGGTTAGCAGTCAAGTGTCTAAGGCACTATACTACCAGAGCTCCTCACAATACATTAGTGGATTATTAAAGTCATTTTAAATGGCCAGTATTAAAAAAATTAAAACAGATTTGAATAGAAATTTTTACAGTACATCACACACACTAAGACGCAGATCTTGTTTTTGTTTCAGTGATGTGGGTCCTGGGTCACACCCAAACGCATTTCTTATTGTGGGTCAAAGATCAAAAAACTTTATAGGCACTGATTTAGATCATTTAATTTGCAAAACAAATGTAATGTTTGTGTGAAATTTCTGTTTCTTAAATACAAATTTGTTTGCATGAAATTTGTATGTTCTTAAACCTTAAAATGAGAATCCTTTTTTTTTTTGGCTTAAGCATGTGTCAAGTGTATATACCTAATGTGGTCAACCATATTGAAAATGAGACAGGTGAGAAGTGGTGGGTTTAGGTCTAGGTGCACAGTTATCCAATATGTAGGGCTGACTCTCAGAAGCTGAGGGTATGACAAATTCTCTAGAAGGTATTATGGAAAGATCAGGCAATCAATCATGTTTCATATGCGGCCAACTTTGTCATATTGCTTTTTGAGTTGATTCTTTTTCAAGAGACCCTCCAAAGGGGTTTTTCACATTGGCTTAGATTACTCAGTCCTCTTTCTGCAAGCAAGAAGAAAAGTATCATTTTATTTGGAGGACAAACCAAACCCACTGCTATTAAGTTGATCCCAACTGATAGTGACCCTGTACGACAGAGTAGAACTGCCCCAGAGGGTATACAAGACTGTAAATCTTTACAAGAAGCAGACTGCCACATCTTTCTCCCACAGAGCAGCTGGTGGCTTAGCAACTTCTGTTAGTGGGCAAGTACTTAACCACTGCACCACCAAGGGTCCTTATTCAGAGGACAGAGAATGGACAAAGGTCTTTTTCCTTTTTGTGCATAAGTGGATAACTCAGATGAGACTGCTTTTTAGCTTACTAGTGTTGAATTGTAACAACTGAACTGAATATACTTCAACTGAAGTAAATTATTAGTAGGAAAAAAACCTACTGACTCATAGTGACCCTGTAGGGCAGAACAGAAATGCTTCATAAGGCTGTCTATCTTTAGGCAAGCAGACTGTCACATTGTTCTCCTGCAGAGCAGCTGGTGGGTTCAAACCACTGACCCACCAGTGAGCAGCAAGAGTTTAACAACTGTGCCACCAGGATTCATTTAATAGAAAGGTATCTGTGGTAGTTAAGGTTGAATGCCAACTTGGGTGGGCCTGGTTGAGTGGCTAGGTGGCTGGTGGTAGTTATTCCCCATGATGAGACTGGCAATCAACTCCATGAAGGAATCTATTGAAGCAGCTGAGTAGCTGCTTTAGGAATGTGGTCTGCTTTCTGTATATAAGAAGCAACTTTGGGAATGGTCTCTAGCTATTTGGCATGCTTGAATCCTGCATGTTGCCAACATGTTGTTCAGCAGCCTGGCATGCCCTGCTGATCTTGGGACTTTCGATGGACTTGAATTAATGCCTGGCTATTTGGTAACATTGGGATTGTGCCATGTTATTTGTTGACCTTGGGTTTATTAGCCTCAGCAGCCAGTAGCTGCCTGAGTGAAGAGATGCCTCTAGCTTCAGTGGGCCGGGAGCAAGAGGCAGAGCTGAAGCCCAAGGTAGAGGGGCTTTCACATAGCCTGGAACTTGGAACTTGGACTTCTGTTGTTGTTGTTGTTATGTGCTGTCGAGTTGGACCTAACTCATAGCGACCCCTCCTTGGGTTTCCAAGGCAGTATCACTACGGAAGTAGATTGCCCCATCTTTCTTCCGAGGAGTGGCTAGTGGATTTGAACTGCCAACCTTCTGGTTAGCAGTCAAGTGCATTAGGCACTATGCTACCAGAGGCACTTGGAACTTGGACTTCTGGCCTCCCAAAATTGTAAGAATAAACTCCTGTTTGTTAGAGCCATCCCATTTGTGGTATATTCCTGTTAGAGTGGCACTTAGTAACCAAAACAGTACCTCAATATCCCAGAGAAATACTGTAGGGATGCTATACCAGATTTGTCTTAAATGCTTTATTTTTCAATGTTTGCATATGATGTCTTTATCAAGATGTCATGGATTGAGTTGTGTTCCCCCAAAATATGTGTCAACTTGGCTGGGCCATGATTCTCCTTGGCAGTTATGTAATGATGTAATTATCCCCTATGATGTGATCTGATGTGATCAGCCAATCAGTTGTAAGAGGATTATGGTGGAATGCACCACCCTTCCTTAGGTCACAGCTCCAATATGATGTAAGGGAATTACGGTGGGATGCAACATGCTTAATCAGATCTCAGCCCCGATCATATGTAACAGGGGTTTCCCTGATGGCCTGCATCACCTTTAACTTAGATAAAAGGAGAGAGAAAAGAGGAGGGACCTACTACCATTAAAAAAAAAAAAAAAAAGAGCTGAGAGTGCATCCTTTGGACCAAGGGTCCCTGTACTGAGAACCTCCTAGAACAAGAAACACAGAGAGATAAAACACTCCCCTAGAGCTGGCGCTCTGAATTTGGACTTCTAGCCTCCTAAACCAGAAAATAAATTTCTGTTTGTTAAAGACATCCACTTGCGGTTTTTCTGTTATAGCAGCACTAGATAAGTAAGACACGGCAAGAAATATCTGGATAGATGCATTACATTTTTTTAAAAGTTGTATCAAAGGACTCATGTACATAGTAAAAAAGAAAGGAAAAGTACAAAAGGATTTCTAATGTAAATCAAGATCCTTCCCACATCCTTCCTCATGGCTAAACCTGCTGCCTAGAGGCAACCATTTTCAATTAGTTTAGCTGTTTCTTTTGGCAACCACCTCTCTATTCCAAATAATGTGCTTTCCTGTGGTGGTGGACAAAGTATCAACTTCTTGGCCTATCATTTTTCATTCTCATCCCCATTTTATCCCTACCTCCAACTTCACTTGGCTTTTGCATTTTCTGGGCTAAGAGTAAATTTAGTCTTCCCAGTTTTGTCTACAGGTTGGCTTTAGAAGCTGAAAACCAATAATCAGGATTGACACTATTTTGATTATGTAAATATTGTTCACTGCAGAACCAAGTAACACACTATAATCGTATTTCCTTTCTTGAACAGTTACCCCTCCCCCTGGAGTTTCCACTTGGCTATCTTTTTTTTTTTTTTT
>NW_006921613.1:8517385-8528091 GCF_000298275.1 Orycteropus afer afer
GACTGCTAACCAGAAGGCTGGCGGTTCAAACCCACCAGCCACTCCTTGGAAGGAAGGTTGGGCAATCTACTTCCATAGTGATACCACCTCAGAAAATGAAGGAGGGGTCGCTATGAGTTGGTCTGACTCCACGGCACATAACAACAACATCTCAGGATCCAAACAGAAGCCTGCACTTACCTCTGTCAGGGTATTTATTATACAGGGAGACAATGGTTCAATTCCTTTTCTCCCCTATTAGTGTAATCTTTGAGATCAAGGGATCATAACTTAATTGTTTTTGCACTTTTGACACTAGGTAAATGCTCAATACATGTTTATGATTGAAAGAATGTGCACAAAGTATTCTATTAGATAATGTTGAAGAGAAAAAGCAGCAGCTATAACTGCTGATTTAAAAGAGGCTGATGTTACAATACTGTGAAGTTGACACACTGCTAATAAAACATAATGCACAATATAAAAATGTCTATGATACAAGTATGTCTTTCACACAAGTAAGGACCCACAGAGGTAAATTAAATAACAACATCTACTACTACAATGTGTAGAATTAAGAAGTCTCCCTTCTTACTTGCTCTCTCCCTCCTACCTTCCTTCTTTTCCTTCTTTCCAACATTTATTCAACACCTATTTAAAGTAACTACTATGTGCAAGGCATGGTTCCAGGCACTAGATAAAACAGTGAGCAATACAGACATCATCCCTGATTTCATGTAGCATTGATCAAATGGAGGGAAAAAGACGAAACAAAACAAAACAACAATCAATTGACTAAGGGCCCGAGTGTCATAATAAGGAGCTCTGGTGGTGAATTTGTTAAGGCATTCAGCTGCTAACCAAAAAGTTGGTGATTCAAACCCATCAGCTGCTGTATCAAAGAAAGATGAGGCAGTCTGCTTCCATAAAGATTTACTGCCTTGGAAACCTAATGGCGGTCACTCTGAGTTGGAATTGATTCTATGAGTTTGGTTTGGTCTGGAAGTGTCAAAATACGGGAAGGAGGTGTTTGGCAGCATGTTGGAGGGGGACAAAGATAACCCAAAGGAAGTGCTGTCTAAACTGAGACCCGAAATATGAGCAGGAGATGGTGAGGTGAGGATCAACTGAGATTAACAGAGCCTGTTTTTGGCAGAGGGAACAATTTATGCAAAGGTTCAGAGGGAAAACAGCATGGCACTAAAATAACAACAAAAGTTAAAGCTGACTGGTATGTGTAATGGGAAGGGAAGAGAATTGAGAGAAATGCCTGGCAACCAGTAGGTAGAGATCAGGTCATTGAAGGCCTAGCTGATACCAGGTAAATGGATGGGGTGATAGGTTGAAGTGTCGCCCCAAATTCATGTCCACTTGGAACTTGTGATTATTGATCTAATTTGGAAATAGGGTTTTTGTGGATGTAATCAAGTTAAGATGAGGTTATACTGGTTTAGGGTGGACCACAAATGCAATATAACTAGTTTCATTATAAGAAGAAGGAATTTGGACATGGACACAGAGAGAACGCCATGAAACAGGGACCAGAGATATGCAACTACAAGCTAAAGAACAGCAAGGACCATAGGCAACTACCAGGAAGTAGGAGAGAGGCATGGAACATGTTCCCTCAGGGCCTCTGAAAGGACCAATCCTGCCAACACTTTGATTTCAGATTCTAGTTTCCAGAATTCTGAGAGAAGAAATTTCTGTTATTTTAAGCCATCCAGTTGGTCCTTTGTTATGGCAGCCCTAGGAAACTTACTCAAGGGAGCAAGAGCAGAGGTAGGGAGATTAGTGAGGAGGGCTTAATGAACATTCAGTAGTGGCTGTGGGTAGTAGCAGAAGGTGGAAAGAAATAGATGTATTTAAGGGATGTTTGGGAGGTAGAATAGACAAGACTTAATAGCTGTCTTGATGAGAGGAAAACAATGAGTCAAAGGGGACTTTAGGTTGTTTTTTTTTTCTGTAATTTTTAAAAGGAAAATGTACTCAGATATAGTCTTACCTTTAGAATTAATAATGGTAATAATTAAAATGCCACGACTCATTGTCAGTTTGTCATACTGTGGTGGCTTGTGTGTTGCTGTGAGGCTGGAGGCTATGCCACTAGTATCTCAAATACTAGCAGGGTCACCAATGGTGGACAGGTTTCAGTGGAGCTTCCAGACTAACTAAGACAGACTTGGAGGAAGGAAGGGGCCACCCACTTCTCAAAGAACTGGCCAGTGAAAACCCTAAGACACAATGGCTGCAATGATGGGCTCAGGTATAGCAAGGATTGTGAGGCTGGCACAGAACTGGGCAGTGTTTTGTTCTGTTGTACAATGAGTCAGAGCTGACTTGACAGCACCTAACAACAACAACAAAAATAATAAAAATCAGGAGCTCTGGTGGCATAGTAATTAAGTGCTGCTACCTGAAAAAAAAAAGAAAAGAAAAAAAGGGAGCTCTGGTGGTGTAGTGCCTAAAGCATTTGACCGCTAACCAGAAGGCTGGCAGTTCAAACCCACCAGCCACTCCTTGGAAGGAAGATTGGGCAATCTACTTCCATAGGGATACCGCCTCAGAAACCCAAAGAGGGGCTGCTAAGAGTCGGATCTGACTCGATGGCAGTAAGTTTGGTTTTTTTTTTGGCTACCTGAAAGGTTGGTGGTTCAGATCCACCAGCCAGCCACTCTGCAGAAGAAATACGTGTTAGTTTTCTAACTGCTTCCTTAAAGATTACATACAGCCTTGGAAACCCTATGGGCAGTTCTCTGTCCTATAGAGCTGCCGTGAGTTGGAATCAACTCGATGGCGACAGGTTTTGATTAATAATAAAAACAAAAGGAGCTATAATTAAGCAGGTGTCATGCTTGATCACAGCTCAAGCAACTTATCATCAGGCATCTTTTACTGCCTTCATGTTTCTTGCAGGCACTTAATTTATGATTCCTCACCTTTCACAGAAGTCGTTTCATGGCTAGAGGCCATTGTACAGCACAATTTTCCTTCATCTCGTCTGGGCTGCTGGTGTAGAATTTGTCATTTGAGCATTGGTTTGAGGCTCCCACAGCTCACCAACCATATTAGGACACGGCGTGACAGCATTTCTTCCCTTAAAGATGCTGATATGAAAACTGACAACTGAACAAAAATTCTGGATATGAATGCTGCCAATAAGCTATTTGATATTTAATATCTGTTCTTTCTTAAGTGTTTTATATATGTGTTTGGACTTACATCTTTTCTCCTTCATTCAAGAAATTTTTCTAATTCTTACCGTAAAGTCTGTTCACTTAAGAGTGTCATTCAATCAGACATATAGACCAGTTGTCATGGAGTAAACTGTGATTCATGGTGACTCCACATACATTAGAGTAGAAGTGTGCTCCGTAAGGTTTTAGATGGTTGACTTTGCAGAAGTAGATCACCAAGCCTTTCTTCTGAGGCTCATCTGGGTGGATCTGACTACTGACCTTTGGTTAGTAGCTGAGCACATTAATCATTTGCACTATCCAGGGATTCCAACCAGACATTTGAGCTCATATAATATACTTGTCACAGGTTGGCTTCCCTGGGACTCACAACTTTGAGATTTTATGTAGTAGTACTCTTGGGAACACCACTTGTGAGGTTGGAAGGGAAGGAAGACTGGATAGAGGGAGAAATTGAACTGTAATGCAATTACAGTAGTGGTCTCCTTCAGCTGTTCCTCTCAGAGAATGTGGATCTGAGGTAGTCCTTCAGCATTATCTCAAATTAGAGGAAGTGAGCTTTGCCTTTATACCCCAGCATTAATCAGTCACTGGATGTAGGCTGAGGGTGGTGGTGCTTGACCTGGGGCAAATCAGTTCTCTTTGGTCATGGCCAAGCCCTTGAAAGTGTCTCAGCTTAGAGCTGTCAGCTCCAACACTCTCAGCAATCTGTTGTTGTTATGTGCCCTTGACTCGGCCCTGACTCATAGCGACCCCTCCTTGGTTTTCTGAGGCAGTATCACTACGGAAGTAGATTGCCCAATCTTCCTTCCAAGGAGTGGCTGGTGGGTTTGAACTGCCAGCCTTCTGGTTAGCAGTCAAGTGCCTTAGGCACTACGCCACCAGAGCTCCCCTCAGCAATCTAGGAATCATTATCTCAGTCCGGAAGGGATCTGGGCAGTACATCACAGCATCTACCAACTCTCATTCTAACTAATATCAAAGATTTAAAAATGTACATTTGATAGAACAGTTTTTATAGTAGTTTTACCCACACCATAATACATTCTCTGTGTAGTTTGTATTTTGTCATTTAAAAAATTTGGGTGAAGGGCTTTCAAATAATGTTATTAAAGCACTTTATTAAATTGTGTCTCTCCTCTGTGCAACACTTTATCTTACCGATGGGCTGTAATTCTTGAGGGGCTTTTGGACACACAATTGCTACTATTTAATTGTACTCAAATAATTTTATCCATTTAAATTTAAATCCAATAACTGAATATATTGTTGTTGTCATTAGATGTCATTGAGTTGGCTCCATCTCATAGTGACCCTGTGTACAACAGAACAAAACAGTGTCCCGTCCTGCATGTGCTATCCTCACAATCCTTGCTATGCTTGAGCCCATGATTGTAACCATTGAATACATTATTGCAGCCATTGACTACATTACTGAACATGTTAGCGTTTTAAATATTTAAAGTATTTAAATTTCCGAGGTTTTAAGCCCTACATCAAACTTTATATTGGAACACTTCCTGTTTGTCAGTTTGCTGTAGCCTCTTCACTGGTAGCTTGCATTGAGAATATTCTTTTACATGCACTTTCCCAAAATAAGAATGTTTAAAAATTTTATGCTTGATGGAAAGTAGAGCCATTTGACACTGTGTGGGTGGTAGAGAACCTCAGTACATAAGCACCTTTGAGGATCAATGTAGTCCATAACCTACCAACAAGTGGTTCTAGAACTGAGGAGGGAGGAGGTGAATGGGCAGGGCTTCCTTTGAAAGCCTCTTGGCTCTAACATGGTGTTATTAAAATTTCAATTCATTTGGCAAGTATTAGCAAATTTCTAAATGCTTTCTGTCCTTATGTACTTCTCATAATGACAAAACATTTTTGCAAAGCAATAAAGCAATCTACATATATCAAACCATAAAGAAATTAATAACCTTTGACCTCATAATTTCACATAGATAAATGTCTAACAGAATAAAAGAAAACAATATGTTCACTGTAGCATTTTCTTTAAGCAAGAAACTGGAAATGACTTAAATACTCAACATTAGGGAAATGGCTTAATAAGAGTACATTAAAATGATGGTTTCACACAAAACTATTAAAATGATCATTATAAACATTATGTGTGTTGTTATGTGCCGTCAAGTTGGACCCAACTCATAGCGACCCCTCCTTGGGTTTCCGAGGCATTATCACTATGGAAGTAGATTGCCTATCCTTCCTTCTGAGGAGTGGCTGGGTTTGAACTGCCAGCTTTCTGGTTAGCAGTCAAGTGCCTTAGGCACTACGCTACCATTACGTAGAGATGTAAAAATATTTGATGTAAAAATAAAGGAAATAACAACACCAAATAATTATTGTATAAACTATAACTGCACAAATAGGTATGGAAGCTATATGTGGGAAGTTACTACAAAATAAAAAGAATTATATTGGGATTTTGGGATTGCCATCTCTCTGTACTAGTCAGTCAGGTACAAGTTTTGGTGAAACGCCTTAATTTTTGGAAGAAGCTGTCCACTTTCTTTTCTGAACCAATGCTTGTTAAAGCATGTGGATCTGTCTTTAAAGAAGCATATGGACTATCTTTAGTTCATCTTCTGGGTAAAGAACATAACTGCGAACTGTTCTGGTTACCGAGTGCCACCCTGACAGAAATATACCACAAATGGGATGGCCTTAACAAACAGGAGTTTATTCTCCTACAGTTTGGAGGCTTTAAGTCCAAATTCAAAGTGCCAGGCTCTAGGGGCTGGGTAAAAGCCCCGAAACCTTGGGGTCCAGCTCTGCCTCCAGCTCCCGGCCCATTGAAGCTAGAGGCTTTTCTTCATTGAGGCAGCTGCTGGCTGCTGAAGCTGCGAAGCCCAAGGTTGATAAGTAAAAAGGCACAGCCCTGATATTACCAAATCACACAGCAGGCCATTAATTCAAGTCCATTGTAAGTGCCAAGGTCAGCAGAGCATGGCAGGTTGCTGAACAACGACACGGCTACATGCAGGGTTGAAGTGCGCCATAAGCTAGCGACCATTCCCAAAGCTGCTTCTTTTATATGGGAGGTAGACCACATACCCAAAGCAGCTACTCAGCTACTTGTGGCAGATCCCACCATGGAGTTGATTGCCAGTCTCATCATGGGGAATAACTACCACCAGCTGCCCAGCCACTCAACCAGATCCAGCCAAGTTGACACATAAACTGAACTACCACATGAACTTTGTTCAAAGCTTGGGCGTCAGAAATAATATTTATAGAGGATTGCCTTAAAGGTGTGTAATATATACATCTATCAGTCCTACTAGTCTAGGTGCAAACTGTGCATTGAAACAGACCTTCAGAGAAAGCAGTACATGGGAAATGGGAAAGTGAATGATTAAAACATTATTTTTCTTAAAGTCCATCATGTTATCTTGTTCAAAGGAAAAGGAACAACAACAACAAAAATAATGGTAGCATATCACATTCTCCTTTTACTGAGGAAGGGAAGAGAAAATTCTGAAAAACAGACCCATTCTGGAAAGCGGGGTGAGAGGGCAGGTAGGAGCTGAATTGATCTTAGTCACCAAGGTAGTGAGTGAGTTGCTACTGGCTGAACCCACAACTTCCTGATAGGGAAAGCATTATCTCTGCAATCAGTCTACTAGCTTGTTGTGCTACTAGATTGCCTGACAGAATGGATACCCATTGAGTTAGTTACATAACACACCCCAGAAGTGTTTACCAATAACACAAGATCCAAACAGAAGGTAGTGAAAGGAACCATGTTGCAATCACAAGTAACAGGAGGAATGTAAAACTGTTGGTAGGTGGACCAGTCAGGATGGAAGGCTTATCTTTTCTTCATTCAGAAAGGCAACACAAACTGGTTCTAACACGGCCGTTAGAGACAGACTGAAAATAATTCTTAGAACGCCATCTGTAATTGTGATTTTGCATTTCTATCAGAGGCAGTTTGCAATGACTGTATTAATAACCTACTGTCTAGTGTACACATACAACAGGATGCATATCAGAATGCTTCAGATAATAATAAAATATTTCACCCTCTCCATCCCACAAAACAAACTGGCCTGAAGTTAAAAAGATGTTTAATTAGGGTTAAGTTGCAAAGGAGCAAGTAATCTTTAATGGGAAAACACATACTCATCTTACATTTATGTAATTATATAATTTCCTTAATATTATTTGTCATTTCTCTCAGTTACATTTCTTGCTTATGTAAATTCTTACTTTCTAAAGAGCTCTGGAATCAAGGGTAATTATCTGTCATGATGTTTTAGGCATACTAGGCCTTACAGCAGGCTGGTGGTTCAAACCCACCAGCCACTCCTCGGAAGGAAGGTTGGGCAATCTACCCCAAGGAGGGGTTGCTATGAGTCAGATCCAACTCAGTGGCAAAACACAACAACAGGCCTTACATAATTGTTATCATCTCATATCACCATGCAACTACGTCACCAATCTACCAACTAACTTTTTCCCAATATGTCAGAGGCTGAGGGGAGGTCCTTTTCAAATACTGGCTCCTTACACTCATCATGGAGTCCTTGGGTGGTGCAAATGCTAAAGTTCTTGACTGCTAACCAAAAGGTTGGTGGTTTGAGTTCACTCAGAGGCACCTGGGAAGAAAGGCCTGGTGATCTCCTTCTGAAAAAGTAAGCCATTGAAACCCTACAGAGCACAGATCTACTCTGACACACATTGGGTCACCGTGAGTCAGCTGATTGGATGACAACTAGTACTGGTACAATCATTATTTATGCATAATAATCCTAACTAAAAAAAATGAACTGCAAACATTCCCCAATATGCTAGCTTGTTCTAGCACAATTACTCTCTCCTGTCCTCACTGCAACCTTTAGTTATGAGCAGGGTAAGAAGAACATTTTTTATAAAACATCTTTCAGTTAGCTCCCCATTCAGACCTATGGCTGCTTAGCTGAGAATCCAGTCCCTGAATATACTATTTGTTTGGTGTCCTCTTCCTTGCCTCACTCACAGATCCTATTATAGTCTCAACCCATCCTTTGCTCAACACCTGCTGTCTCTCTCTGCCTCTCTGGCAGAATGCCACCAAGACACCAAGAGAGAGGCTCTCTCCTACAGTCCACTCCTGGAGGGGCTGGACACAGTGATTTTAGGAGTCTTTGGGAGGTGAGCTAATTTATTAAGTGCCTATGAGTGTTAAAGGAGCTTTGGCAGCACAGTGACTAAGGCATCTGACTGCTAACCAGAAGGGTGATGGTTCAAACCCACCAGCCACTCCGTGGAAGCAAGACTGGGCAATCTACTTCCATAAAGATTTACCGCCTCGGAAACCTGGGGGTCACTATGAGTTGGAATCAACTCGATGGCAGTGGGTTTGGTTTGGCTGAGCATTAAAACCAAAAACTAAACTCACTGCCATCGAGTTATCCGACTCAGCAACCGCTCCGTGGGTTTCAGAGGTGGTATCTCCACGGAAGTAGATTGCCCAATCTTCCTTCCAAGGAGTGGCTGATGGGTTTGAACTGCCAGCCTTCTGGTTAGCAGTCAAATGCCTTACACACTAGGGCATTATTCAAAGGTCAGTGAGAGAAGACTAAGCCTTGGGGGTGCTCAAAGTACAGTGAAATGACTCATCTAAGTTACTCATTGAGCAGTCCAGCTAAGTAGAGTGGCAATTAGATGATTTCTACGCCTAGATTCTGCTCTAAAGATAGCACTGGAAAATTATCTCCTTCCTGGGAATTGAGGCCACTACTGTTGACCATAGGAGCTCTGGTAGCATAGTGCCTAAGGCACTTGACTGCTAACCAGGAGGCTGGCGGTTCAAACCCACCAGCCACTCCTCGGACGGAAGTTTGGGCAATCCTACTTCCGTAGTGATAACTGCCTCAGAAACCCAAGGAGGGGTCGCTATGAGTCGGGGCCGACTCGATGGCAAACAACAACAACAACAACTGTTGACCATTCCTTGGATTCTCTGAGTCTCTCTTTTTTCTACATTAAAATCCCTTCAGTCAATGGTCTAAAAGTAGTTACATACTTGTCTTTTCTTTCTTTTTTTTTTTTTTTTCACTCCCTGCCTCAGAAGGAGGGAGCTCTGGTGGCACAGTAAGTGAGGCATTTGGCTGTTAACCAAAACGCCAGCAGTTTGAACCCACTAGCCACTCTGCGGGAGAAAGATGAAGCAATCTGCTTCTGTAAAGATTTACAGCCTTGAAAATCCTATGGGGCAATTTTATTCTGTCCTATAGGGTCTCTATGAGTTGGAATCAACTTGATGGTGGTGAGTTTGGTTTGGTTCAAGTCAGAAGGAGCCATGGTGGTACAAGGTTAAGCACTCAGCTTCTAACAGAAAGGTCAGTAGTTGGAGCCCACTAGCTGCTCCATGGAAAAAAGACCTAGAGATCTGCGAAGATTGTTGCTGTTGTTATTAGGTGCCATCGAGTTGTCTCTGACTCATAGTGACCCCATGCACAGCAGAACGAAACACCACCTGGTCCTGCACCAGCTCCATGATCCTTGCTATACTTGAGCCCATCATCACAACCATTGTTCAAATCCATCTCGTTGAGGGCCTTCCCCTCTTTTGTCGACCCTCCACCTTACCAAGCATGACATCCTTCTCCAGGGAATGGTCCCTTCTGACAACATGACCAAAGAAGGTGAGACAAAGTCTGGCCATTCTAGTTTCCAAGGAGCACTTCAGCTGCACTTCCTCCAGGACAGACCTGTTAGTTCTTTTAGCAGTCCACGGTACTTTCAGCATTCTTCGCCAGCACCACAACACAAAAGCATTAATTCTTCTTCAGTCTCCCTTATTCATTGTCCAGTCCTCACATGCATATGAGGTGATCGAAAATATCATGACTTGTGTCAGGTGCACCTTAGTCCTCAAGGAGACATTTTTGCTCCTCAGCACCTGAAAGAGGTCCTTTGCAACCAACTTGCCCAGTGCTGACTTGCCCATCACCTAATGTCCTGACTGCTGTGTCCATTGGCATCAATTGTTGAACCAAGCATGTGAAGTCTTTGACAACTTCAATCTTTTCTCCATTTATCATGATGCTGCTCATAGGTCTAGTTGTGAGGATTTTTGTTTTCTTTATATTGAGATGTTGGTGTAGTGCCTAAGGCATTTGACTGCTAACCAGAAGGCTGGCAGTTCAAACCCACCAGCCACTCCTTGGAAGGAAGGTTGGGCAATCTATTTCCGTAGTGATACCGCCTCAGAAACTCAAGGAGGGGTCACTATGAGTCAAGTCCGAGTCAATGGCACACAACAACAACAAAATATTGACATGTAATCCATACTGCAGACTGTATTCTTCAATCTCCATCAGTAAGTGCTTCAAGTCATCCTCACTTTCAGCAGCCAAAGTTGTGTCATCAGCATATTGCAGGTTGTTAATGAGTCTTCCTCCAATCCTGATGCCACATTCTTCCTCATCTGGTCCAGCTTCTCAGATTATTTGCTCAGCATATAGATTGAATAAGTGTGGAGAAAGGATACAACCCTGACACACTCCCTTCTTGATTTTAAAC
>NW_006921613.1:8529990-8545659 GCF_000298275.1 Orycteropus afer afer
TGTAGTCAATCTGATTCCTGTGTATTCCATCTGGCAAAGTCCACATGTATGGCTGCCATTTGTGTTATTGAAAAAAGGTATTTGCAATGAATAAGTCATTGGACTTGCAAAATTCTATCATGCGATTTCCAGCATTATTTCTGTCACCAAGGCCAAAGTTTCCAACTACCAGTGATTCTTCATTGTTTCCAACTTTTGCATTCCAGTCACCAGTGATAATTAACACATCCTGATTGCATGATCTGTCAATTTCAGACTGCAGAAGCTGATAAAAATCCCCAACTTCTTCATCTTTGGCTTTGGTGGTTGGTGCATAAATTTGAATAATAGTTGTATTAACTGGTCTTCCTTGTAGGGATATGGATATTATCCTATCACCAGCAGCATTGTATTTCAGGACAGATCTGCAAAGATTACAGCCTTGGATACCCTACGAGGGCAGTTTAAGTCTGCAATGTAGAGTCACTGTGAGTCAGAATCTATTCAAAGGCTATGGGTTCCGTTTGCCTTGGGTCAGACCTATAGAAACTACCATTATTTAAGTCCACCCTGCTGTGCTCTTACATAGCAAAACGTTTTATGAAGCTTCTCACTGTGTTATGGAATTGATAAAAAAAAAATTCTTCTTCATCCTTTTTGAGGAGTCTTGGTGTTGCAGTGTTTAAGTGCTCAGCTACTTACTGAAAGGTTGGTAGTTCCAACCCATCAGCCACTTCATAGGACAAAAATTAGGCAGTCTTTTGTAAAGATTTACTGCCTTGTGAAACCCTATGGGGCAGTTCTACTTTGTCCTAAAGGGTCAATATGACACACTGACAACTGGTTTGGTTTTAGTTTGGTTCTCCTTTTGCCCCTCTCCAACTGTAGTTGCCCAACTCAATTATCAATGCTCGCAAGAAGACTTCCTTCATCTTCTTTCTTGTCTCATGACACTTTGAAGTTCTTTGAGTACACCTATCACGTTCCTCTGGGTGTCATAGTAATTTGTGTATGCAGCTTAGTTCTTTTACTGGACTATAAGGTCCTTTAACTAATTCATCTTATATCCCCATCCTACCATGGCAACTAGCTTGTACTTTGTGAGGACTCATGAAATGCTTCTTAATTTGGAAATTAAATCGTTGTACAATCTGCTTTTCTTAATTTAACCTCAACAGTTGATATGAAGAAAGTTATCCTTGGTCCCAATACTAGTTTATACATAATGAAGTTCTCCTACTCCAGAATTTTCAATGATGCAATATTTTTTGAAAGCCACTGGAAGCAATTTATTTATCACATTGTTAAAAGGAGGTCCAATTTAATTTTTTGTAACCTTACAAAACCAGGTCAAAAGTAAACTGGAATTTCTTATAACTGCTCTACATACTCTCTTGCAATCGAGAGTATCTTTAGCTGTCCAGCCTTGGGCAAGAGTAGTACCTACGCTGTGGGAGTCTTATGTGGATATTTTAGGCAGTATAGACCTGGCTCACTCACTGCCATTGAGTTGCATTCGACTCATAGCGACCTCTCCTTGGGTTTCCGAGGTGATATCACTACGGAAGTAGATTGCCCAACTTTCCTTCCAAGGAGTGGCTGGTGGGTTTGAACAGCCAGCCTTCTGGTTAGGAGTCACATGCCTTAGGCACTATACCACCAGAGCTCCCATGTATAAGGTATGGCATAGTGCCTAAGGCACTTGACTGCTAACCAGAAGGCTGGAGGTTCAAACTCACCAGCTACTCCTTGGAAGGAAGGTTGGGCAATCTACTTCTGTAGTGATATCACCCTGGAAACCCAAGGAGGGGTCACTATGAGTAGGGTCTGACTCGATAGCACAAAACAACAGCAACAACAAAATACATGTATCAGTTCAAATAGTAGAGAACAATTTTGCTGAATGATTACTTGGATCATATCTTGCCATGGAGAAGCGTCCTGAAATGTACTGCAGAGAGAAAATCATGTTCTTTGGAAGACAAGTATTCTTGTTTGATTCAGGAAAGTGTTTATGAGGCTAGAGTTTTTGTAAGTATAGTAAATTTTGAAGGAATAAATTTGACATAGAAATTCCTGATAGGGTTGAACCCTGTTAAGCTTTATGAAAAACTAGCTGCTGTCAAATTGACAATGGCAACCCCATGTGTGTCAGAGTAGAACTGTGCTTCATCAGGTTTTCAGTTTTTTGGAAGGGGATCACCAGGCTTTTCTTCTGAGGTGCCTCTGGGTACACCTGAAATTCTAACACTCAGTTAGCAGCTGAGTGCATTAATCATTTGCACAATCCAGGGACTCCTTAAACTTTATGAAGAGCCCCCACAATTCATGACAACTGGATGAATCAATCCTCATGATAAAAACCACTATACTTGTCCTTTATGAATTTAACAAGGAGTTGGAACTCAAGAGCTCTTACTAGCCCACAAGCCTTAAGACTGTAATCAAAGTACAGAGAATCAATCTCTGTTGAATTGTCACTGTCCCAAGGTTTCTAAAGCTTCTCACCTTTATGTCCAATGTTCAGATATTGTGATATAATAAAAAGTACCCTTAATGGTGAGAAAATCATTTGGGTCCTGTCCCCAGATCTCCATTGCTAATTAACCACATAACCCTGGGCAACTGCTATCATCCCTCTGGACCTTTGTTTGTTCATCTATAAAATGACTCGATGAAATGAGATTGGTTGTTCCTCAAAGCCTAGCCCTCAGGCCATCTGCTTCAAAATAATCTGGAGGTAGGGTGGGGCTTGTTACCAAATACACATTCTGGGGCCCCACCACGTCTATTGAACCAATGTTTTTGGGGATTGGATTTAGGAATCTGGCTTTTAAAATAAACTTCCCAGATGATCCTTGGGCTTATTATAGTTTCTTTTCTAAACTTTAATTCAAGTATAACAACACACTCATTAAAGTTGGAGAATTATAGAATTAGAATCTCTAAAATCCCTTCCAATCCTAATTTCAAAGAATTCTAAGAATCTGCCCATCCAACAAAATACACGTGGGGCACATTTCCTAAACAACAGCTTCGTTTGCATTACCCCCTTTACAGTAACTGTTTCCAGGTCACTGTGTAATTCTGCACTGTTTACAATGCTATCTCAGTGATTTCAAAGAACTGAATATTTCCAAAGGTCTGACCTCTGTCAGAGACCACTTTACTGCCAGAGAGTGCATTAGGTCCACTGGACAATCTGGTTCAAGCTTGATTTGAAAATACTCTCCATGATGCTCTATGGCAAAGGGCCACTGCCTAGATGAAGAGCAAGGTATATAGTTATATAGCTGATTATATTATAGAACTCTGTTACAGACGCTATTACAACTCTATGAAAGACTGAAAGTTTATTCAAACCCCCCGAGAAAATAACCAGTTGCCCTGGAGTTGATTCTGACTCATGGCAACCCCATGTGCACAGAGTAGAACTGTGCTCCATAGACTTTTCAGTGGCTGATGTTTTGGGAGTAGATCACCAGGTCTTTCTTCTGAGGTGCTTCTGAGGAGCCGTGAACCTCCAATTCTTCAGTTAGCAGCCAAGTGTTAATTGTTTGTGCTACCCAGGGACTCCAGAAACTCT
This sequence comes from Orycteropus afer afer, assembly GCF_000298275.1. Classification (NCBI taxonomy): domain Eukaryota; kingdom Metazoa; phylum Chordata; class Mammalia; order Tubulidentata; family Orycteropodidae; genus Orycteropus; species Orycteropus afer. The sequence goes on from NW_006921613.1 coordinate 8,533,556, forward strand.
ATTACAGTCTCTTAAACCTGAGATTCCTTTTCAATAAAACTCCAAGTCCTTTGAGCTGCCTCACCAGCATCTGGGACTCTAAACAAGTAGGTAAGTGGTATTTAAATGTCTCCTGAAATGGTACAAAGATCACTGTGCTAATACTTCTCTCAAGTCAGATGATTAAATAATAGGCTTAACAGAGTCTTCTAGTTACTAAGTTGGGAGATTTTATTTTTTTTCCATGCAACTAAGGATTGTGCAGATGAAAACACATTGATTGAAGGACCTCCCCTTCAAATAATTTGGCTGCCTTTAACATGGTCTACCACCCTCCACCTTTTATACAAAACCCTCATTTTAAAAGATTATTTATTTTATGTCCCATAAAACAGATGTGTAAGTTTCCTGTTTCCCAGAAGATAATTGACATCTTATCTTTTTGGACTCTAGGCAAACAGCTGAGCTTGCCTTAGTTTCCCCAGGTATTAAATAAAGGGGTAGACCAGATGGTTACTTGAATCCTTCCAGCTCTAAAACTACATCCATATAGAGGAAAGTAGCATGACGTAGGGAAAAAGTGTGGGCTTTCGAATTGGACAGACAACAGGTTGGAATTCTAAGCCTAAATTTCCTCAACTGTATAATTGAGGGTAATGATACATTATCTCCCAAAAGCACCCAGCATAGGGCTTGGTATAGAAAGGCATTCCAGAAAGGTAAGCTTTCTTGGCTCCCTATGCCCCCACTTCAGTAATTATGTCTTTCAACCCACACCTAGTTAGGCCTCTTCTTACTAACAGTGGAAGAGATAACCTCTCCTGTCCTTATTCAAGTGCAAAGATTAGGCCTTTGCGAAGGGAAAACTACCTGCCTGTGGGTAACAGGTTCTGTTTCTTTCTCATCTGGATCACCACTGTAGCAGGAAGTTATCATTTCAAGTCTGGTAGAAATGTGGCAGGAGGCAACTGTGGAACTGAAGGGGATCACTATCACTAGAAATGCATTGGGGGCTCACAAGTGCCCTGCAGCAGATCCCCCGAAGCCTTCTTTTTTGGGGCAGGAGGGGTCACCTCCTCTGCAACGACAAGCCAGGGATGCTAACACTTAAGAGCTGGTAGGAGCTGTGAAGACTGTCTTCCAAGGAAACCAAGGAACAGAGATATAAAGTGGTTTTCCCAAGGTCACAAAGACAATCAAGCAGCAGAGGTGAGAATAATCTCTCAGGATCCACTAGCTTTCAAATTTAAGACTTTGCATTTAAATGCAGATGTTGTAAGTATAGGTGAAGAGCCTGGACTTTGGAAGTAGGTAGTCCTGTCTCTCCTTCCTCTACCCTCTGCCCTCCAGCTCTGTGACCTGTGACAAGAAGTTTCCTCTCTCTTGAGCCTCAGTGGGCTCATCTATAAAACTCGGATATTATAAACCCTACCTATTGTGAGGATTAGGAGCTTTGGTGGCCTAGTGCCTAAGGCATTTGACTGCTAACCAGAAAGCTGGTGGTTCAAGCCTACCAGCCACTTCTAGGAAGTAAGGTTGGGCAATCTACATCCGTAGAGATACCACCTCAGATACCCAAGGAGGGGTCGCTATGAGTCAGATTCAACTAGACAGCAGTGAGTTTGGTTTTTTCGTTTGGTTGTGAGGACTAAAAGCAATACTTAACAGCGCCTGACACAGAATAGGCTCCAACAGTTGGTAGTTCTACTTAGAGTTTCAAGAAAACTTTTCTATTCCCTCCATCTATACCCTAGTTCCGATCAGTGCCTTCCTCATCCACCTCCCTACATCACGCTGCGGTCGGCAAGGCGCTGACATGCCCCAGTGCCAGGGCGGGACGCGTACCCGGGGCTCACCTGGCGAGACCAGCAGCACCTTCGCGCCGCAGCACTGGAAGCAGTGCAACAGGGACTTCGCGCGGATGTTGTAGTTAAGGCACGCCATGGCACAGCCCAACTTAACCAACCCCAGCCACAGCCACACGTAGGCCGGCTGGTTGCCCATAAAGAGTGCCACGGAGTCTCCCTGGCGCAGGCCGAGGTGGTCGCGTAGTGCTCGGGCCACCTGGTTGCTGCGCCGGTCCACCTGCGCGTAAGTGAGCGTCTCATCGCCGAAGAGTAGAAAAGGCTTGTGTGGGGACTGCTGCGCTTTCTCCAGGAATATCCGCAGGATGGTGCGGACCGGCCGCCGTTGCCCGTAGCTGCGCACCCGCCGGGCCACGCCGGCCACCCGCAGGAAGTATCCCATGTCCTGGAAGAAGTAGGGACAGCAGAGGTTTAGCAGCAGCGGCAGGAGTAGCAGTCCCGCCAAAGCAGTATAGATGACCGGCAGCATAACGGCGGCGGGACCCCCTGTCCCGGTGAGGGCAGAGGGCGCACTACGGTCGTGCAGCGCGGCGGTGGGGCGGGCTCCGGGAGGACGAAGGGCGGACTGCGCGGAGGCGCACGGCGGCAGGACGCCGGGATCGCAGCGAGGCGAGGGCGACGGCACAGCAGCAAGGTGCTTGGGCAGGCCAGGTGGAGTCTTGTGGGCGGTCGGGGGTTCCGGGCGGGACCGGCTGGCTGAGCCCGCCCCCTCGCGGGGCGCTGCTACCTGTATTCCCCGCGCGTCCCTGCGGCCCTCCCCAAGCAAGGAGGCTGCTCCGCGGCTCTCTGAGGTTCGCGGCCACCGTTCCGCCAGAATTTGGAGGTCTAGGATCAAGCCTGGACCCCCTACGTGATGCTCGAAGTACGCTACCTCTCTGAGTCAGACTCCTTATTACAATGGTAATACTAAAACACATTTAGCGGATGGTGAGATTAAAGGCGGGAATGCACTTGTAGGGCTATTGTTATCACGAATAGAATGCGTTATGGACAGGATTCATTGTTATTAAAGATAAAGGTCTTATGCATATGAGACAGTTCTATTATTTATTAATAGTCAGTAACAGCTGCTACCGCCAAACCAGAATCCCATCTCTCTCTCTCTCTCTCCCCCTCCCTCCCCTTCCTGGTCCCAAGGGCTTTCCACCTGGTCTCTCTTTGTTTCAGATTTCCTCCTCCGCCCCTCCCCGCCCAATTGCCTGGCGATCGCCTTTAGGGAAGGCTTCAAGGTTGAACAAAAGCGCCAACGATGGCCGCGTCCAGCTCACCCAGTCCCCGGGGCGGGTGGTTGAGGACAGGACGCTCTGGTCCTAGTCGGCCTGCGCGGCCCAGGGAGATTTGATTTGGCAAGAAGTACTGTTACACATGGCCACATAAAATCGGTCTCTAGGGTTATTTTGATTTGCTGTAATATTTTATTCTGTTAAGTGATTTTCCTTCTTGTATGTTGAGAATTCTCGACTATTGTGAATCCAGTTCAAAAATGCCTCTGTCAGAGAATAGTAGTCCAACACAGAGAAAATTAAGTAAATGTAACTGGCTATCATTTCTCAAAAGCTTTTTCTTTTAGAAATGTGATCCTTTTAACTTCCCTTCCTCTATGTGTAGTATTACTTCTATAATGAGGATACTCACTACGTGCTTGCTACTGAGGAGGATCCAGATCTAAGTAAGAGCGTTTTTCTTTCTTCCTCTCCTGTTCTCCTGTGGCCATCCACCTTTCTTATAAAAACATAGCGACCCCTCCTTGGGTTTCCGAAGCAGTATCACTACGGAAGTAGATTGCCCAACCTTCCGAGAGTGGCTGGTGGGTTTGAACTGCTAGCCTTCTGGTTAGCAGTCAAGTGCCTTAGGCACTAGGCCATCAGAGCTCCTTATAAAAACCTACATGTAATGAATTCCTTACTTTGTGCCAGCCAGTCTACTAGAAAACCAAAAACCAAACTCACTGCGGTGTAGTTGATCCCGACTCATAGCGACCCCTCCTTGGGTTTCCAAGGAACTCTGATAGAGTAGTGTCTGAAGCACTTGACTGCTAACCAGAAGGCTGGCGGTTCAAACCCCCCAGCCACACATCGGAAGGAAGATGGGGCAATCTACTTCTGTAGTGATACTGCCTCGGAAACCCAAGGAGGGGGCGCTATGAGTCGGGGCCGACTGAACGGCACATAACAACAACAACAACATCACTGGGAAGTAGGAGTGGCTGGTGGGTTTGAACCGGCAGCCTTCTGGTTAGCAGTCAAATGCCTTAGGCACTACCCCACCGGAGTCTACTAGAGGCTTTACTATTTTATTTTTGGAGCCTCACAGTGGTCCTATGAGAGTGGTACTTTTATGCTCATTTATAGAGGAAGAAAAGGAAGTTTAGAGTGGTGATTTAGGACAGCTAGTAAGGAGGCAAGGAGCCCTGGTAGTGTAACAGGTTAAGTGTTCCACTGCCAACAGAAAGGTTGGTGGCTCAGACCCACGCCCTGGGAAAAACACCCGGCAACCTGCTGATCTGCTTCTGGGAAGATTACATACAGCCTAGGAAACCTTATGGGGCAGTTCTACTCTGTCACACTGGGTTGCTATGAGTTGAAAATTGACTTGAGGGCACACAACAACAACAACAACAAATAATGCGTAGATTTTGAAACCAAAATCTATGTGGTCCCAGGGCCCTTAACGTTAGCCACTATGCTACAGTGCCTTCTCTTCTCCATGCTTATGTTCATAACCTCTCTCCTTCACCCCCACAGTTTTCTTTTCTTTTATAGTCTCCTCTTCCCGATCTCTCTCTCTCTCTCTCTCTCTCTGAGCTCTGGTAGCATAGTGCCTAAGGCACTTGACTGCTAACCAGAAGGCTGGCGGTTCAAACTCACCAGCCACTACTCGGAAGGAAGATAGGGCAATCTACTTCCGTAGTGATACTGCCTTGGAAACGCAAGGAGGGGTCGCTATGAGTCAGGCCGACTCGATGGCACATAACAACAACAACAACAACTTCCCTCATACACTTTTTGTTTGTTTTTGGCCGCCTTTTTTGATTTCTGGCATCTGCTCAAGTAATCCCTTCTCTTTCCCTGATCATCTCTTCCCTGATATGGCTAAGATCTAGTAACTGGTTGCATCATTTCCCTGGGGATAAATTGGGGGCCTTCATCATCCCTGAGAAGAAAGCAGTAGTGTTAATCAAAATAGGGGCCACAGCCCCTACAGATGGGCACTTCTTTCGTGTTGAAGCTCAGAGCCAGTCCTTCCTGTCTATCCCACTGCCACCTCTCTTGTCCCTTCACAGTCAGATACATCAATGTGACTTTGTAGATCCCTTTTTTATTTTTCTTAAATGGCTGCTTTCTACCCAGAGTGGTAGATTACCCCAAACGTGCACTCTTTTCTCCCCTATTCTGAGGCTCGCATTAGCATTATACATTAGTCAGGAATTTTTCAGTTAGTTACAAATGGAAGAAAATAAGACCTAAATTGACTTAAGCAGAGACAGGGATTTAAACAACAGCTGGAGAGTTCACACGTAGGATAGGGTTCAGATGAACCTTAACCTGTTTCTTCAGGGCTAGCACAAGAACCCAGTTTCTTTTCCATTGTTTCTCTGCTCAGTCTCCTCATTATTGCCTCTGTTGTCATGTGAGCTCTTTCCTCATGGTCCAAAGATGGCTGCTAATAAGCTTTAAAGTTACATGCTTCCTGGGTCAACTTTAGAGAGGAATAAAAGTTTTTTTTTATCCCTTTAGGACCAAAACAATACTTTCTTAGAACCACCACCACTACCACCACCAACAAACCCCCAAAAAGAAACTCATTGTGGAGAGTGAATTCTGACTCATAGCTAACCCATATGTTACAGTGTAGAATTGCTCCATAGAGTTTTCTGGGCCTTGATCTTTATGGAAGCAGATCTCCAGAGCAGAATTTCTTCTGTAGCCTCAGCTTAAACTTGTATGGCAACAATTAGTGGTCTGCTTCACAGTATTGTACCTGGCCTAGTTCTAACTGATGATATTGAGCATTTCAACAGATACAGTGGATTTGATTCTGATGTATTCGTTCTGGGGCAGGCCATGTATACAGTCATAGTTTACGTTGTTTAAAAAAGGTATTTGCAATGAGTAAGTCATTGGTTGTGTACAATTCTATCATGTGATCTCTGGTGTCATTTCTGTCATCAAGGCCATATTTTCCAATTACTGATGCTGCTTCTTTGTTTCCAACTTCTGCATTCCAATTCCCAGTTATTATCAACACATCTTGATTGCATGTTTGGTCAATTTCAGACTGCAGAAGCTGGTAAAATTCTTCAATTTCTTCATCTTTGGTTTTAGTGGTTGGGTGTAAATCTGAATAATAGTAGTATTAACTGGTCTTCTTTATAGGCATATGGATATTATCCCATTGCTAGGAGCTAAGCCCCACTCCAGAGTTTCTGATTCAATAAATCTTGGGTGGGGGCCAAGAATTTATAGTTTTATGAAGTTACCAGGTGAAGCTGAGGCTGCTGGGTCAAGTTGCACTTTGAGAGCAACTGATTTAGCCCAATTGTTTCCAAACTGCTCAGCAGAGTCCCTGGTCATCTGAGGAACCACTGAGAACCCATTTTTAGAGAGTGGGAAAGGGACCCTGGGCCCCTATTCTAGTTCCAATCAGAGCAGCTCTATGCATATCTATTTTACATTGAACTTCCATGTAGTGCTCATTTGCAAAAGTGTTCCAAGAAACTTTTTCTTTAACCCCTCAACCCATGCTATTCCTTTTGTTGAACTTGTAAACCATACCACACAACTTGGCACTTCATTGTTTCATGCCTGTTTGTTTTGCCTTCCCAGATAGAATATAATTTCCCAGAAGGAAATAACGGAAAAGACCAAGAAAGCTGAAGCCAAAAAGACCTGGCTTCAAGTCCTTATCTGTTACGTTTTGACTGAGTATGCTTGTGTAAGTTACCTGAGCTTTCACAGTGCTTTATGCTAATTTTGTATGCCTATTGCCTCAGAAACCCAAGGAGGGGTCGCTATGAGTCAGGTCCGACTTGAGGGCACATAATAACAACAACAACATTGCACAGTGCCTAAGGCATTTGACTGCTAACCAGAAGGCTGGCAGTTCAAACCCACCAGCCACTTCTTGGAAGGAAGACTGGGCAATCTACTTCTGTAGAGACATTGCCTTGGAAACCCAAGGAGGGGTCGCTATGAGTCAGAACCTACTCGATGGCAGTGAGTTTGGAGGTTTTGTTTTTTGTTTTTTTTTTATTGCACAGTGACCATTGTCAACAGCAATGGCTAGATTATGAAGCCCACTGTTTTTATGACATTACTTAGTACACAATAGGAATTTCCTGTAATGGACTCATTCAGTGGCTTATAGGAGGGCTCATCTCCGACTATATCCTCTGCTATGAATCAATCACATTTCTTGAAATGTGAATGCCTGCTATCCTGTTGATTTCTTGGTAAGGTGGCATTTGGATGTAGAGATACATGATGAATAGGTATTCAGAGAGAAACATGGTAAGCTTGGTGGAGATGGCATGAGCTAGGATTAGACCTTAGTTTTGAGGATGAAAGGGAGTAGACATCGGGAACAGTTGGTTGCTGGCATTAATCATGAAGGATAAAGGGCCCCCCTTTGTTTTGACATCTCAGTTGTGCTTGCTAACTACACACGCAGGACAAAATACACTTTGAGGAGAAGGTGTTTGCTCTTGTTAGTTCTGATCAGAATGCCTTTGATTTAGTGTCAAATTCTGAGGGAAAATTCCTAGGGAACTGATTATTGCTTCCAGTGCTAATTGTGCCTTACAAAATTTGGTTTGTACTTGGAAGAAACACAGCCAGAATGGTCCTTAGAAGCAAGGACGGTGAGACTTTGTCTCATGTGCTTTGGACATGTTTTCAGGAGGGACCTGCCCTAGAGAAGGACATCATGCTCTGTAAAGTAGAGGGTCAGCAAAAAAGAGGAAGTGCCTCAGTGAAATGGATTGCCACAGCGGCTACCACAATGAACTCCAACAATGTAAAAATTGTGAGGATGGCACAGGAGTGGGCAGTGTTTCATTCTGCTGTACATAGGGGCACTAGGAGCCAAAAACAGACTTGATGGTGCCTAACAACAGCAACAACACCTTGCTCAACAACTTTCTGCCTCTCCTTCCAATATCCCATTACAATCCAAACACTTCCATTTCAATCACAATACACACCTCTCCACTCCTGAGTATGTTGGTTGATTCTTCACTTCTTACCCCCTTTGCTCATATCTTTCCATCACTTATGTCTTTTCTTCTTGTCCAGTTCTTAAATGTGAAAGTTCTAGAGTTGTGCCTTCACCTTTCTTCTCTTTATCCTTCTCTCTTTAGGTGATTTCATCTACTCCTACGGATTTGACTGCACCTCTATGCTGAGGACTTCCATGTCTAAATATTAGCCCTAGTCTCTCTCCTGACTTCCAGCTCTGATTTTATAATGATGTACTCAACATTTCCAGATTAATTAGTCCATCCATTTATCCACTCATTTATTAATTTAGCATTTATTTAATGTATGCTGGATATAGGCTGCTTCACACTGAAGCAGATAGGGTAGATATAGTTATTCACATTTTAAAAATTGAGTGACTTGAGATTTAAGGAGGTTAATCAACCGGTTGAAGGTCACTCACAGCAAGTAAATTGTGAATCTGTAACTACACCATAATCAAGTTCTGATTTCTAGTTAGGTTCTGGTATATTAAATGTACCTTTAATGGTATATTAAATATTAAATGTAGTGGATTTAATGGTTTGTTGCTGTTGTTGTTAGGTGCTGTCAAGATTCAATGGTAGCCTTCCCAAAAATATGTACAACCAATCCTGTGAACGTGACCTTACTTGAAGAGTCTTTGCAGATGTATTTAAGTTAAGGATCTTGAGATGAGATCATTGTGGATTGGGGTGCACGCAAAATCTAATAAAAAGTGTCCTTATGAAAGTAGAGAAGGGGAAATGGCATAGAAGAGAAGGTGATATGAAGATGGTGGCAGAGATTGGAGGGATGCTGCTAAAAAACCAAGGAACTTCGAGGACTGTGGGTAGCCACCAGCAGCTGAGAGAGGCATGGAACAAATTCTCCCTTAGAGCCTCCAGAAGGAAACAATCCTGGCAAAGTCTTTATTTATCTATTTATTTTGATGTAAAGAAAAAGGGAATGCTTTATTATCATTTAATTGTTTTCAAAATTGAATACATTTGCATAATAAAGTCTCACTGTATATTTTCAATAGTCTTCGAAACTTAATCAGCCTGACAAGGTCTTTTTTTAAAAAAAAATTTTATTGTGATTTGGGTGACAGTTTGCAGAGCAAATTGATTTCCCATTCAACAATTTGTATCCATTGTAATTTATATCCATTGTAATGTAATCCATTCATTGTAATCCCTACAGTGTAACAGCACTTCCTCCCTGTGTTTACCATTTCAATTTATCCTTCTTTCCTATCCCTTCTTGCCTTCTGAACTTTATCCCTGGGCAAAGGGTGGCCTTTTGATCTTGTATGATTGATTGTGCTAAAGAGGGTGTACCTCCCTGGTGTTATTGTTAACCTTATAGGCCTAACATTTGGCGGAAAGTTGAGCCACAAGGTAGGTTCAGTTCCAGGCCTGAAGGATACCTAATGGCCATAGTGTCAGGGGTTCCACCAATCTCTATTCGATAGTAAGCCTGTACTTTTTTTTTTTTTTCCCAATGATTTTGAGTTTTGTTGTACAATTTTCTTCCACTCTATCCAGGACCTCCTATTGTGATCCCTTTCAGAATGGTCGGCAGTGGTAGCCAGGCACCATCTAGTTCTGGTCAGTCTCAGGGTTGTGGAGGCTGGGGTTCACATGGTCCATAAGTTCTTTGGACTAATTGTTGCCTTGCATCTTTGATTTTCTTCACTCTTCTTTGCTCCGGATGAGGACCTGGCAACATCTTGATTTCAGACTTCTGGCCTCTAGAACTGTGAGAGAATAAATTTCTGTTGTTTAAAGCTATCGAGTTTGTGGTAGTTTGTTACAATAGCCTTAGGAAAGGAACACAGTAAGCCACACAGTGTTTCTAGTAAGTTAGGTTTCCCATTTCAAGACTGGGATGCACAATAGACCCAAAACTTCAAGAAGTAGACAGAAGAGAAAGAAGTACAAAGATCTGATGTAGACCCTATCTATTTCACTGAAACAAGAAGACTACTGATATATAGGCCTCATGGAGAATTAAATTGTGATCTGGGAATTCAAAGATTCCCATGCAGTTTAGGATCATCTTGTTGACCCAGTACCTAAAATGTACTGATTCTTAATTAGTATGGTGATTTAACTTTCCTCTATCACTATTTTGTTGCTCCTGCCACAATTTTGCCCTCAGTTCTCTGGTGGTGTAGTGCCTAAGGCATTTGACTGCTAACCAGAAGGCTGGAGGTTCAAACTCACCAGCCACTCCTCGGAAGGAAGGTTGGGTAATCTATTTCCATAGTGATACCACCTCAGAAACCCAAGGAGGGGTCACTGTGAGTGGAATCCAACTTGATGGCAGTGAGTTTGGTTTTTGGTTTCTATAAGTCATGTTTTTCCTGCCCATAGATTCTACCTAATAATGTCTTCTACTGCCTTATGGCATCCAATTCTCTAACTGCTATTCTTGACATAACAAATCTGATAGCCCAAGCAAATTACCCACATACATGATTGTGTAAAATTGTTAAAACAAATATTCCATAAGCTATTGTCCAGATTAGAGGTTGCTACTGTTGAGTAAGGTGCATTGTACTGGTCCAACCAGTTGTGTGTATTCATAGAGGTGGATGGGAGTGGGAGTAAAGAGGTGGATGGAGTCTTCTGATTGAAAACATGGTCACTGTACATAAGGAATTCACTAGCAGAGGTGTGGCAATTTCTTTCTGAAGGAACTGTGGGCATGGTATAAACCAAAACACAAACCACTTGCTATCCACTTGACTCCGACTCATGGTGACCCCATGTGTCAGAATAGAACTGTGCTACCAGGGTTTTCAATGGCAGTTTTCAGATGTAGATTGCTGGATCTTTTTGCCAAGGCATCTCTGGGTGCATTCAAGCCTCAATCAACCTTTCATTTAGCAGCCAAACACCTTAACAGTTTGTACCACCAAAAGACTCTACAGGCATGGTAACCAGTAATCCGTTGCCATTCAATCGATTCTAACTCATAGTGAGACTGGGTACCACAGCCTCATAGGGTTTTCATGGCCTTCTTTACAGGAGCAGCTGGTAGGCTTGAACGTTTGATCTTTTGGTTAGCAACTGAGCACTTAATCATTGTGCCACCAGGGCTCCTTATGGGCATGGTACATACACATACACACACACTCACTGCCATCAAATTGACTGAGGCAGTATCTCTACAGAAGTAGATTGCCCAACCTTCCTTCTGATGAGTGGCCAGTAGGTTTGAACCTCCAGCCTTCTGGTTAGCAGTCAGATGCCTCAGGCACTATGCCACCAGAGCTCCTATGGGCATGGTGTTGTTGTTGTTATGTGCCATCAAGTCAGATCTGACTCATAGCAACCCCTGCTTGGATTTCTGAGGCAGTATCACTACGGAAGTAGATTGCCCAACCTTCCTTCTGAGGAGTGGCTGGTGGGTTTGAACCCGCCAGCCTTCTGATTAGCAGTCAAGTGCCTTAGGCACTATGCTACCAGAGCTCCTATGGGCATGGTAAAGTCCCTTAATTAATTTCTCTCATCTTCCTTTTGTTTAGTTCTTTCCTCAGATTCTAATGTTTTTTCAGTTTGGGCAATTTCAGTTGGACCTATTTTCAAGGTTAGGGAGTTTTTTCCCCTCCACTGTGATAAGCCTATCTAAGTAAGTCTTTGTTTCTCATATTGTGTTTTTATTTCTAGCATTGTCATTTGACTCACAGTTTCCACCTCTCTCCTGATACTCCCCATCTACTCATGCATGTTGTCAAAATTTCCCACTAGATTCTTAAACAAACAAACAAACCCATTTCTTTCTTTATTTGACAATAATTTCAGCTTACAGTTTCTGATAAGAATGACTTTGATTTGATGTTGAGTTTTACCTGAGGATAAGATATTAGAGAAACACTTATTCCAAATATAAAAATAATACAAGAACACTTGTATATCCTTTACCCAGATTCACCTATTTTTAAACATTTTTAAATTCCGTTTTTCTATTTATATAGTGCATAAGGCACTTGACTGCTAACCAGAAGGCTGGTGGTTCAAACCCACCAGCCACT
>NW_006921613.1:8546051-8556301 GCF_000298275.1 Orycteropus afer afer
GGGTTTGAACCGCCAGCCTTCTGGTTAGCAGTCAATTGCCTTAGGCACTACGCTACCAGAGCTCCCAGCCTTGCATTTAGTTGTCTTATTTCTTTAGTATCTTAATATAGAACATTTCCACTTTCTTTGTCTTCTATAACATTAATGTTTTTGAAGAATATTTTCCCCATATCTTTTTTTGTAAACTAGAATGTTCTGCATATTGGTTTTGTCTGATGTATCCTGGTGATTAGATTGAGATTATGCAGTGTTGGCCAGAAAACTGCAGAGGTGATATTGTATCCTTTAAAGGTTATCACATTTAGAGGTACATGATGTCCATCTGTTTTTTGTTAGTGATGTTAACTGTAATTGCCCAATGTGGTGGTGCAGTGAATTACTTGGTATGGTTCTTCTTGCTATGGTCTTTGTGGCACCCACCAGATAACTGAGTGGAACTACGCAAATAAAAGGTGCCTGTGACCTACCAAAGGAATTGAATAGTTTGTTAGTAATGTAAATAAGGTACATGGCACCCTTGTGGGGGTGGGAACATGGAAAAAAGGAGTCTGGAACCCTAATGTGGGGAGTGGTCAGTTTTGTCATTCTGCTAGGCTTAAAATGAGGTCCCCTAGAGTCAGAAAGGGGAGGATCTCACTGCCATCAAGATAGAACTGCAGGTGGAATAAAACACCTTTGGACTTGAGATCCCTGTGCTGGACCTCCTTGGCAGAGATGACTGGCAGCAGTGACAGAACTGACAAATCAGCATGAGAGAGAGTGGTGGGCTTGCTTACCCATGGAGTAAGAAAGCTTAGTGCCTTTGGGCAGGAGGCTTGCTGGCAGAGTGGGGTAGACCTACATGCACCTATTGGGAGAGCTAAAAAAGCTTTGTAGCATTTGCCAGAGCAGAGCAGAGGCCAGGCTGAGAGGCCAAGGGCCAAAGAGAAGTATGCCTGAGGGCATGGCTGAGAGGAGGCTGTCCTGATCGAAGAATTGTATCCTGAATGCATTCCTGAATCTGAATTATAACCTGTTACTTCCCTAATAAACTCCATAAAAATCCCCCCCAAAACCAAACTCACTGCCATCGAGTTGGATCTGATCATAGCGACCCCTCCTTGGGTTTCCGAGACAGTGTCACTACGGATAGTAGATCACCCAATCTTCCTTCCAAGGAGTGGCTGGTGGGTTTGAACCACCAGGCTTCTGGTTAACAGTCAAATGCCTTAGGCACTACACCACCAGAGCTCCCAATAAACCCCATGGTCGGGAATATTGTCTGTGAGTTCTATGTGGCCATTGCAATGAATTATCGAACCCAGCAGAGGAGTACTGGGAAGGGTGATTGGTGTCAGAATTGGTAAAAAGGCTGGAGGGTGGTGGCATGTCTTCCCCCCTAGGAATAAGCTTTAGGCTGCTGATGGTGATTCTCTCTCTCCCTTGTGAAATTAGAGGAGGTCAGAAAATGCCATCCCCGTGTCCTTTTTGTACCCAGTCAAGGCATTGCATGATTACTGCATACTCCATTGAATAATAATTGTTTTTTATTTTCTCCCTTGATAAGCAGTCTGTGGGTATGCAAGACCCATGAATTCTAGCTATGGGAGAAACAGCACTGTATATTAGACATTAGTTTAGAGTATATGCAGCTTCCTGGAGAACATTGTTCCAATGCTGGAAGGTATTGCCACCTAGCTGGTGCCATAATTGTGTCTTTAGAAGATTATTCTACTGTTCTATCAACCCAGTTGCTTCTGGATGATGGAGAACATGATCAGACCAGTGAATCCGTGAACATGGGCCTATTGTCACACTTCATTTGGTGTGAAGCAAATTCCTTGATCTGAGACAATGTTGTGTGAAATATGATGGAGGATAAGACATTCTGTAAGTCCATAGTGGTAGTTTTGGCAGAAGCATTGCCTGCAAGGAAGGCAAATCTGTACCCAGAGTAAGTGGCTATTCCAGTAAGAACAAAGTGCTGTCTTTTCCATGATGGCAGTTGTCCAATATAATCAACATGCCATTAGGTTGGTGGCTGGAGGAATGATATCATGCTGAAGAATCAGTGTTAGTTTCTGCTGCTGGCAGGTTGGGCCCTCAGCAGTGGCTGTAGCCAAGTCAGTCTTGATGAGTGGAAGTCCGTGTCACTGAGCCCATGCATAACCTCTATTCCTGCCACCATGGCACTTTGTTCATGAGCCCATTGGGCAATGACAGGAGTGTCTGGGGAAAGAGGCTGACTGGTATCAACAGAATGTGTCATTCTAGCCACTTGATTGTTAAAATCCTCCGGTTGTTGAGGTCACTCTTTGGTGAACATCCACACAAGACACAATTATCTTCACTTCTTTGGCTCATTCACAGAAGTCAATCTACATGACTTCCCCAGGCCTCCTTGTCACCAATTTTCTAATTATGTTCCTTCTAAGTCCCTGAACATCCAGCCAAACTATTGGCCACAGCTCATGAATCAGTATACAATCATACATCTGGCTATCTCTCCTTCCAAGAAAAATGAACCACTAGGTGCACTTCTTTTTTTTTTTTTTTAATTAGGATTTGGGTGAAGATTTACAGAGTAAATTCACTTTTCATACAGCAGTTCACATATACTTTGTCTCATGTCATTGACCAGAATTTACAATGCAGCAGCTCCCCTCCCACTTCCTCCCCATAGTTACCTCCTCCCAGTGTCCATCCCTTCATACTCTTCTGCACCCTGAGCTATCTCCCTGTGCATAAGCAGCCCTTCTTTCTCCCATGATTGTTCTCTCCAGGACGTGTGTCTACTTGAGGTAAATGTTTAACTCACATGCCTGTACTTTGTTTGGCTGGAAACCACAGTTGTGGGTTCAATTCCAGACCTGAAGGGCAGCTAGGGGCCATAGTCTCAGTGGTTACACCAGGCTCTATTGGACCAGCAAACCTGGTCCCCCCCTTCTTTTTTTTTTTTGCCTTCAAATGATTTTGAGTTTTGTTCCACATTGTTCTCCCTCTTTATGCAGGATCTCCTACATCCCTTCCAAGTGGATGGCAGTGGTAGCTGGGCACCATCTAGTTCTTCTGGTCTCATAGTTGTATAGGTTGCAGATCGGATGGTGTACCAGTCGCTAGGACTGATCGTTTCCATTAATTTTGGTTTTCTTCTTTCTTCTTGACGAGGAGAGACCCGTTGTTGCATCTAGATGGCAGCTTCCTAGCTTTTAAGGTCCCAGTCGCTACTCGCCAAAGTAGTAGGTGGAACAATGTTTTGTATAGTTACTCGCCAAAGTAGTAGGTGGAACAATGTTTTGTATAGTATGTTATGCCAATTGAGCTTGATGTCCCCTGCGACTATGGTCCCAAGCCCGCAGGATCAACTACTCGGTCCCTCTGGGTAGCTGGCTGTGACCAAGCAATGACCATAACCTTGCCCCTTGTCAGCTCTACTATACACCTGGGAATTCTGATCATTCACAGGAACTTATAGGCCCATTGTCTGCCAAGCCTATATATGATCTTGGATACATTCTCCATTTAGACATACCTAATTGTTTAGCTTGTTCACCTATCTATCCGTCCGTATTAGGTGCACTTCATGAAGTTCTGCCCACTGGGAGTATTTTCCTTCACCACTATCCTTCAGGTAAGTCCCAGAAAGGGGCTGCAGTGCTGCCACTTCCTCCTTCAGGTAGTGCCTGCATATTGCATAGAACTATCTGTAAACCAGGCACAAGTTTTCTCTTCCTCAGTCAACTAATTGTGAGGAACTCCTCATGAGACCACAGGTGCAGCCTGGGAGAAGAAAGGTAATGTGACAGGAGTGGGGACCATGGACATTTGGGCCACTTCCTCATGTAACTTACTTGTGCCTTCAGACCCTGACTGAGCCTGATTTTGTATGTATCATTTCCATTTAATAAGGGACTGCTGTTGTGCACGTCTGAATTTATGATTCTATACATCAGACAACACCCAGTTCGTGATGGGCAGCTCAAGCCACGTAGTGACTTGGTAGCTCATGGTTATGCATTCAGTCTCTAGTAAAACCCATAATAAGACAAACGTTGTTTCTCAAAAGGAGAATTGTTTCTCAAAAGGAGAGCTCAAAGCAGAGCTTTGCTCCAGAATCCTAAGTTCTGCTGTGATTCACCAATAGGGTCCTGCCAAAGACACCAAATAGCATCTCTATCTGTTGCTGACACTTAAAGAACCATTGGATCAGCTGAATCATGTGGCCCAAATGGTGGAGCAGCTTGCTTGGCAGCCCGAATCTGTTGCAGAGCCTTGTTTTGTTCTGGGCCCCACTCAAAACTAGTAGCTTTTCAAGTCACTGTAAATGGGCTGGAGTAGCACAACCAAATGAGGGCTATGTTGCCTCCAAAATCCAAAGAGGTCCATTAGGCATTGTGCCTCCCTTTTAGTTGTAAGAGGTAGAAGATGCCTGAATTTTGGGTGGATTAATTGCCTACCCACCCTCTACATGCAAATGAGGAGCTTTGATGGTATAGTGGTTAACACATTTGTCTGCAAGCCAAAAGGTTGGTGGTTTGAATCTACCAGTTGCTCTGTGGAAGAAAGATAGGGCAGTCTGCTTCTGTAAAGATTTACAGCCTTGGGAAACCAGTGGGGGTCACTTTGAGTTAGAATCAACTCAATGGCAGTGAGTTTGATTTATTCAGATCACACAAATGTCTTACCAGTAAGTCTAGAATCATTCATACTTCTTTCATTACTGGGTCCAATCAGTAATGTCATCAATGCAATGTCTAGTGGGATGTCTTGTGGAAGAGAAAGGTGTTTAAGGTCCCAGTAGACTAAATTATGACATAGGGCTGGAGAGTTGATATACTCCTGAGGTAGGACAGCAAGGCGTATTTCTGGCCTTGCTAGCTGAAGGCAAACTGCTTTTGCTGTTCCTTAGAAACTTCAATTAAGGAAACGTCATAGGCCAGATCAATAGCTGTATACCAGATAACAGGAGATGTATTAATTTACTCAAGCAATGAACTACATCTGGAACAGCAGATGCAATTAGAATGACCACCTGGTTAAGTTTACGATAATCCACTGTCATTCTCCAAGATCCATCTATTTTTGGCACAGGTCACATAGGTGAGTTAAATGGGGATGTGGTGGGAATCGCCACCCTTGCATCTTTCAGGTCCTCAATGGTGGCATTAATAGGTGCAATCCCTCCAGGAATGCAGTATTGCTTTTGGTTTACTGTTTTCTTAGGTAGGAGTAGTCCTAGTGGCTTCCACCTGGCTTTTCCTACCATAAGAGGCCATACTCTTCATGTCAGGGATCCAATGTGGGGTTTCTGCCAGTTGCTGATTATGTCTATTCTAATGATGTATTCTGCAACTGGGTAAAGCACTACAGTGTGGGCTTGAGGACCCCCTGGACCCACTGTGAGAGGGACCTGAGCTAAGACTCATTAATAAACTGACCTCCATACTCCCCTACTCTGACTGTTGGGCCACAGTGACATTTTGAATCTCCTGGAACTAGTGTCAGTTCAGAGCCAGTGCCCAGTAATCCCTAAAAAGTCTTATTATTTTCTTTTCCCCATGAATGGTCACTCTCATAAAAAGCCATAGATCCTTTGGGAAAGGCTGGAAGAAGGATTAACAGTATAAATTTTTGGCAGTGTAGTGGGGTTCTTTCTCACGGGGACCTGGTCTCCCTTTCATTCAAGGGATTTTTGGTCTGCAAACTGGCTCAAGTCTGGGAATTGTTTGTGGGATCGTGACTCTCTATTCTGGCCGTTCAACTTAGACTGCTATTCACTTGACCTAGAATACTTCTGCTTGTACAGATAAAGTAAATATTCAGCAGATTTCCCATCTGTTTCACTCCTAGGGACACCATGACTAAGTAGCCAACCCCATAAGTCTGTACAAGTCAGACTTTTCTGATTACTGCTTTGACACTGCTGTCCATTACAGTAACCTCATCCACCTAACCTTTGTTGATTTAAGTGCCACCAGTTGGCCCCAACCATAATGGGGTCCAATCAGCCCCATTGTAGTTTGTTGTTGTTGTTGTTGTTATGTGCCATCGAGTCGGCCCCGACTCATAGCGACCCCTCCTTGGGTTTCAGAGGCAGTATCACTACGGAAGTAGGATTGCCCAACCTTCCTTCCGAGGAGTGGCTGGTGGGTTTGAACCGCCAGCCTTCTGGTTAGCAGTCAAGTGCTTTTATTTTAGGCGTCTTAATTTAGGTAAGGCAGTTCCCACTGTCAAATTTGACTTAGATAAAATAGCAATCACAGCAGTCTTCAAGGATGCTGGGGCTCCCTTCACAAATTTGTTTCTCACCATTGTAGCAAGGGATTTGTCTGCTAACCAGAAGGTCCACAGTTCAAATCCACCAGCTGCTCTGCAAGAGGAAGGTGAGGCAATCTACTTCCATAAAGATTTACAGTTTGGAAACTCAATGGAGGTCTCTATGAGTCAGAATTGACTCAGTGGCAGTGGATTTTGTTTTGGTTTATTGTAGTAAAAAGTGTGTCCTCTGGGCACTCCATGGGTGGATTTGTGGGTCTAACCTGGTAAATCCACTCTAACATGCCAATTTCCCTAAGCTTTCAGATACCTTCTTCTACAGTATACCAAGGCAGGTCTAGCATTTCCATTTGATTTGGTGTAGGCCACCACTAATTTGTGCTACAGTGAACCAATCAAACCATTAGATCCTATTCTACCCTCTCAAGATGAAACATTGGATGAAGAATCTGTATTTAGTGGGCCTATTTCAATAAACCCAGACTAATCCAACTTTATGCTCCTTGCATCATTATCCCACACCTTTAGTAGCCATTTCCACACATATTACCCAGGTTTCTGTTTGTATATATTAAAAAAATCAAGTTGTTTTTTTTGGAGTGTAATGTACCTCTTCCTGGGTCATACTTTGTACTTCACCTCTTGGGGCTCATTAGGACTTAAATCTAGTAATTGGTTTTGAAGCAAAAATGGTGGTGGGTGTGGGTGCTGGGAACATTCACCAATATCTTGTAAGGCATCTTTCCCAGGCAATGCACGATGGGCCACCCCTAGTGATATCTCAGACAAAGACTCTTCAGGCAAAGCCGAGTTAGTCTTACTAGACATGGGTAGATGTGGGAATGGTTTTAATGGGGAGGGTGACTTAGCAGACAAAGATGGAGTAATCTTTTCAGATGAGAGTAAGAGGGTTGTTTCTGTTGGCAGGAGTGACTATGGAATCACTCAGTCTCCCCAGCTTCCTGATTATCTGCCCATATGTCCCCATCCCAAATTTCAGGATTCCATTTCTTCCCAATGAATGCCCTCACTTTGACTTCAGACACCATTTGAGATTGGGAATTCAATTGGTGTTGTAATTCAGTCACTCTTATGATAAGACTCTGGGTTTGGTTTTCGGCAATATCAGTTCAATTACTACAAGAATTTGACTGCTAACCAGAAGGTTGGCAGTTCAAACCCATCAATCACTCCCCTGAAGGAAGACTGGGCAATCTACGTCTGTAAAGATTTATCTCCTCAGAAACCCAAAGGGGGTCGCTCTGTGTTGGAATTGACTTGATGGCAGTGAGTTTTTTTTTTTTTTTTCCTCCAGGGCACAAGTGACTAATTTCAGTCTTGTATGTGGTGCTTGAGGTGTGACTCTGAAGCTTTGCACTCACCCCTTTCTTCACCACTTTGTCTAGCAAAAGTAGGACCGACCAACCAGCTTCCTTATACTTCTCATTCTGTAAAATTGTAGAAAAGTATCAAATATGCAATTACCCAGAGGCTTGTCTCTCAGTAATATTTGATCCATTGATGGTGATGTTTTGTGTATTTCTGTTGTCACCTCACCCCATGGATTAGCAGTCCCCTCTTTGCTACTGGAAGCAGAGTCATCAGTGCCGTTAATACTAACTAGAATTGAGAACCAGTTTTGAAAACTCATCCTTGTGATTTTGTTTCTCTAGAACCACTTTCAATACCAAAAGGTTGGGTTCTGTAGAAGAAGAAAACCAGTGAAGCATATCTAAATATATATATCTCAAGGAAATAGCTCACACAGTTGTGGAGGATTGCAAATTCCAAATTCATGAATCAGATGTCAGGCTACAGGCTTCTGATTCATGTGGTTGTAGGGGCTGCTGGGCCAAAAATAAACAGGTCAGACAGCAGGCTGCTGGCTTACATCCCAACAACTGATGTTAAGAAGATGGTGAGTTGGGTGCAGGATCAGAAAGAGAGAGAGTGAGCTTTGCCAGAACATTCATATATATTGGATGCAGGACACACCTCTAAGGAAACTCCTCTTTCAACTCATTGGCTGCTTACATCAGATCACAAAATGGAAGATGATTATATAATGTCTGCCAAACCACTGAGAATCATGGCCTAGCCAAACTGACACATAACCTTAACTTTCACAGCATCTTTTCTTTCATAAAGAGAATTCTGACTTCTAATAACATCAATACATTTACTCATTCACACAATCGTATAAACATCTAAAATAGTTTCAGAATGATTTTGTCCACTCCATTATAATAATCAAACTTAGAAAAATGAGCTCAGATTTCTTTGAAATTCTCAGTATCTTTTAAAAGACTTTTTATTACAGGTTTTTATTATTCAGGATAATTCACAGCTCCTTATATGTAAGTCCCTGACTTACATGGATTTGAGTTACAACAAATTGCACCATTTACAACTATCCTTTTTCTTTTTATTTTGCATCTTATTGTTAGTATTATGTATTATAAACAATGTTGCAGTGTATAATTTGCTCAAAGACAAAGACTGGATTTATAAAGATGCTGATAATAAAAGGAAATAATAATGAAAACTAAAAAGAAAAAGGCTGGGGCTTGAGGTAGGCTGGCCCAGGGCTCAGGGGCTGCTTTTCTCTTGATGTCAGCACTATAATAAGGCCGGGACCAATGTAGGAGGGCCCAGGGATCAGGGGCTGCTTTCCATTTTGGGGCGGCTCTATTCTAAGGCCAGGACCTGAGGTAGGCAGGTGCAGAGGTGTTAGGAGCAACTGAGGGAGATGAACCTGTCTGCCAGTTTGTCCTTCTGTGGTGGCTTACTTGTTGCTGTGAGGCTGCCACCAGTGTAAAAAATGCCAGCAGGGTTACCCATGGTGGACAGGTTTCAGTGGAGCTTCTGGGCTAAGACAGACTCAGAAGGAAGAGGCCATCCACTTCTCAAACAATTGGCCAGTGAAAACCTTACGTATAGCAGTGAAACACTGTCTGATATATTACTGGAAAACTTTATGAATAGCCCTGAAACATTGTCTAATATAGAGTCGGAAGATGAGCCCATCAGGTCAGAAAGCACTCAAAATTTGACTGGGGAAGAGCTGACCCCTCAGAGTAGAGACGACCTTAACGACATGGATAGAGTAAAACTTTCGGGGCCTCTATTAGCTGATGTGACATGACTCAAAATGAGTAGAAACAGAAACAAGCATCCATTAATAATCAGAACATGGAATGTACAAAGTATGAATCTAGGAAGATTGGAAGTTGTCAAAAATGACATGTTATGTATAAAGGTTGCTATCTTAGGCATTAGTGAGCTGAAATGGACTGGTTTGGCCATTTTGAATCAGACAATCATATGATCTACTATGCCAGGAATGACATATTGAAGAGGAATGGTGTGGCATTCATTATCACAAAAACTGTTTCAAGATCTGTCCTGAGGTACAATACTGTCAGTGATAGGATAATATCCATATGCCTACAAGGAAGACTAGTTAATATTACTATTATTCAAATCTATGTCCCAAACACCAAAGCCAAAGATGAGGAAATAGAAGATTTCTACTAACTTCTGCAGTCTGAAATAGACTAAACATGCAATCAAGATGTGTTGATTATCACTGGTGAATGGAATGCAAAAGTTGGAAACAAAGAAGAGTTATCAGTAGCTGGAAAATATGGCCTTGTTGATAGAAATAATGCTGGAGATCGCATGACAGAATTTTGCAAGACCAATGACTTATTCATTGCAAATGTCTCTTTTCAACAACATGAGTGGCAGCTATACACGTGGACCTCACCAGATGGAATACACAGGAATAAGATTGACTACATCTGTGGCAAGAGATGATGGAGAAGTTCAGTATCTTCGGCCAAAACAGGGCCAGGAGCTGATTGTGGAACAGACCATCAACTGCTCATATGCAAGTTCAACTTCAAGTTAAAGACAATTAAAACAAGTCCACAAGAGCCAAAATATGACCTTGATAACATCCCTCCTGAATTTAGAGACCATTTAAAGATTAG
>NW_006921613.1:8557166-8559350 GCF_000298275.1 Orycteropus afer afer
CATGCAAGTAAAATCTTACTGAAGATAATTCAAAAGCAGCTGCAGCAGTATATTGACAGAGAGCTTCCAGAATTACAAGCTGGATTCAGAAGAGGACATGGAAACAAGGGATATCATTGCTGATGTCACATAGATCTTAGGTGAAAGCAAAGAATATCATAAAGATGTTTACTTATGTTTCATTGACTATGCAATTGTGTGGATCATGATAAATTGAACTGTAAACATTCAATTGTGTTGTTGTTGTTGTTGTTGTTGTTATGTGCCGTCAAGTCTAACCTGACTCATAGCAACCCCTCCTTGGGTTTCCGAGGCAGTATCACTATGGAAGTAGATTGTCCCATCTTCCTTCCAAGTAATAAATTATGGATAACATTGAGAAGAATGGGAATTCCAGAACACTTGATTGTATTCATGAGGAACCTGTACATAGACCAGGAGGCTGTCGTTTGAACAGAACAAGGGGACACTGCAAGGTTCAGAATCAAGAAGTGAGTGCGTCAAGGTTGTATCCTTTCACCATACTTATTCAACTTGTATGCTGGGTAAATAATCCAAGAAGCTGGATTATATGAAGAGGAACACAGCATCAGGATTGGAGGAAGACTCATTAACAACCTGCAATACGTAGATGACACAACTTTGCTTGCTGAAAGTGAGGATGGACTTGAAGCACTTACTGATGAAGATCAACGACAACAGTCTTCAGTATAGATTACACCTCAACATAAAGAAAACAAATACCCTCACAACTGGACCAATAAGCTGTATCATGATAAATGGAGAATAGATTGAAGTTTCAAGGATTCCATTTTACTTGGATCTGTAATCAGCACCCACAGGAGCAGCAGTCAAGAAGTCAAATGATGTCTAGCATTGGGCGAATCTGCTGCAAAAGACCTCTTTAAAGTGTTTACAAGCAGAGATGTCACTTTGAAGACTAAGGAGTACCTGACATAAGCCATGATATTTTCAATAGCCTCATATGCATGAGAGAGCTGGACAGTGAATAAGGAAGACCACAGAAGAACTGATGCATCTGAATTGGAAAAGAATACTGAATGTATCACAGACTGCTAGAAGAATGAACAAATCTGTTTCGGAGGAAGTACATCTGGAATTCTCCTTAGAAGCAAGAATGGCAAGACTTCATCTCTCACATTTTGTCATGTCTTCAGAAGGGACCAGTCCGTGAAGAAGGATATTATGCTAGGTAAAGTAGTGGCTCAGCGAAAAAGGGGAAGACCTCAACAAGGTGAATTGACACAGCAGCTGTGACTCTGGGCTTAAGCATGGCAACGGTTGTGAGGTTGGTGCAGGACTGGGCAGTATTTCATTCTGTTGTACGGAGAGTCGCTGTGAGTCAGAACCGACTTGGCAACAACTGACAACAACATGGTGATTTTGCCATGCGAAAGTTTAAAATTTTTATGTGGTCAAATATATATATTTATTTTTTTAAAAAAAAATTCTGTAGAATTTTAGTCATAGTTATATAGACTTTCCATACACTCAGGTATAAAGGAATTCACCTATGTTTTATTCTATAGAAAACATAAAAGTAGTTCTATGTTTTACATTCAAATCTCTGATCCCAGTTAGAGTTTATTCTTGCGTATGGTGTAAGGAATGGATGTAATTTTATCTTTTTCCAAGTGACCATTTATGAAAAGATGATCTTTGCCCAAGTAGTTTGAGATGTCATGATTATGCTAGATTTTTCATGTTGTTGCCTATCTCTCTGGACTGTCTATTCTATTCTAATGGTTTGTCTATTTATATTTTTGTAGCACATTGTTTTAATTCAGTTTAAGGTTTCTTAAACAAACAAACAAAACCAACCAAAGTAGTTGCTGTGGAGTCAACTCCAACTCATGACATCTCCATGTGTTTCAAAGTAGAACTGTACTCCATAAGGTTTTCTTATTTATTTATTTATTGTGATTTGGGTGAAGATTTACAGAGCAAATTCACTTTCCATACGGCAGTTCACATATACTTTGTCAAAATGTCATTGACCACAGTTTACCACAATGCAACAGCTCCCCTCCCACTTCCTCCCCATAGTTACCTCTTCCCAGTGACCATCCTTCCATACTCTCCTGCCCCCTGAGCTGTCTCCTTGTGCATAAGCAGCCCTTCTTTCTCCCATGATTGTTCTCTCGAGGGCATGTGTCTACTTGA
>NW_006921613.1:8563150-8564420 GCF_000298275.1 Orycteropus afer afer
CTGCCAGACTGTGGCTCCTTGTGTCTCCTTTTTTGGTATTTTCATGCAAATTCTTCTGCTAGTTGGGGTTTAGTCCACTTTTGTATCCTTACCTTCAAGGCTCAGGGGTCCAAGATTATCTTCTGTGTCTGTGTTAATTGGTTTCCCTTTTCTTTGTTGAAGAGCGTCTGTCTGAGCAATTTTTCTTAGGTGCACATTTTATTTTAGAGTGGCTGACTCTCTCCATAAGGTTTTCAAGGCCCTGAACTTTCAAAAGTCAATTGCTAAGCCTTTCTTTCAAGGCACCTCTGGGTAGGTTTGAACTGACAACCTTGTGGTTCTTATAATAGTTAAAAGCTTAATTGTTCACACCACACAGGGACTCAAAGGCTTTATAGTATGTTTTACTATCTGGTAGGTCTTGTCTCTGTTCAGAGCTCTTCGTTTTAAATATTTTCCTAGTTATTTTTGTGTGATTATTTTTCCACATGAATTTTAAGGTCAACTTATTTAGCTCCCTGAAAACGCTTGTTGAAAATTTTTTTCAGGCCATATATATCTGACTTACAGACACCTAATGTTTTGATATCGAGACTTTCTTTTATTTGTTCAAGTCTACTGTTAGGAGTATTTTATAGGTTTCTTTATACAGGTTTGAACATTTGCTTTTAAGATAAATTCTGGATATTTTATCATTTAGTGTTGATATAGTAAATGACATTTTCTTATTTATTGTGTTTTATAATTGTTTATTATTTATATATATAAATGCTATTAAAATTTTGCACATTAATTATATATCTAATACCTTGCTGAGTTCTTTTGCTGTTTGAGTTATTTCAGGATTGATTCTCTAGGGTTTCCTAGATATACCATCATGCCTTGTCCAAATAGTGAGTTTTATTTCTTCTTTTCCTATTCTTATCCCTCCAATTCTTTTTTCTGGTCTAATTGCCTTGCTACTCGTTCCAGAACAATGCTAAATAATTGTGAAGATAGTGGGCATTTTTGCCATTTTCCTGCCTTTAGTACTTTAGTAGAAGCTGACTTTAGGGTTGAGGTATATATATGTGTGTGTGTGTGTGTCTATCTCTCTCTCTATCTATGATAGAGAGAGAGATAGACACACACACACACACACACACATATATAATCATTTTAAGGAAATATCAACCCACTTCTATTTTCTCAAAAATTTTTATTAAGAATGGTGTTGAATTTTATCAAAGGCTTTTTTGACATTTATGCAGATAATCATATCTTTTCTCTCCTTATACCTATTAATTTTGTG